>NW_006159728.1:1573591-1650204 GCF_000334495.1 Tupaia belangeri chinensis | reverse complement strand
TATGTCCTCCTCCGTCTTGCTGGCAGTGCACGCGCCCTATAGCGAAAACCTCTCAAAAAAAAAAAAAACTTATCAATCAAGAAAATTTACTAGTAGTAACTTTCTAAAATAATCTTGGAATTGAGTCCAATAATCCATGTATCACAATTCTCTATTCTAAAAATTGTAAGACACCTGTAAAGATAAAGTTGACGTTTTTGTTGTTTTGTTTGTTTGTTTTAGTTTTTGCTATAGGGCATATGAACTCACCAGAGAGAAAATGAGACGGGAGGGTGAGAAATCACCCCCAGGGTAGAGGGGTGGCTATGCTGTAATCCTTTCTCCATTCTCCTCTCAGAATTTTGGGCATGCATTCATATGCCCCCAACATGCTTTGTAAGTCTCCAGATCTGGGACTTGAATTGTGCAGTCATACATGAGATCCAGCCCTGTTAACCAACATCCCATTTGGCTGGCCCAAAGTTGATTTTTTTAACTTAACTTTTTAAAACTCTTCAGTGACAACACCAACTCTAACATGAGTATGAACTTGCCTGAGAGAAGGCAGGCGCGGCTTTTCGTGGTGCTTAAGAGTTTTGGTGTTCAACCTATTACCTGCGTCCTCTCAGCTGTAGCTCAACCTTCCTCCAGCAGTTTTCATCTGAAGCAACACCCTTGGGTGGCCCCCATAGTGATTTTCACTAAGTGGTACAGGGAACCTGGTACGTTTTTTGCTTCAGAGGTCAAAGGCACCTCTGTGTACATGCTATCTCTCACAGCAGTTCTCTTACTGCCAAGTGAGTCACTTCTTCAGTCAACTATTAGTGCCAAGTTAACTTGCAGCCAAGGCCCAGCGGTTACAACAACTCCTGAGAAAGATTCCTGGCTCCTTCCTGTGACTAGGTTGCTCAGGGCCAGAATTTACTGCCTGAATCTCCCTTCATTTTCTGAGACCCACATTATCTTGTATTCTCTCTTATATTCTTAAAATTATCGTCATTTATTTTCTCCCCCACCTCACATTTTTATTATTTTTTTTAAATTTTTACTTTTTTATTTCTTTATTTTTGGAGAGGTTTTTGCTATAAGGCACATGTGCTCACCAGAAAGACAGAAAGAGACAGAGAGACAGAAAGCTAGAAATCAACCCCCAGAGGGGATGGCCACACCACAATCCCTTCTCCTCCAATCCTTATCTCAGGGCCTTGGGCATACACGCACACGCCTCCGGCGTGAGTTTAAGCCACCGGGTCTAGTACTTGAACCACAGTCACGAACATGGAAGTCCAGCGACATAGCCATTACATCAACAGCTGGTCCCACACCTCACATTTTTCTGTAGAGACAGACAACCAGGCATTGAAACATTGTAGGCCTAGGCATGGATGCTCTCATTTGAAGACATGAGAGCTCTAGTCTTTGTTTTCTGGTGCCCAATATAATCTCATTGTGGCTGAAGCTGGGAAAAGGAAAGTTTTTCATATTTAAGAGCAGGGCCCCTGGGATACACCTCGCCTTTATGAAGTCAGCCTGGGCTCCTCACAGAGTCATAAAAGCAATTTGGACTCAAACCTATATTTCTTTTGGCTTCTGGGGAGAACTATATAAACTTTAATTTGGTTATGCAGGTCAGGAAAGTAAATGTCATTGCAGGCCTTCCTTTAAGATCAGACTTTACATTTGACACCCTTTCTGTCAGAGTGAAGTACAGAGAATGAGTGGGCCATGCGTCGAAGGCAATCAGTTTAATTAGTTTCCACATACTAATAAAAAATCAAACACTGGCAGGGTCCCCATCTTCTGACTGTGTCCCATCAACATGAATGCATTACAGTGTTACCCTTCTAGTTTCTTACTAAAACATTAAATCATCTTCTCATACTCCAAAATTCTCTATTTGTTCAGTCAATAGTGCCAAAATAATTGAGAAAGAAAAAAGGAGATTTTGTGTTAATATAGGGTTGATAGCCGTTTTAATCCTGCACCATTGCTATATTTTCTTGAAATTTCCCTAAGGAGCCTGAGGAAAAGTTATTGTGGAAAGAATTTGAAGAGAATGAGAGATTCCAGAATTTTCCCTGAATAGCCTAAGTCAGGTCATAAAGTGAGATGCTTGTGTATGGAAGAGGTGAGGGGAGAGGAAAGACATTGGATCAGTTCAATTTGACACATAATATTTGGCCATGATCCAGAAGCTATGCAGAAAGTTGGGGCAGAGGGGGGAGTGTATTCAGGAACCCAGACACATGCATTCCACCATCCCATGAGCCAATGCCACAACAGACAGATGAGCAAAATGCCACGTGATTCGAGGAGAGAGTTGTCTGGCTGCGCGTCTGGAGTTGAATGACTCTTTGATTTACTGAGTCGCTGAAGTGTGGAGAGAAGGTCTCTTCAACACGACAACATACAGATTTAAAAGTAATGATGATTTGGAGTCTTAAGATAGAACTCAGGTTCTTGACAAAAAAAAAAAGTTTTAAAGAATTATTTTACTTAACTATCTTTCATTCTTTCCTTCCTTCCTTCTTTCTTTTGGAGAGGTTTTTGCTATAGGGCACATGTTCTCACCAGAAAGAGAGACAGACAGACAGAGAGACAGAAAACAAGAAATCACTCCCCGTGGGGATGGCCATGCCACAATCCCTTCTCCTCCATTCTCCTCTTAGGATCTTGGGCTCACTTATCTACACAGGAGTTCTGTGACAGCCATTACACCAACTGCTGGTCCCCTTTTTTTCTTTCTTACATTTAACCAGAATACTCAAACTGCAGTCAGTCATGTGAGAGTCCAACACCCTTAACCACCACACCAAACTTTCTTAAAGCAGTGGCTTTAGAATTAAAACACCTCTTAGAAACTGGTATTCTCCCCTGAAAATGCGCATGCCCAGTGACAATACACTTTGGAAACAACTTCTGGGCTTCAGGGTCATGGAGGAGACCCTGTTGGAAGCCTCTAAATTCACATTCACTGGCCACCGATAGGGCACTGGTGTCCCTGCTTTCAAAGACCAGGGTTGGCACTTTGCAGATTAAGATATTTAGTATGTGGGTGATTGTTCACAGCTTGGGGGAGGTATTTGTTACCACTGATGGCTACTTTAATAAAAATCCAATTAAAAAAGGATTAAGGTCATTTGAATACTAGAAGAACCTAAAGAGATTAATGAGTTTAGTCTCTTTTCCTTCAGGCAGATTTTTTTTCTACCCAAATCATCACAGATGGATGTGCATTTCTTTTCAAAGATATTTTAAGCCAGGAAGGCCAGGCTCCAATATTTTTGAAGATGCTTTTATTAAATGAAATAGTTTCTATTGTATTGAAAGCCACTTGTTTTAACTAGATTCCCTGTAAACTCTGAGAAATACTAATTAGGACTTCCCTAGAAAAGTTATTTATCCATGTATCTGCCCTGTATTTTGTGGATGAAGGTCAGTGACAACAATAATAATTTGGTTGGGGTCAGCAGCCGGTGGCATAGTGGTTAAGGTGATGAACTCCCTCATGATAGACCACTGTTCAAGTCCTGGGTCCAAGGGCTTGAAATTTACCCAGCACGTGTGCATATGTGCATACCCAAATCCCAAGGGATTGCAGTGTGATCAACCTCCTGGGGGGTGATGTCTCACTTTCTGTCTCTCTGTCTGTCACTCTCTATCTCCCCAGCAAGTGCATATACCCTACAGCAAAAATCTCTACCTAATAATAGTAGTAGTAGTAATAATTTTGTTGACCTTCTGTAATGTGGGTAAATCATGTTTCCAGCACCAGGGCATGTATCAGGTGAATGTGCCCGTGACTCTGTCCTCTTACCTGTTTCTTTTAGCCATGTTTGTCACGCTGTCTCTACCCGGCATTGATCCTTTTTGGATTGTGGCTGTGAAGTGCCTTTCCTTGTACATACAGATATATAGAATATTTTCTAGGATCCTTATTTTCATTGTCCACAGTCATAAAAACATTGATTTCTATCTTTTAAAGCAATAGCAAGCCTAACTCTCAATGTTTCTTTTGAAAATGCAAATCATTTAATTTAATAATGAACTAATCCAGAAATGTTTACAGAGATTCTGCTACAAACAGAGCATCATATTCTTGAAATTATAAAGTATTTTTACAAATTAAATGCACTAGGACTAGCAGATGGTGTAATGGCTACATCTCAGCATGCCCACATAGTCAACCACGGTTTGAATCTCAGACCTGGTGGCTTAAAACTCATGCCAGGCACATGTGCATGTCAGCCCAAAGTCCTCAGAGGAGAATGGAGAAGGGATCAGCCCTAAGTCCTCAGAGGAGAATGGAGAAGGGATTGCGGCATGGCCATCTTGTCTGGGGAGTGATTTCTCACCTTCTGCCTCTGTCTCTCCAGAGAGCACCTATGCCCTATAGCAAATATCTCCCAAAAGAAAGAAAAAAGAAAATAATCAAATGCACCATGAAAATTCACTGTTTAGGTCAACGTTCAAGTAATCCAGGTATTACATGAGTAAACAATAATTCCCTGTGCCACTGCAGTGCCCTCTCTAAAAGAGAGAAGGTTTATTTCCCAGTGTAACCTGAGATCACCAGGGCATTAAGAAAGCAGTGGGTCTGTTTTCAGCTTCATTTCCAAGCAGAAAAATCCCTTTTCTCATGAGTGTTGGTCTAAACCATGTGCGGTGCCATGTCTGTGGGCCATAAACCATCGGTGGGAAATTACACATCACCAGGGGAAGGAAGATAGCAAGATGCTGTGTAGTTCAATTAAGTGGGAAATTACACATCACCAGGGGAAGATAGCCAGATGCTGTGTAGTTCAATTATCACAATCCTTTCAGGACAGTTCTGATGTCACTGGGAAAAATGTCCCTAGTCCATTGGGGTGAAACAAGACTGTGCTTGTGTGACAACTGGTCACTATCCTGCATTCTGGGAAGGTTGGCCTGGTTTCTCAAAAGACTTCTTTTTTGGAGAAAGACAAGAGCTATGCCAATGACCACCCTTCTTCTTCATTCTTTCTCAAGCAGTACTTAGCCTCAGCCTCTAAAAAAGCATTGGAGAAAGACAAAGAATATTTATTTCAAAGGACACCAGGTTATTACTCTGCCCTGTGCTAGACCTGGAGTGAACACCTGCTTTTAAGTTTCCACATTATCAAAGGTCTCTGGAAGAAGTACCTCCCAGGGTCCAGAGAGAGCAGAACCAAGGAAGCTGGGTGGCTTGCAGAGTCCCGTGTTGGCAAGGCCATGCTGGGTCTGAGCATAATACCTTATACATACACATTGGGAAAAAGTCCTGAACCTGAACTGTGAGAAGTCAAATCGAAGTCTTCTATAGAGGAAGCTTTATAATATTAGATATGTATTTGGCCAATGGGATCATACAAATAGTTTCAGTAGACATTTCTACACTCTTTTATTGGCTCTAGGCATGAGGTTGTATCTCTTACTCTTCATAAACAAGGTTGAGCTATTAAGGAAACATGGCAGAACATTCATCCTGGAAACTTTTTGTTTTTCTAGAATTATGCAAGCCAGAATGGCATTCCCAAACCTCACTTTTTCCATTTTTCTACCACTGATTATTTAATAATAATAAAAAAAAGAAAGTAAAGAAAAAAAGCTGCAATTCTACCTCTATCCTCAACAGAGGTAGATGTTACCAGCTCTTTCCATTTCTGTGGTGTGTCCTGAGCACCAAGGAAGTGGGGCTCACAATTATGTAGGAACATGCATTTCTACTATCTTCCTCGCCTCCATCAGTGCACTGAACCTCCCAGAAATTCTGTACTGAATGAACATCAAGAAAGATACGAGCTTCCTCTTCCAGCATGATCAGACTGCCCTCACGAATGCAAATATGGGTTATTGCTACTATACTCTTTGCCTCCCAAAAGTCCTTCCAAGGAGATCATTGTCTATGTATCTTTTTATCCCCAGGCCTAGCACAGTGCTTGGCACAAAGCTGGTATTCAATTAATATTTGTAGAATGAACAAATGGATGATTCAGTAGGAGAGGATCTGGAGAGTTTACTTCCTCTAGGTCTGTATGTCTGAACAGAGGCTGGCCAGAACAAACACTGGACTTCAAGTAAGAGCCAATCAAAAGGTTGCTAAAAGAAGAAACAGCCAGCCCTGGTTAGGCATCATGGTACTGAGACAGAGCATGCTTTCTGCTCTTGGTCCAGGTAGAGAAAAACCATTGAAGTTCGGATCAAAACACAGAAAGGTTCTGGCCAGATACTTGCTGTGGTTACCAGAATCACAAGGGAAGGAAGTATTAGGAATACAGAGTCTTAAGTGTGCAAAAAGGAAGCATCTCCTTCAACAGTCTGGGAAGGCCACTAAGGCCTTTGAATACTATAGAGTTCATGCCATTTTAGCTTCTGATAATTCAGCTTTGTTCTCTAAGAGGTCCAAAAATCACATTTTTAAAAATTTCATAGACTGTGGGACGCTACCAGTTGAAAAACATCAAACTCCCATGTTAAGTCACACATGTGCTGTGACATGGTGGCCAAGTGGTTTTTAGGAAGAAAGAAAGGCATGTGGGATCCATCTTCCTCCACATAGCATTTAACCACTGCACTGCAGGGCCAGCCTTTTGGTCTTTCCCCTTAATTAATGTCATGAGTACTTCTTGGATTCAGTAGTGTGTATTTCTGATGTCTCAAATCTTTCTCTTTAGTTCCAGCTTTCTTCGTGCTTCAGAGAAACATACCTAATTGCCCTCTGGGCATCATTCCTGTATGTTCTTTTTGTGTCTCAAATGGAATCACCACCTACGTCTTTAACCCATTCTTCATCTGCACTTTTCTGCAGCTGGTGACTGGGGGCCACCACCAGTTATTGAAGTTCAAAACCCAGCAGTTTCATCTATTCTATCCCCTTCTCTATCTCCATCAAGTCACAGTAAATCTTGCCAATTTTACTTTATAAAGAATTCTCCAGTCTGCTCATTTCCATATCCACTCCCACTACTGTGGTCCTGACCCTCATTATCTTTCCTAGACAACTCTGTAGTCTTCAAGAAAATCTCTAGTTCTCAAATCTTACCCTCCTTAAATCTGTTCTTCACACTGGTGTTGGAGCACTCACATTGAAGTGAAAATTTGACTGACTTTGAACGTCTTTGTGCCCTGTCATTGCCTGCACAAGAAAGGCCAGGTGTGTCTCCAGAACACACAGGATTCTACATGCTGCCCTGACTTCCTGCCTGTCATTGCCATCCGTACCTTCCTTTGTATGATCCAGCAACACCTGATGGCTTATGCTCCCCACATGTGCCATGCCATTTCTAACCATCTTACTTTTATATCCTGTCCTGTTGACCATTGCCTCCCCAGCCAAGTCCTACTGTAAAACTAAACAAAAATACCACTTCCCCTAGAACACCTTTCTCAAATTTACAGACTACATGAGGTTCCCCTCTGAATTCCCATAATGCTTTTTCTTTGTGAACTTTTAAAGCTGATCTTAGGGCCAGCGGGTGACATGGTGCTAAGGCATTGAATTCTCACATGGCCAACTGCAGTTCGAGTCCTGGACCTGGAAGCTTGCTTTTTTACTTTCCCTTTCTCGCTTGGGCTCTGTCTGGTGAACACACATGTCTTATAGCAAATTTTAAAATAATAATAATAATAATAATAAATAATATCCTGCCTCCTATTATTTTCTCCCCAAATGAGGTAGAGTTATTACAAAGTTGATCTTCTCCATATATAATTCCTAGTGCTCCGCAGATGAGTAAGCAAGCCTTGCTATATATGAGCATAATGTGTTTCAGGCAAATGTGCATTGCACTTTACCATTATGTGCATACCTCTATCACTGCATTTGCTAATCTGTATTGTAATAACCTTTCTAAGTGTCTCCCTCAGCAGTCTCTAGGTCCTTTCAGAGAAGGAAATACATCTCATTTATTTGCATAACTCTAGTATGTGGCACAGTGGCTGTTACAAAACAGGTACTCCATAATAATTTGTTGAATTAATAAAATATTAACCTTGACTCTTCCATTTTAAGGCACTATCCTCTGTCCTATGACAGGGATTGCATAGTTTGAAATTTTAACCCAACTGTTTGGCAGTCAAAGGATATAAAAGCATGTTTCCTAATGAAACATAAATAGTCAATACATCAGCAAACCCCGATTCTCCCATACACCTCCTATAAGCCTAACACCCATTTAAAAGGGATGGTTGACTTGAGAGGTCTTCACTTGAAACTGGGACTCAGGTTTTATTTTCTCTCTAGGCTGTGTGCTGAATATAAATATAGGACCAAACCTTTTTGCATCCTTTTTTTTTTTTTTTAACAAATACGATTAATAGTAGACTTCCTGGAAATACTTTAAAGCAGGAAGTAGAACCTTGTTCTTTTTAACTTCTCTTTAAAATATGCAAGAAAATATAAAAAGCAGAGAGAGAAAACCCATAATCGCTTTGGCACTGAAGATAAAAACTATCATAGGTCAGTATCTAAGAATTTCGTACTAATTAAAAAGCCTTTGCAATCAGAGTAAGATTTTCATCAGCTAGCAAAGCAACACTCCAAGCAGCTGGTGGCTGATCCACAGACGGGGTCCAGGGTGAGGTCTCCACATATCTCTTGCATCTGCATTTGCCCTTTTTGCTCCAGTTTTGCATCTTTCTTTTGCACCTAAACAAAACTACTTTTTTTTTTTAAGAGAGATTTTTGCTATAGGGTGTATGCATTTGCTGGAGAGACAGGAGAGACAGAGAGACAGAAAGTGAGAAATCACCCCCCTCCCCCCGATGGGATGGCCACTCCACAGTCCATTCTCCTCCATTCTCCTCTTGAGGACTTGGACACGCACACATACGTGTCCGGTGTGAGTTTGAAGCCTCCGGGTCCGGGACTCAAACAGCAGTCAACTCTGTGGGAGTCCAGTGACATACCCATTATGCCATTGGCTGGTCCCACAAAACTACTTTTTTTTTTTTCTTTTTCAGAATAAATTTGGACCATTCTTTCAGACATTATTTATTATGTGGAAATTTCTTCCAAAAATAAAATTATGTGAGTTAGTAAACTAACAGTTTTTGCATTTGCCCTGAGATGGTAACTCAGTGCCTGTGTGGCCTTCACACAGTCTAAGATGTGACTCTTACTCAGATCATTATTTCACATCTTCGTCTGGGTCTTAAGGCCTGGTGTCCTTCTTGATGCCTGTTAACCTATTGAATTCACTCCTGTATGTGGTGGGCTACACTTTCCTGTTAGTATTGGCCTTTTGATGTCTGAACCTATCTAACCAGGATAAGCTGGGACCTCCGGTGTTTGTGTTCTTGCATCCAGGTTTTCTTTCCATGTTAAATCATACTTTGTGCTTAGCAGTTTGGGATGTTATCTTCACACGCTGGGGGTGAGTCATAGGAGCATATTCCTGTCTTTCACTGACTCACATCTCAGGAAAGAAGCCACTAGCTGGACTTGTTCTTTCCCTTATTACCCAGCCTGGCCTTCCAGTATGTTTGGTCGGTGCTCTTCCGCTCCACTTACTTGGAAGGTGACTAGTACTTCCTACAAAGTTGCTGACAGGTTTTCTCTTCAGATATGTCTGAGCAATTCTCCAGCTGCTTTCTTCCTCCCCCTGAAATTTCTTTTTTTCTTTCTTCTGAGAGAAGAAAGGAGAAGGACAGACATCCTTCGACAGGGTCTTTATGCCATGATCTACTCCACTCCTCAGCCAGCCCAATCACAGGCACAAATGCGCATGCCACGTATACACAGGGAAGCCCCAGGATATAAGCAGGGACCTTCCCAGGTGGTCCAGCTATGGCAACCACTACCCACCACTGGCCCTGGTCTGCTTCTTTTCTGCAGCTTCTGCACTAGACATCCTTTGAAAACATGTTAAGAATTTGTAGAAATGTATTCAGAAATATAGGAAACCAAATGTTTACTAGTTAATTCTTACATTAAAATTATTACTATATTGTGGCCAGCAGGTGGTGTCATGGTTAAGGTGCTGGATTCCCATGTGGTCTACTACGCTTCGAGTCCCAGACATGGTGACTTGAAACTCACGCAGAGCAAGTGTGCATGTGTGCCCAAAATCCCAAGAAGAAAATGGAAAAGAACGGATTGTGGCATGGCCATCCCACCTGGAGATGATTTCTCATTTTCTGTCTCTCTGTCTCTTCCTGCCTCTCCAGCAAGTGCACAGGCCCTATAGTAAAAGTCTCTCTCTCTCAAAAAAAAAAAAAAAAAAAAAAAAAAGCATAGTTATTATAGTGGGGCTGACTTCGTAGCCTAGTGATTAAGCACTATGCATTGGGAGCTGGATCCCATCTGGCCAACTGCAGTTTGAATTCCGTTCACAGCAGCTTAAAAAGCATACTGGGTAGGTATGTGTACATGGCCCACATTCTGACAGGATGGGGAAATGGAGAAAAAAGCATTGTGGCAAAAGCATGCCCCATTGGGGGAACTTTGTCACGCTCTCTTGCTCTCTGGCAAGCACACATGTCCCCTGGCTATAAAAAGTTTTGAAGGTAAAAAAATAAAAATTATTACCTTAATTAGAAATAATTATAAAAATATGCAGAATATGCATCTTTCATGATGAAATTCAGCTTTAAGAATAGACTCTCAGATCTGTAGACTGAAACATGTTACCAGATAGCTTTTGAAGTTTTCATGATATTCTGCTGCATACCGGGTAATTTCCTTACCCTTTGAGAAGTGTAGTCATCTGTAATAATTATCTGTTGCATTCCTGTTCCTGGAGTGAAGCACAGTGCTATAAAAAGGCTTTCAGAATTTAAGGAAGCAACAACTCCTATCTGTAGCATTGACTGATTGCTGTGGTGTAAATATTCTCACCATGGCTTGTTTAGCAACCAGCTCGTAAAACTCCTGTATAGTTAACAATTGGCATTTGTGGGCCCATGGGAGTTGGCTCCAGCATAATGGATGGACGTGGTGTCTGCACAGATTCACATTATCTGTTTATGCCCAGCTAAGGGTCCACCGATGTACACAGTCACTCCAGGGACAAACTGGTCCTAGCAGTGAGATTTTTGATAAACTCCTGCCTATAATTTGAATATCACAACATAGATAGGCCTTCTACTTTACGCAATAGACTTTTTGTTTTTTATATTACTTTTTCTACATTACGCAATTGATAAGGAGACAAATCCAATCCTCCACAACTTCCATGGTAAAGAGACATTCCATGCCTTTTGGCATTCATGCTGCATAGATATTCCACTTTAATCAAGGGCCGTTTTGAGAAAGCGTTCCCAAAACTTGATAATGACAGTGTTCTTTAAGAGGGCTGCTTGGGACCAGAAGATGGCATCAGAGATATGTTGCTGGACATCCACGTAGAAGAACGCAGTTCGAGTTCTGCACCTGGTAGCTTAAAACTCACACCAGGCACGGGTTCATGCATGTCCAAAACCGCAAGAGGAGAGAATAGAGGAAGGGATTGCAGTGTGGCATCCCTCCTGGTGGTGATTTCTTGCTTTCTGTCTCTCTGTCTATCTGGCAAGTGCACACACCCTAGAGTAAAATCTCTGAAAAACAAACAAACAAAAAGACAGGATGGGGCTGTTTATCTGGCAATGCCTGCTGGGCTCACCAAAGCTGAGGTTCCAATGGTTGTGAGGATCTTGCCAGCCCAGACAGATCTACGCTCTGGGAGGTTTGTTTGCTTTCACTGTTGACTTATTGAGACAACTGAACAATTCCGTTACTATTTGTAGAAATTTCTGAGTCTTTGCATATGTACTTCCTCAAAGATCCATCAAAGAATATCCTTTCTCAGTATTACCAGGAAGACTGTATTCCTATGAAATATGGGTGTCTCTTCCACACTGGCTGGGTGTGTCTCTATTATGTCTATTCTTGTAATCTAAAAACCCTCCTTCTGTGTATATTCTTTGCCATAATGACATGGCATATTAGAGAGAGAGGATTGGGGTGTGGGGATAGACATTGTAATCTCTTTTGAATAAACTGATTTTGAAATAGAGTTCTTCTGGGACCAGCAGTTGGCATAGTGGCTATGTTGCTGGACTCCCACTCAGTCGACCGTGGTTCATGTCGCGGACTTGATGGCTTAAACTCATGCTGGGCGCGTGTGTGGGTGCATGCCCAAGATGGCAAGAGGAGAATGGAGGAGAAGGGATTGTGGCGTGGCCATCCCCCCAGGGGGTGATTTCTCACTTTCTGTCTCTCTGTCTCTCTCTGTATTTCTGGCGAGCACACGTGCCCTATAGCAAAAACCTCAACAACAAAAAAAGAAAAGAAATAGAGCGGTTTTTTTGTTTTGTTTTGTTTTGTTTTTTTCAGAGAGGGTGTTTGTGCTTGTCAGAGAGAAATAGACAGAGAGAGAGAGGAAAGGCAAAAGTATCCTTCATGGGGATGGTCATACCATAATCCCTTCTCTACCTTTCTCCCTCTTTTTGGGATTTTGGGCATACACACACCTACTATGTTTCTCAAATTACCAGGTCCAGATCCAGAACAGCATGGTTGACCATGCAGGATCTGGCTGCCTTAACGACCAGGCTACAGAGTCAGCCCATGAAGAAGATTTCTTAAAACAAGTTTGTTATAATGCTTTCTGGATAGTGGCATTACATGTTCCCTAGTGACTAGTAGTTTGGAGGTAGTACTTATTTCCAGTTTCATTCCCAATATATGTTGGGCCACGTATTGGCCCCTCTGGTGCATAAAGTGTTAGTGTGGGAGATAGTAAAGTGAAACAGAGATGGCTCCCTCTTTTCCCGACCCCATCTCTGAAGATTCCGGGAGAGAGATGAAGCAGTTCATAAATGCAGAGCAACGTCTGTACCGCAGATAAGCAAAATGAGGCAGGAAACAAAAGATAATAGGATCTCAGTTTGTGTGTTGGGCACAGGAAGAGGATGGGTCCCTGAGAAGAGAGCTGGAGGTCCTGGGAGACACAGATTCTAGTATTCTGTCTGTGCTCATAGTGGGCCTCTCCCGGGTGCTTTCTGGGTGTGGAGGGTGGGGCCTGGTTAGAACTGGCAGCCATGCCTCCCGTGCACTGACTGCTTTAGCCTGGGGCTTATGAGCTAGGCATGGACCGTGGCATGCTCACATCCAAAATGTAGGGTTCTTGGAACCCCACATCCCTAGGCCCTTCCCAACCATATGAGGACCTGGAAGCTTCTTCAGTTAGTCTGAGGAAAGGTATCGGTAGTAATAATCGTGAATCAATGACAGGTAATGAAAGCCTAAGTATAAGCCAGAAACAGTCTGATGTGAAATAAGAACAAAGTAAGAATCTGTGACTTTTGGATATAGCAGAGAATTTTGATCTGTTCAGAAGACAGTTTTTTGTTTTTGTTTTTGTGTTTTAAAAAAGGGAAGAAAAAGGACATGAAATACAGTAACTAAAGGTGTGAAATAAGAGGGCAGAGACCAGTCTTTACGTGTCAATAGTTATAATACGGGGAAGACCGTGCAGCCCACATGCATACCTGATACTGCTGAGTGGCCAGCCCAGACTGTTAGGACACGTGTGTGGAGTGTGACTGCGTAGGGCAGGGAATCCATGCGAGTGCACACAGAGACAGGGAGGGATGCGGAGAGGGGTTCTGGGCCAGGCTGCTCCCACCACCACTACCAATATATATTCTATAATGGAAAGTGAAGGAGTCCAGACTCTATGGAACCTGGCCTGTCCATCATTATAAGGGTGTACTTGTCAAGGAGGTAGAGAAAACTTTTTTTATTTAATAATTTGTTAGTTTGCCTTATAACTCTCTTAAAGATTTAGACAAGAATGTGTGTGTCAGTGCACACGCATGCATACACATGTGTGTGTGCGCACATGTACCTCTATTTGAACATTATGGATGAGCCTGGTGGGAAAAGTGCTGAGAAGGGGATATATTCTGGCTGTTTAAGGCAGGGCCAGCAGGTAGATTGGATGTGGGGTGTCCAAGAGGGAGAGGAGTCCATGGATGGGGAAGGGATGATGTTGCCATCACATGAGACAGGGAAGGCTGTGGGTGAGACAGATGTAGGGAGGAGTATTCAGGATTTCAATTTTCTAAACGCTGATCATGAAACCTCCCAACAGTGCTGTCAAGAGCTAGTTAGATATATGGATGTTAAGATCAGGAAGGAAAGACCTGGGTGAACTTTTGTTTGTGTGGCAGGCGGAGGTGGAATTTACAGCTCTCATAGGAGTTGAGGTCACCAATTATGTAACCATAGTCAGACACAAGAAGAGGACAGAGAATGAGCCTCAGAGTCTTCCAACATTAACCACTAACTAACTTTATATGCATCACATCAGCACATTCAGCTACTCTAGGTAAATATTTTTAAATGATATTGCATTGAGATGGAGAAATTGTAGCATGATTCACAGCTAACTGGAATCTAGTGAAATTCTTTAATTGCCAGAGGGCTTGTGCACTTGCCAGAGGCAGACAGAGAGACAGCAAAGGAGAGAGAGAGGGAAGGAAGCAAGTACCCCCAGTGGGACATGGTCACATGGCAGTTCTTTCTCCATTTCTCCATCTTGTTAGGATTTGGGGCATGAACATGTGCCCAGTGTGTTTTTCAAACCACTGGAGCCAAGATTTGAACCATGATTGGCCATGTGGATCCAGCTCCCTTGAACACTGGGTTACAGAGATGGTCCTCTTTGAAACCTATTATTAATTTTTTTAGAAAGATTTTTTGCTATAGGGTGCATGTACTCACCAGAGAGACAGCGAGAAATCACCCACCAGGGAGGATGACCATGCTCAATCCCTTTTCCTCCATTCTCCTCTCGGGATTTTGCTCACACACACACGCACATGCACCCAGCATTAGTTTTAAGCCATTAGGTCTGGGACTTGAAGCACAGTCGACTACATGGGAGACCAGTGACGTAACCATTATACCACCTGCCTTTTTGAAATCTTTTAAAGTCAAATCGTGTCTTGTTACTGAAAAGCTTGAATCCACCAAGGCATTCTTGATTATTAAGCAAATCCCAATTTTCTTTGCACAAATTAAAAAAAAAAATTTAAGAGATTTTTGCTATAGGGTACATGCACTTGCCAAAGAGACAGAGACAGAAAGCAAGAAATCACCCTCCAGGGGAAATGGCCACACCACAGTCCCTTCTCTTCCATTCTCCTCTTGGGATTTTGGACATGTACGCACACACACCCAGCATGAGTTTTAAGTCCTGTGGATCTGGGACTCGAGCAGCAGACAGCTACATGGGAGTCCTTCGGTGCTACTCCCAAATAAATTATCCACTCAGTAAATGGAAGAAATATCTCTCTATGAAATATTATGGGCTCATTTTACTTTAACCTCTCTATAAGGACATTGTCTTATAGGTAGTGTGGAAGGTTACCAAATGGCATTGCTGTACTTGCCTCAGGCATGTGCATTTGCTGCTTGCTTTATCCTAAACACACACTCTCTAGAGGATGCATCCTCTCCAGCCCTTCACACTTTCATTCACGTGTCATCTCCCAAGGAGGACTTGCAGGATCATTCTGGAAAGCAAAACCCTCAACCTATGCTACTTCTTTTGTAATTTTCTCCATAGTATCATCCAATATCCTACATATTTTGTTTGTCGTTTGTCATCTATTTCCAAAAACCCAAGACAGTTTTAACTATTTTATACACTGATATGTCCACATCTAACTTAACAGACTTGGTACAAAGAAGCACTCAAATGTTTGTCGAGTGCAAAATTTATATGGCAGTGTTTGTCTATGGGATGTGGCCAGGAAAATGCTTTTTCCCTTGAAGATATATTTTTAATGATGTAATGAGCATATAAACTTATTATGATGTCTTTTTTGCCCTGGCTAAATTGAATACTCAGTTACACTAATTTTCTTATCCTTTGGTTAAACATTCATTGAATGCTAATTAATATTTCTTCTGACAAAATTTGCACTGAATTAGTAGATAACCAGACAGAGAAAATTAGCCCATGTGAAACAAATGACAATTTGATCACTAATGCAGTTCATGTTAGAATTTAATACATGTCTACATGTATTAAGTGTCATTTAATACGAATCCTTTTTTTTCATTCATTTAAGATATGAAAAAATAGATTTGTCTTGATTTTAAAGGCCCCTGGTGGAAGATTCAAAATAGATGTGGAAACTTTATTAAGTAAAATGACTGTTTGACATATTTTGTCCAAACTTATGAACTCTCCTAAATCCCATCAACTCTGAGGGGCAAAGCCATTCACATTATTGCAATAATATCTAAATTTTAGCATAAAGATGTTCTCCGAGATACATAAATACAATCACAATGTTCTTCAAAGTTAGATTATTGTGTAGATGGTTGATGTTCTTACTGTTGAACATTCTATAGAGAAGGACAAGTTGGTTTCGATTGTGAGATATTTCTTCAGAGGTGATGCAGGAATCCCTCCTGCCATCTTTTTACTAAGAACAGACCGTCATTTTGTTTCTTACTGGGATACACATGTGGTAAAAGATTATTTCACTTCCTTACACATGCCCAATGGGTATTACAAAATTTGGGGAAATATGTCCTTCTTCCTAAGAAAATGAGTTTTTATCCATCTTAAATATTTTCTTACCAATTCAGTAAGGCTACCAAAATAACAGAATGAATCATTGAAGGAAGGCTCCTATGCAGACAGGAAAATATCTATAATTCTTGTTGATTTGAGTTCTTTTTCAGAGGAAGTCCCAGCATACATGTTAGTTTAAAGAGTACTCCTAAAGTCTTCTTCTAAAGAGCTATTAATTAAAAATACACAAACAAAATAAGGTTAATAAAATTTGCTTTAGTACCTCATTCAGATCCCTTGGTTTATTTGTTTATAAATACGTTTTCCCTGGTATACTTATGTTAACGTATTATTGCATCATCGTTATTATTATAGTTAGTACCATTCTGTTTATGATTTTTTATTATTTTCTTTCTTTTTCTATCCCTCCCTCACCCCCTAAACAAGGTGGCCCAGCCCAGTGGTACACTCAGTAGCAAACTGGACTGCAGTGCTGGAAGTCATATGGCTGACTGCAGGTTTGGATCCCCAGGTTGACCTAAAGTACATGAGGTGTCTGTAAACATGCTTAAGATCCTGATGAGTCAGATGGTCAGGGGAAGGGGATAGTGGTGTGATGAGACCCTGTCAAGGGTGTTTCTCACTTCTCTTTCACACACATATGCTATCGTTAATTAAATTAATAAACTTCAAGTAAAAAGATTTTTCTACATCCTAAATTTTTTATGTTAGCCAAAGGGTTTCACAGAGAAGACAATACATAGACACACACACATACACACACGGAAATTTTGCCATTTATTATAAACATAGTGATTAGAAATCACCCTTTCTAAACCCAGAGATTTATCAAAACCAAGAACAGAAAGCTTTTTGTTTGTTTCTTGTTTGTTTTTCTCTTTTTTGGGAGGAGGGAGGGTTAAAAGGGAGTTCCCATTCTACTACATCATGACTTTCAAATGAATGTGAATTTGTGCAATTTATTTTGTTCTTGTATTGTCTGTTATTCTTTGTAGAGTTTTCTACTTCTGTCAGATAGAAGTTTTTACAGACTTTTTTGCTTTGATTGTGGTTTTGTGGAAAGAATAAGCTTTTTAACTAAGTATGTAAGGAAAATTTCCTGTAAAATGTCATGACTTCCTGCAGTTCTACCTTTGAATATCGGCTGCTAAATCAACTAGTAAAACCTGCAATGCCTGTCATCTCCACTTCACCTTACACTCACAGAAAATCCTTAAAAATTTAAGCAAAATCGTCCTAGGAATACAACAAGTTATGTGCTGATCCTATACGAAAGCAATAAGTTTGTGGTCTGCCAAGATTTCATTTCTAAGTAACTAGGAGAGACCACTTGCCAAAAACGTTTGCCATTTAATGCTTCAGTTGAGCAGTGATTTACTTTTCAGACTATTTCCAGATGTTGAAGTTCACCTTCACTCTGAAAGGCCACATTTTAAAAAGCAAGTGACCTTGACTTGCAGCCACTCCATCAAGTCATACACTTTTATTTAATATGTTGAAAGAAAGATGCCTATTTATTTTGCCTCACGGTCTTCTTAGCTCAGGAAATCCCCAGTGTAGACAAACTGAGAGGCGACGGTGGAACAGGCTCGCAGAAGCTGTATGGGGAGACTTGTGCCACATCTGCTTCTAGTCTGTCGAACTCCAGTGAGGATTGCTGCACTTCTGCTGCTCGTGAGAACTGCAGCTCTCGAGGCCTCCCACTACCCAAGAAAGGGAAAGGTCGGACTGCTGAGTGACCTCTATCATACCATACCGTTCTCCATGTGAACAGGTTTCTGGGACATATATTGCAGTCAGAGTATACCTTTACTTCCTTGAGTTGACACAGTGAGAACACATCCATGCTCTATGTACTGGAGTTTTAAATGTTGGCTCTCACTAATACAAAAATGGCTGTAAGTGGTGTGCTTATCAGCTGTCTACTTGTTCAGTGTATGCAGCGAAAGGCAATGTCTCATATAGAATTTCAAAACTGTATTTAGGTTATCTACACCAAATACAAAGGCAGCTCTACCCTCCCTCTGAATTAGAGTCTTTGAATCTCCTGCTTGACAGTTACTTAAATTTATTTTAGCATTATATGTAGGCTCCTGGGGGGGAAATATGTATTTTTTTAAGAATTATTTTATTTATCTTTATTTATTTTACTTTAATTTGACCAAAGAGGAACAGAGAGAAAGGGGGATGGAAAGTGAGAAAGCAAGCCGCCAGGTCTGGGTCTTGAACCGTGGTCGGCCATGTGGGAGTCCAGTGCCCTTAACCACCACACCACCTGCTGGTCCAAAATGTGTATTTATAAAAAATGAAATCTAATACTATTTCACTGCAGAAAGCCAACTAACAATGGATAAGCAGGAAGTTAATTATATTTATCATAAATGTATTCTGATTTATTAGCACAAAGTACACATTGCTCTTGGGGTCACATTCCCAAAGGAACAATTTCCCAGTTAAGCTGTTCTTTTTTTTTTTTTTTTTTTTGGAGAGGTTTTTCACTATAGGGCACGTGCGCTTGCCAGACAGACAGAGAGAAACAGAGAAACAGAAAGCGAGAAATCACCCCCCAGGGGGGATGGTCACGCCGCAATTCCTTTCCTCCATTCTCCTCTCGGGATCTTGGTCACGCACGCACACGCGCGTGGCGTAAGTTTTTAAGCCACTGGGTCCAGGACGCGAACCGCAGTCGACTACGTGGGAGTCCAGCAACATAGCCATTACGCTAACTGCTGATTCCCTTAAGCTGCTCTCTTCATGGTGCTCTGTCATGTCCACTGCACAGACCACAGACTTACATGTTCAATGTGTACACGAGGGCGTCTTCAGATTGAGGGCTATTCTGTTTAGACACTTCTCTGAGCTAATACTCTTTGAGAAGTTTGACGTGTCTCTTAACAACATGGCCTCAGATTGGCTGGATGTGAATACAAATCAGATCTACCATTCACTGACTAGGCAAACCCAGGCAAGTAAGTTAATGTCTCTTCATTTGTAAAATGCAGATATTACATCTGCTTACCATTGTGGTGAGCAATGAGACATGGCAAGTAGACACATAGTGAATGCTCAATGTAGAGTATTCTGTCATTAATATTATAAATGATTCTATTACTGTAATCATCTTCCTATTTTGGGATTCTATAGTACATATATGGTATGGTTTGAATAATGATTTGTCCCTCAGAAGTTTATGTTCTGTAAGTTTGGTCTCTAGTGTGATGGCTTTGGGATGCTGTGAGACCCTTAAGAGGTAGGACATAATGGGAGTACCATCCAATCAGCTGAGAGTGTGGGAAGGCAAACAGGTGAAGGTGAAGTGAAAAAATCTGTTCTCTCCCCCCGCCCCCCCCACACACAAATAGCTACTGACCTACCTATCTTCCTTGGTCATGTTGTTACTTAGCACTAAAAAACAGTCAGATGCCAGCCCCCTACTTCTGGACTTCACAAACACCAGAATCATAGCCAAATAAGCCTCTTTTAATTATAGGTCACTTAGTCTAAGAAGTTTCTGTTTAGCAAAACAACAAACTAAGACAGGAAATGGGCACAGAAAGCAGGGTGTTTGCTAGACAGATAATCTAAAAACGTGGAAGTAACTTTAGAACTGGTAACAAGCAGAAGTTGTAAGAATTTGGAGAAAGAAGGTAGAAAAGGCCTAGATTCTGGTGAAGATTTGGAAGAACAGTTCAGAAATGGACTAAAATTCTATAGAGATTGGTTAATGGCTATAAAAACAAATCTTATTAACAAAAGGGGCGGGAAAAGTGTATGGGGGGGGTAGCAGGTGGTGTAGTGGTTAAGGTGCTGGACTCCCATAGGGTCAACCATGGTTTGAGTCCCAGAACCAGTGACTTAAAACTCATGCTGAGTGTGTGTGTGTGTGTGTGTGTGTGTGTGTGCATGTGCATGCGTGCATGCCCAAAACCCTAAGAGGAGAATGGCGGAGAAGGAATTGCTGTGTGATCATTTCCTCTGAAAGATGATTTCTTGCTTTCTGTGTCTCTACCTTTGTCTCTCCTGAAGCAAACGTGCCCTTGCCCTATAGCAAAAATCTCTCCAAAAAAAAGGGGGAGGTGAGGAGGTGTCAGATGGAAGTGAAGAAATTATTGGGAGCTGGAGAAAAGTCACCCTTGTTATGAAGTTGCAAAAAATTTGAACACTTTGTATCTCCTGAGGTGATATGGAAGTTGCAGTTTAAGAATGGTGATTCAATTCTTTAACAGAAAAAATTGTCTAAACCGTAAAGTGCTCAGGCTTCTGCTTAGGTATTTTTCAGCTGCATTAGTGAAATTTAGGAGAAAACGTAAACAGAGTAAAAAGATTGGGAAAATTCTCAGCCTTATCACATAAAGAAAGGATAGCATGTTTAATAAAAATAAATAAATGAACGCTAAGTGTATGGCTGAACTACTCCTTGTGGAAGATATTTGCTCTGATAGAGAGCCAGATGCTACTAACAAAGATGGTGGTAGGAAGGCCCCAAGGGCACCTCACAAATCTACAGGGCTGCCCCAGCCAGCAGAGAGCACTAAGAGAGCAGAACATGTCCTGGGAAAGGTCAGTGGTGTACACACTGCCCTGTGTAGCCTGTAACTGCCTGCATCCTGGTGCAGTACCTGGTGACTCTAGCGTGGTTCAGTCAGCCCCGGGTGTAGCTCAAGTTGCCATTCAGGAAGGTGCAGATAATAGGCTAAGGCGTCCATGTCTATGTGAGGCTGCACATGGTGCCAATTCTACAGGCATGCAGTACACAAGAGGTGCGAGGCCCCTGGTAGCCTCAAACTAGATTTCAAAGGCTCTCAAAGAATGCATCAAAATGCCTAAAACCTTAGGCTGAGACCAGCTGCAGGGAAGGAGCCACAAAGAGTTTTCTTCGAGGCAGTGCCCAGTGGAAATGTGGGGTCATAGCAAAGAGAACCCATCAGGACAGCTATGCCTAGTAGGGCCGCAAGTACAGGCCCACCCTCAAGGCCTCAGAACTATGCCAGCAGCGTACAATGGCCACCTGGAAGAGCTACAAGCACTGGTCTCCAAGTGCAAGCATTCGTATGGGCTTCAACCAGCAAACCAGTGGGCATGGCTGCCCAGGCCTTGGGGCCAAACCCTACTGGAGAATATAAAACAGAGCCAAAGGAGATTGTTTTCAAGCTACAAGACCTAGCGTCTGCCCTTTTGGGTTTTAGACTTGCTCAGGGTCTGTTACTCTCTTCTCGCGGCATGACAATTCCTGCACTATGCCTGCCCATCATTATATCTGGGAAATTGCAATGTGTTTTCTTGATTTTACAGACTCACAGCTAGAAGTTAGCCTGAGTCTCAGGTGAGATGTGGGACTTGGACTTTTGGGTTGGTGTTGAAACAAGGCTTTTGGGGCTACTGAAAGGGAAAGCAGAATGCTGCAGTTTAGATAATGAACCCTAGAGGTTCCTATTCTGGAAGCTTGGGCCCCAGTGCAATGGCTTCTATAGGCATTAAGGTCATTAAAAGGTGAGATTTAATGGGAAGGCACAGTCTGATCTGCTGTGAAAGACACACACAGCATATGGAAAAGTCTTGTTTCTCCTCTCCCTCTCTCTCCCTTCTTTCCCTCTCTTTCTCTCTGCATGTGGCTGCTGACCTGCCTGCTTCTCTCAGCCATAACACCAAAGGCCAGTCTGATGCCAGCTTCATATAATACCAAAGGTCAGTCTGACACCAGCTTCATGCTCTTGGTCTTTTTAGTCGCAAGACTCATAAGCCAAATAAGCCCCTATTTATTATAAATCACACAGTCTCAGATATTTCTGTCTGGAAAAAATAACTGACTAACAGTTTCCTTGAATGAGAATTATTTATTTATTTTAGAGGTTTTTGTTCTGCCTTTGTGTTCACTGGGTAGAGAGAGAGAGAGAGACAGAGACAGTGAAGAAATCACACCCTGAGGGGATGGCCGTGTTGCAGTTCCTTCTCTTCCATCCTCCTCCCATGATCTTGGGAATACACACACACATGCCCGATAAGAATTTGAAAGCACCTGGTCCAGGACTCAGACCGTGGCTGGCCATGTGGGTGTCCAGCAATGTCCTGCCGTGCCATCTGCTGGCCCCATCAAGTTGTATTCTTTTATTGTTTTCATTTTTTACCATAGGACATGTGTGCTCACCAGAGAGAGATAGAGAGAAGTAAAACAGAGAGAGAGAGAGAAATCATCCCCACAGGAGGGATGGCCACTCCCCAAAACCTTCTCCTTCATTCTCCTCTCAGGATTTTAGGTACATATACACATATGGGCATGATTTTCTAAGTCTGGGACTTGAACCATGGTGGGCCATGTGCGAATCAGTGCCTTAACTACTATGCCACCTTCTGGCCCCTTTTATTTTATTTATTTATTTATTTTAAATGTCATGAGAGAAAGAAAGGGACAGGGAACCCCAGCATGCCGCACTTCTCCTTTCAGCACTGTGTCCAGCCAGATATGTCTAAGCTGACCCAGGAACTGAACCCAGGGCCTTCTTGTATGGTTCCAGTAATGCATAGTGGTGCCCTACTGACAAGCAGCTGTGGCTGGTGGGGCCAGTTCAGTCTTTGGAAATGTCATCTTCACTTTAATTGCCTTAAAAACATACTTTTTCTGTGTTGTTTGTGGCTCTTTTTCATTGGAGACCTTGTGTTATAGGAGGTTGTTTTCCTCGTTTCACAGAGCAGACAGAAGCTGGGAAGGCAGGACCCCGCTGAGCAGCACATCGGCTCCCGGAGGTGGTGGACAGTGGGTGAGCAGGACGTGCTTCCCATCAGCGCTGCTCTGTGTTTCGTCTTTGTGTTACTTCAGCAGCCTAGATTTCAGCTATTCCATGTGCATGTGCAAACTGTGGAATATTGAATGAGCAATTGGAAAGCTCACACCCTGAAACTGTTGCCAGCAGACGTGTAGCTGTGTTTATCGGAAGTAAAATGGTGTTGAACAATGGAGTATCCATTTTCATCTCCGATGCCAGGCAGGAAGCAACTCTTCCTGCCAAAGGAGCTTGAACCATCCAACTCCCTTTTCATATCTGCCTTCGGCTTGGCCTTTGTGCTCCTGTTTTGTATTCATTTCATGGAAGTTATGTTTTCCTGCATCTTTGTGAGGACTCCCCAGACATGGTTTCTCAGATGAGATCATCACGTGTAACTCCTCCTTTTTCTTTGGTTTGCTTCTGCTTTTCAGGAGGTCCAGGCTGGTTTATTTCTAGTGCGGAATTTGAATCAGGGAAGAACCATTGGGGACACTCTTGTTAGGGTGACCATTGACAGGGATGTGTACCAGACTGCACCTCTTCTTCAGTAAGAATACCTTTTACTCAAGAGGTGATCCAGTTTAGAAAATGCATTGTGTGGACACCTGGGATCTCAGCCACCAGACAGGGCGAGTATAAATCTTGCTATTGCTCACAGCCTGTCTCCCTCTTAGGGCAGTTTCTAGGAATAGACCCATTTGCATCTCCCTAGCTCAGGGTTTGTGTTTATCCTTTTGTTTGTTTCCCCAGTTGTAATATCCTGCAAAGCTATGGGATCTTGGCCAGTTCCCTTTGCCAGGTTCCCTAACTATGGGACTGACTTGAAGGCCACCTGCAGTCCTTTGTCTGGGGTTTGAAGTGAAAACCTGCATCCCCCACACACAGCGTTTCCTGCTCTCTCTTGCCTGGCACTGTCTGTAGCTGCGGTTCCTGGCCATGCATTCGTGGGTGGGAAGACACCCCCATTGCTTTCTGTGCCAACCCATCTTATTGAATCCTGGCTGCTATATTGTCTTAGAAAGATCTAGGCTGACGGGGGCAGCATGAGTGGAAGAAGTGACCGTTATGAACAGCTCTGAGAATGACTGAGCAGTTGGGGGTGGCTGCTCAGTTTCTGTCTACCGCTGTGCCACGAGCACTGGTTCAGAGAATCCGTATGAAACTCCAGCAATGGATTTTCTGTATACCATCATGGCTGATGCAATGCTTGCCTTTTTCTGACCTTAGCATCTGATAGTCTCCGTCTTCTAGCAATGTTGCTGATGGTTCTTTCTCCCGAATATGTTCATGGCCATGCATCTTTTCACAGAAGTATAATAAAGGATAAACCAAGGACCATTAAACAGACATCAAGTTAACCTCAAATTCCCAGTTCAATTAATACGTGATTGAGTTACACTTTCTACTGTTTCATTGAAGCTGTTTCTCTCCCATGTTCAGGCGTCAGGGGGTCCTCGATTTTGCATTAATGCTGTCGATACAGGACGTAGTAGAAACTGACACCGGCTTATGTAAAAATTAATTTATTGGAAATATACTAGGATATCTCATCAAACCCACGGAAGAACTCAATAACAAAGGCTTGAAGAAAGGGATGCAGGACAACTCTGAGGACTTTGGCAGCAGAGACTGAAGGCCTGCCCTCCAGAGTGCTTTCATCAGGATAGCATGCGGCCACGAGCCCCACCCTGTGAGTTGGTAAGTCTCTAGATTCTCAATAAATTACATGTTCCTGGCATCAGATCTGACCGACCCAGTTTGAGTCAAATATCTACTGATGGTAGTGTGGGGACAGGGTCACTTCACACACACGTGACTGTTGGCAGCAGCCACTGTGTATTGGGATGGTTTTCAGAGGAGGAACTGGGGTCAGACAGCCTCCTGAAGTGTGGCTGTTCCACTTTCTGCATGTGCTATTTGAGCTACAGTTTCTGTATCAGAACTATTTTTGAACCGCGAAATGTTTATTTTACCAGTATTTTCCTTGGCTGTCTCCCATATACATGCATCAAGGCCATCTGTGCTCTTTGCCTAAGAAAAGGCATAAAGTGGATAGCTGAAAAGAGAATAAAAGGGTTTTTTTTTTCTCTTTTTTTAGAGAGAGATTTTTTTTTTTTTTTTTTTTTTTTTGCTTTAGGGCATGTGCACCCTCTGGAAGAGCAGAGAGAGACAGAGAGAGAGAAAGCAAGAAATTACCCCTTGGGATGATCACACACCAATCCCTTCCCCATCCTCCTCTCGGGATTTTGGGCATGCACGTGTGCCTAGCGGGAGTTTCACGTCACCAGGTCTGGGGTTCAAACCACAGTCAGCCATGTGGGAGTCCGACACCTCGACCACCATGCCATCTACTGGCCCACAAAATGAGTTCTTTTAGGAGAAAGTTCCTATGAAATGGTAAAGAAATAATGAACAGCAAGGCTTTACCAAGATGATGAAGATGATTTCCTAATTTGAGGGAAGCTATGGTGTTGGAAGGGAACTGGGAGATGACAACATCAGTAGGGTCTGGAAGGAGTAGGCTGACATTCTGCTCCCCACAGCATACATCAGGGGGAGACAGAACCCCCAGGCCAGTTGGTAGAGGAGGGATATCCAGGGTTCCCTGAAAGGACAGAGATGCTTCAGAGCACCAGAATGGTTCTGAAGCACTCAGAGGCAGCATGACATTAGCAGAGAGAGCCACCAACCCCTAAGGCACCACATAGCCAGGGCAGAGGTGGTCCCAGGTGTAACTAACCCTGCAGCTCACTGACTGACGAGATGGAGTGATGGACATGCCAGCAGGTGCCTGGAATGCAATATGTGACAAAGCAATCAGTGAATCAATTCCACTGAGAAATGAATGGCCACCCATGAGTGACACTGTGACACTTAGTAAACTCCCTAAAATTTAGGTCCAAACCTAGAGCAACTGGGATTAAAATGCTTCATCCTGGGGCCAGGTGGCATGGTGGTTGGGACATGGCTAATCATGGTTTGAGTCCCAGACCTGGAAGTTTGCTTTCTCACTTTCCCTCTCTGTGTCTCTCTCTGGTTACTACAGCAAATTAAAATAATAATAATTAATAAATAAACAAAATAAATTCTTTTTAAAAAATGCTGCCATCTTGAATTGAAAAAGGAAGTTACGTATCTTGCATGGTCAATGTTTTGAACTGAGCTTTGTACCTGCAGCATGTACTTGCTAAACCTGAAATGGCACACCACTCCATTTGAAATGCGAGTCTGTTTATATAGAGAGGGATGGGACTATTTGTGGGAAGTTTGAGAGCCTCCACCATCAACGCTAACTGTACACACAGACAAATGTAGCTTTTGAGGAAATGGACAGAATATTTATGATGTTTTCAGTGGTTTTTGTTGTTGTGACCCTTTTTATCATGAACTCACATTATTTGCTTTCTCCTCTTGTTGAATCAATGACTGTCCTTCGTGAAGAAGTGATATGTGTCCTTTGCAGAAATGTCAGAAAATTCTGGGGCCAGGCATTGTGCAGAAGTTAAATGCCATGTTCGTAAGGCTGAGCCACACAGGGAGGTCCTCGGGTCTGAGTTCCCACCCCCTAGTGCCCTGGGCATGTGCATGTGCCCGTGATCTGGGTCTCCCACCCCGAAGCTGGAGAGGGATCAGGGCATCAGAGACCCTGCCGGGGGGCCGTCTCTCCATTTCTCTCTTTCCTTCTGCCTCTCTTGACCATGGGGGAAAGAAATAACAATAAAATAAAACAAAATTGAACATTTCGAAAATTTAAGTCAAGCAAAGGAAAGACATTTTCCATTTTCCATAATTTACCCACTCAGAATAACTGTTAAGAAATTGTTACCCATTTTTTATAGTTTTTAATATGTAATGCTTAGCATTTTGATCATGCATATTTTCATAGATTTTCATTTCTTTTAGACAGTTAAATGAATTATTTTACGATTATATGTAGAATTTATTTGTAATTTGTACTTCAAAATATTTTATACTGCTGTTCTTCCTCTTTTTTGCTTAACTTTGCCAGAGGGTGTGTGTTACCACTGGAGAGAAAAAATGGGAAAGTATAAGTATCCTCTATGGGGAATGTTCATTCCAAAATCCCTTATCCTCTGTTTTCTTCCCCTTTCAGGTATTTGGGTATGCATGTACACACACCTGGCATGTTTCTAAAGCCACTGGGTCTGGGTCTCAAACCATGCAATCAGCCATGTCAGATCTACCTGCCTTAACCACTGTGCCACCAGCTGGCCCTATTATTCTTTTTATAATTTTAATACTTGCCCTTTTAAGGGATTTTGAGAAATACATAAAAATATAAATAATACAATAAAATTACTTGTAATGTTATCACACAAAGAGAATACTTGCTAACATTTTGGTGAGTTTTCCCTTTCCAGTCTTGTATATACACTAACAAAAACACAAGTTTTAGTAATATGATACATTGTTTTATCATTGTAAACTGTAAAATGCTCTTCATCTGTGCATTTTCATTCTTTTTTCTTAAATAGATTTGCTACAAATCTTTCCATTTCAGTTATTTTTCTAGCAGGTTTTTTTTTATCAATTATTACATATGTCCTGTTAATTTGACTACTTCTAGTATATATTTTATTATTTCCTTGTTCCTTTTCTTTAAAGAACTTTTCTCCCACTTTTATCTTGATTGGGTAGTTTATGTATTTCTTCCTTTGTTTGGAATAATGAGAAATCTATCACTAAGGCAAAGTTAAGGCAAAAATTACGTGATTATCTCGTTATTTTCTACATGTATGTTCTTGTGATTTACGTAAGTACACAAGTTGATTATTTATTTGTGCTGTAGGGCATGTGTGCTTCCCAGAGAGAGAAAGAAAGAGAGTGAGGAAGCCCTCCCCAGGGAGGGTGGCCGGGCCATAGTCCCCTCCCCTCCACCCTCCTTTTGGGATTTTGGGCATGTAGTGACACACGCTCATCATACTATCCAAGCCGTCAGATCCAGGACCTGAACCATGCAGGTTGCCATGCAGTACCCAGCCGCCTTAACCATCCTGTCACCTGGCTGGCCCTAAGTTGATTTATTTTTAAAGTAGCATTTTGCATGATTGTCACTCTTTAGAGAAAAAAGTTAAAAGCACAATAAAAGTAAAAACTGTGCTCCATAACGCGGTGACCACTGCTATTATATTGTTGTATATACTTTTTTTTTTTTCAGGATTCAAATAGCCCATGAAAAATATGGAACGCTTCACGAATTTGCGTGTCATCCTTGCGCAGGGGCCATGCTAATCTTCTCTGTATCGTTCCAATTTTAGTATATGTGCTGCCGAAGCGAGCACTATACTTTTGATTTTTATCCTAAGTATATGTGAAATAAAGTAAATGAGATAATATTGTATATATTGCTTTGTAAAATGCCTTTCATAATATAGCATTAATATTTTACCAAGGAATAACTTTATAATGAGCCTGTAGAATCTTAGTGTATCAATACTGGATAATTTACACAACTCGTACCATTTCATTGAATGTTTGAAGTCTTTATTCTCTTATTTCTTATAGAAACGCCCTACACATAAAATCATTAGGAATATGTCTGATTACTTCTCTAGGAAAGTTCCAGAAGTCGAAGTACTGGGTCAATTTTTAAGAACATCTTAAGGTTTTTGATTTATAGAAGCAATTACGGCTCCAAAAAAGCCACCGCAAATCATTCTCTCATCAGTAGGAGATAAAAATGTCATCCCCCCCACTTTAGTGTGCAATCAAGATTATTAAAAATATCTGTCCATTTCATTTGTCATCTTCACTTTTTCATATTTATCTGATTGCTAGTATTTTGTGTGTGTGTGTGTGTTTAAGTTTGTGCCATAGGGTGTGTGTGCTCACCAGAGAGAGAAGGAGAGACAGAGAAGGAAAGCGAGAAATCACGGTGGGCGTGCTGGCCACGCTGCAGTCTCTTCTCCATTCTCGTACTTCTGTACTGTGTGGTTTTTAGCAATGAGAACATAATCAGGAAAGTTGTAACGCTGTTTCAAAGCGGGTAGAAAAAGCGCCCGCACTTCTGTGTGGTTTCTTTCCCAGGAATGCAGAGTGGAGGAAGACGGTCCTCACCACTAGTCCTCCTAACCGGGTCTGTTCCCGCCCGCCTGGTTTGCGGATTAGCGCAGGGCTTGAAGTATCCGCGGAGCGTCCTGGAGCGCCGCCCGCTGCATCTGGCTCAGGAAGGCAGGGTTGCCGCGGCGGGTTTATAAATAGGGGCACCCAGGCGTGCAGCGACGCTGAGTGACTCGCCCATAGTAAAGGAGTGAGTCAGCAGCAGGCCAGGCCGGGGTCAGAATGCGCTCATCCGGAGCGCTCCCCGTGCCCGGACAGCTGGTGCGGAGGGCTGGAGGAAGGCTTTGTGAGCCCTGAGCGGAATGCAAGGCACGTGGTGTGTTTGCGTAACCAGCAGCCAGGTCTCTGCAGGCGCAGAGCGGCGACCCGGCGGCCAAAGGACAGCAGAGGGTGACTGGTGTGGTGCTTTGTTCTCTGCCTGGGCGAGCAAGGGACGCAGTTCTTTTCCAAAACAATATAAATGTTGCCCGAGGCGGGCACAGAACGGCGGAAACAGCGCAGGCTGGTGGCGGGGAGACCGGGTCCTGTCGCTGGGAAACTTTCCTTGACAGCCCCTCCCGTGCAGCCCACTGCGCCGCGCCCTGTGCAGCTTTGGGACCTGGTCACGCGGCCGAGAGCAGCCGCGCTGCCGGCTCCGGGCTGTGGTGGGGCGGGCTCACCCCAGCTCCGCGTTTGCTCCAGTGGATGGGCTGCTTTCTCCTTCATCCCAGATCTGAACCCGGCGGATTTCGGGACATATAGGCCTAGACAAGTTGAAATGGGCAGGTATCTCTCAACCATCAGTTTCAAAAATAGGGACACTTTCTGGCTGGTGTCTTCGTGGCGGGGGGGCGGCCAGGCGCCCTGGATCCGGACCGGTCACGCCCCTGTCGCCGACTCCCCTTCAGCAGTTCGGGCTACGCCGCACCACAGAATTGCCCTTGGGAGCTGTAGGAGCCTGGGTCCCTCCCCGCACCCCTGATTCTAGCGTGTGAGTGCCCCGGTCTTGGGGTTTTTCAGAGCTCCCCGGGATTCCGACGTGCAGCGAAGGCTGAGACCTCCGTGTGACCACAGCCTGGGTCCTCACCGGGTCGGCCCTTTGCTGCTGGAGCTCTGGGCTTCTCTGTCCGCCAACGGTGGACAGGGGCTCAGACCTCCCAGGTTACCTTGAATGGCTGGCCCTGACGTTTGGAGGGGCCACAGCGAGGCCGCTTCCTGGAATGTGGAAGGGGAAGGTTGAAAGTAATTGCTGCAGAAAAGTGTTGATGCCAGTGTGACCCTGTGAGGAAGGGCAAGGGGCCACAGCGCCCGTCCTTCTGCCCTCCTGACTTCCAGTGCCCCTTTTAGTGCTGCCTCCTAGAACCGGACAGGGACCAAGAGGCAAAGGCGAAGTTGAGTATTACCAATGGCACTGTATACACAGGTGGGGTGGGGCTGAGAGAACACAGCTTAATAGCAGGCAGGGGGGCCAGCAGATGGCTAGCGGTTACATCACTGGACTCTCACATGGCCAACCACAGTTTGAGCTCCAGATCATGGTTTGAAAATTATGCACCCACATGTGGATGAGTGCCCAAGATCAGTAGAGGAGAATGGAGAAGAGATTGTGGAGCAGCCATCCCCCGGGAGATGATTTCTCACCTTCCCACTCACTCTCTCTCTCTCTCTCTCTCTCTCTCTCTCTCTCTCTGCAGTGAGCACACAGGCCCTATGGCAAAAATCTCTACAATAAAAGAAAAAAAATGAAAAGAAAAATAGCAGGCAGAGGGTCGTACCTGAATTAATGCCCTTTAGTCACTCAGAACCCAGATCAGACTATGCACTTTCATGCCCCTGGCAGCCATCATGTGGATTCCATTCAGGACCCGCTCTCCAGGTGGCTTCACTGTGCACACAGCCCCAGAGCCTTGTGGCCTCTCTAGGAAGAGGCTGTTCACTGACTGCCCTGGGTGAAGAGCTGCAGCTGCATCTGGGCATCCCCTTCCTCTTTCAAATCTTAGTTCAATTCTCATCCGGCTGAGCTAGGCCCAGTTCTCCCATTAGAGTTTCAAAATCCTATGCACCGATCTTCCTCCCAGTGACCGACCATGCAAGGAAGTGAGCTTGTATCTGGGAGAGATGTCTGTGGGTGCCTGCTCTGCCGGATGATGAACTGCAAGGCAGTGAGCTGTCTCTGCCTGCCTGCTATACCCCAGCATCTAGCACTTTGCCTGGTTTTAAGGAAAGAGCCCTAAGATATCCATGTCCAATAACACTTGCACAATGCCCTAAGTAAGATCCTGTCCTGAAAATATTTTTTTTCAAATCACATTTAGAGTTTGTAGTTAGCTATCTGTGAGGTGAAGGACCTTTGCCTCTTTTGTTCATTGCTAAAAACAAGTACTCATAGAAGTGGCTTCCATAGAGTCAGTGTTCAGGTGACATTTACTAAAGTTTAGACAAAGGACCTGAGGCTTGCACTTGGGAAGACCTAGCTTTCTCTGGCCCAGAAGCATTAGCTTGTTAGGGAAGGTGACAGTTCTCCAATTTTTTTTTTTAACTTTTTCTACTAAAAAAAGATCATTTATTTAATTTTATTTATTTATTTGTTTATTTATTTAGTTATTATTCAGTTTCACCAGAGAGAGAGATAAAGGGAGAGTGAGAAAGCAAGTCACCAGGTCTGGGACTTAACTGCTGTAGGCCATGTGGGAGTCCAGCCCCTTAATCACCACACCACCTGCTGGCTCCCTACATTTCTTTCTGATTTCTACCTAGCTTTTACTGTAACCTTCTTAACTTCTCTTACAAACATAGTACTGAGCAAACTGAACAGAAGACACACTTTAACCTCTGGCTCTGCTACAGGACAGAGTTAGTACTAGGTTCTGAAGAGTCTTTGTGTAACTGGTGCCCAGTTCCACGCAGGTCCTCAAAATTCTCTGCCTTTAGCCTGGGCCAACATTCTCTATGAATGGAGCATCTGGATCCATGATCTCAGTCCTCAACTGCCCTGCCTTTTGGCTCAGTGTTTGCTTGGCCATCTTGCTGTGTGTGACTGCGTATTTTTCCCTAGCCTCTTCAACCATGATGGCTATGCAGCTGTCCCAGCTTTGATTTTAGTCTTACTTCCAGACTCCTAAATAGCATCATTCCTTCTGACACAACAGGGAATTAATTTCATGATGATTTCTTCCTAGATAAATGGGAAACCAAGAGGTATTCACATGAGAAGAAATACTGATAATCAACAAACAGGCAACACACTTTGTCCTTGGTGAATGCATATATAAACAAACTACCAGGAGAAATAGATTCTCACCAATAAAATTAAGAAATATTTTAAAATTATAATAGCTGTAAGTGTGTTGAGAACAGCCTCATAGCCTGTGGTATGAGTAGAAAGTAAAGATTTTGTAAAGCAATTTGGCAATGTATAAGAGTGACGTTCAAGTGTTTTCACTCTCAATTCCGATACCTCCATTTCTAATAAAACACTATGAGAATTTAACCTGAAAGGTACACAAAGATTAGATACATATTTAATTGTTATTTGCAGGGGTAAAACTGGAAGCAATCTAAATACACTATGTTAGGAGACTCATTCAATAAACGGTCAAATACCCTTTGAAGGAATATTGTGATGCCATGGAAATAAGATCTGTGAATATTTTTTGACTTTGGAAATACTTTATGATATGGGGGTGAAAAGACAATATGTTATATGCTAAATTATGTCAATTGTGTAAAAACTATAGAAAAGGACTGAGGAAACATACAATGAATGACTCTTAAGTGGTGGGATTGTGTTTTATTTTCTTTCGTCTCCACTCTTTTTTAAAGAATTATTTAATTTTATTTATTATTATTATTATTATTAATTTGCTTTAGGACATGTGCACTCACCAGAAAAAGAGAGAGAGAGAGTGAAAGAAAGCAAGCTGCCAGGTCTAGAACTTGAACTGCAGCTGGACATGTGGAAGTCCAGAACCTTAACCACCATGCCACCTGCTGGCTCCGCCACTTATTTTGTATGTGTTTTCCATAAATATCACAATTAATACATCAAAAACGATGTAAAAGCTAAAGAAAAAGCCTGGATCAATACCTGTGGCTGATAGGGAAAAAGCACATAAGCAACTAAACTATCCAGTAAAGTCCATGCATGAGCTAATTAGGCCAGTGGTGCAGTTCTGGAGCATAAGACAGAAATGTAAAGAATCCTGGGTCTTGTCGGTCAGGTCGAGATGGAAATAGCAAGGCTAAGAATTTTTCCAAAGACTCTGTTGATGATTCTGCTGCAGACAAAATCCTGCTGTTCTTGGTGGAAGGAGACAGAGATAGGAAAAAAGTGAGTCCTCCGATTATGACTTTACCACGGGATAGTAGGAACAGGGTCTCCAGGGCCATATTGAGCCATCTTTTCTCCCCTCTGTTTGCTCCTTCTGGGAAATTCAGGGGCAGAGTGTGGTGAAGAAACAGGAATAATGTATGTAGGTGAAGAGAAAATGCACACGGGGTCTCTTTCATAGAAAATGCATCTATTCAGGGCCAACAGGTAGCTTGCAGGTTAAGGCACTGGATCCGATGTGCCCAACTGTGTGGTTCTAGACCTAGACCTGGCAGCTTGGAAAATATACCGGGTACATGAGCATGAGTGCCCAAAATCCCGAGAGGAGAATGGAGATGAGGGGATTATGGCATGGCATCCCCTTGGGGGGGGGTGATTTCTCACTTTCCCTCTCTCTTTCTCTCTGCATGTGTCCCTATAGCAAAACAAAACAAAGCATCTATTCATAGATAAGACTTCTCAGGGGACAGAAAACACTCCGATCCAGGAGAAGATAAATATTTGGAAATCTTACACCCTGTCAGCCCATTCCCATTAGACATTGACCCCCACTCCTCTTACGTGTAAGGTCTCTCTCTCTCTCTCTCTCTCCCTCTCCTTCACTTTGTTCAAGTGGCTTGACCCAAAACCCAATTCCCTCCCACACTCTTTGGCCCATGTCCTGGCGTGAGTTGTAGCCCAGCACCCAGACACTCACCGATTAACTAGGGGCAGCTGACTTCTCCAGCCTGCCTGGATGTTCCTCAGCCTTGGGGACCACAGTAGAGATAATGTAAGAGGCACTGATGGCAGTTCATCAGCTGAACACCAGAGTGTGGGACTTCACCATCGTAATAACGCAATGGAAATTTTGAAAATATTTCTCAGAAGACAACCCCTGGCAAGAGAACCCTGATTTAGGAACCTTGCACAACTTTTCCTAGCACATGATGAATTTTGATTTTTAACTGCATGTGTTCAGAAGGTCCAGAGTTACAAGGCATCTCTTGCTTTGTTTCCCTTGCCTTTTTAGATTGCTAAAGACTAAAGCCAGTCAGCTATTTTGACATATTTCCAGTCAACAAATGTATGTGTTTTAAAAGGAAAAAATATATATAATTTTTTAGTAGTAGTTAGAGCACCTGTGCATCCTAGTAGCCTGATGAGTGTGGTTTGCAGGAGAACGGACTGGCACTACCTACCTTCTCAAGATGTGTGTTACAGGCAGCCAGACCAAGTTGAACTTGAAGTTTCCAACAACAAATTGTACAATGAGTGTTGACTAGAGCTTCACACATTATGAGGATTTTAGGTGAGAGTGCACTGGGTTACCTCCAGCTTTGGTGCACTGTGATGTTCTCAGATGTTATTAGAGAGCCGAGGGTTTGAAACGTTGAACTGAGCTTCAAGTGAACTTCAGTTCCCAAATCAGCTTTGGGGTATCCTTCATGACGATGTGCTTGATCAGCCCAGACTTCTAAAGGGCCGCCACTCTGCTCTGAAACACAAGACACCCGGAGCTATTACCCCTGAACACTTACGCATGCTCCGCCATTCAAAAAGGCCAATATAATGGAAAACAGGGTAGGGAAGAGGGTGTGAATGCAGACTGAATTATCCCACTATTGTACAAAATTATTGCCCATCTTCTCTTGAATGAACAATATTATGCATGTAAAATCCATGTCGATGCAAGGAACACTATAAATCTTAGCTATTATGATGGTGTAATTGGCAGAGTTCTAGTCCTGAGTCATCTGGTGGGTAATTAACAAGTGCCTACCACATGCCAAGCAGCACTCTAGGCCCTGGAGACAAAGCAACAAGCAAGAGAGGCAACCACCTACTCCTCAGCCTAGTAGCCCTTCCGTAAGGAACAAGACAGTGAATGAGACAGATCACTAAAATAAAGTGTACACTAGATAACAAGTGGAAGGAGAAAAATGAAGCAATGAAGGGGGGTAACAAAGAAGTCCTCCCCTACAGGAGCAGCCCAGTCTGAGCAAACAGGTGACTTTAGACACATCCAGAAATGCAGTTCTGAGAGCTATCATTTGCATAGCAATGAAAGCATTGACATATGAACATGTTAGCTATGTGTTGTTACAATAATGCAGAGCAGTATCAGGTTTAAGGAAATGACATGTGTTTATCAGAATCAGCCCCAAAAGGGGCCAGCAGGTGGCATGGTGGTTAAGGGTGCTAGACTCCCACATGGCTGACTGTGGTTCAAGTCCCAGACCTGGCGGCTTGCTTTCTCACTCTTTCTCTGTCTCTCTCTAGTCAAATTAAAAATAAATAAATAAATAAATGAAGTTAAATAAGAAATAATTCTTTAAAAAAAAAAAGAATCAGTCCCAAAAAATCAGAGGAATTACATGGCTCCAGTCCTCCCATCATCAGCCAATTAACACCTGAAAACAATTGACTTTGCATTCCATTTCCTCTTTTTCTGCCCTATAAAATAATAAACCCGAGACCAATTCAGGGTCACAACTTTCTCCATCAAAGAAGTCGGGCCCACACGATACTTGCTTTTCTATACTTGTATGTCTTTGTGTGTTTATTTTTATGTTTATTCCTAATCTACAGCCCCCCTCCCACCACACACACACACACACACACACACACACACACACACACACTCAGAAAAACACATTTTGCTGCATGAGTCCCAGCATCCCCCAAGGGTGACATTTGAGTGACTCTGAAGCCAGTGTAACTACATAGGGAGAGGGAAGAAGTAGGAGAAGTAGGAAATGAGGGCAGGGGTATTACAGAGGACTAAGCCTCTAAAAATCTGGTTTTAGAGAACACTTAAGGACTCTGGCTCTTGCTCTGAGATGGGAAGTCCTGTAGGGCTCTGAACAGGGAAACGGCACAAATGTAAACTCTACCACTGTCTTCTATTTTAAGCCCTTCCTTGACTTCCGTTGCTTGTGTTTAAAAGTCAAAGTTGGCTAGAGTGGTTGTTGGCTGTTACATGTCAAGCCTATTATGTATATTATTCCACTTAATCCTGGTGATGGATTTTATGAGCTCAGCTTTATTCTTGAGGCTAACCAAGATAAATAACCAGCCGAGTCATGTAGTTAGTCATTGGTCAAGCAAAGGTTGACTCAAATCTATTATTTTCCATTCTAATTAACCACACCACCCTCCATAAAATAAATGAGTATGTTAGAAGAATTGATAGTCTATGGAGACACAGGGATGCAAAATCCAGTCATGAAGGCTCTAGTTAAAGTATAGATTACATTTGAAGCATATGCACAGCTTATAAAGGACCTTCGCATTCATTACATCATTTGGTAAGGACAACAGTCATAAGCACACTATTGCCTTGACCTTGGGGGAGTGACTAATTAAAATGAAGAATTTTAGATTACCTACCTAGTACCCTTTATTCTTCAGAGCTTCCCAATACTGGAAACCTATGGACACAGCAAGAGGGAGCAGGAGACAGAATATGCCTATGAAACCCTGCTCTGATATTACCTGTAAATTTCTTCTTTTTAACTTGCCAAAGGATATGTGCACTTATCAAAGAGAGACAGAGAGACAGGAGATAGGGAGAAAGCACACTCCAATGGGGCATGGTCATGGCCACAATCCCTTCTCTATTTTTCCATCCTTTTGGGATTTGGGTCATGCACATGCACTCATCATGTTTTTCAATGTCGGGGCTGGGATTCAAACCACATAATCGGCACATGTAGCCAGCCCAATCTGTAAATTTAAGAACTAGAAATATAAGTCCTACTGCTGGGGTTATAAGCTTCGTAACATTACACCTGAGGAGAATACTCCGGCAGGTCTGATGTAGACCCAGATCATCTTCAGTCACTGGTTACTTAGCTTATTAGCTGACATCTGCATCAAGTTTGGATTCTCCTTCATCTCCTCATCCTTAGACCAGGACTCTGCTTTCACTGGTCCAACCACACCCTGCATCCCCAGCTTGATCTGACTTCCATGAGGAATTCGAGTTCCCCTCAAGGTGTCCCCCCATCTGTAAGCTGCATCTGCACCTGGCTGGGGACAGTCCCTTGCCAGAGCCTACTGAGCTGCCTGATGGGACTGCCTCTGTTCGCTGCCCTTTGCTTCCCTCCAGTGGGCACAAGGGTCCCTCCCAGCTGGGCTCCATCATGGCCTCCATAGCAAAGCTGCAGAGTCAGACTTGTTGGGGCTTAATGTGGGTCAGATTCACCTGGCAGCCTCACTAAAATACGTACCAGGCTCATTAAAGCACAGGACCAGGCCCAACACCCAGAGTTTTTCTTCAGCCAGTCTCGGGTACAGCCTGAGGCAGCTGAATGGGGACCAAACTGAGAAAAACCACTGCTCTGGTGCCACTAGTTAACAGAAGGTGGCCACGGTCACTGAATGTTTAAGAACTACTAGGACTGGCACCAGTAGTGGTTAAGGTGCTAGACTCCCACATGGCTGACTGCAGCTCAAGTCCTGAACCCGGCAGCTTGAAACTCACGCCAGGCACATGTGCATGAGTGCCCAAAATCTCGAGAGAAGAATGGAGGGGAAGGGATTGCAGCATAGCTATCCCCACTGGGGGAGTGATTTCTCTCTTTCTATCTCTCCGGAGAGCATTCATGCACCTTAGCAAAAAAAATCTCTCTAAAAACTTTTTAAAAATAAAAACAACCACTAGAACAGAGAGCAAAGCCTCTGTTTCCTGAAAAACTGATCAAAAAGGCTGGAAATCTGTAGAGGTGAAACAAAATACATTCATGTTTATCGTGTACACAATGCCAGGTAGAAGACGGTGAGAGTGAGGTTCCTGGTACATTCTCAGACCTTACAGTCAGAATCAAAGAAAGACAGTGAGTAGAATATTTTTTACTTGCTGAGCAAAAAAGAAGTCATGCTAACATTGACATTTTTTAAAAAGTAACTTTTTTCCTTTTATTCCAGCCATTTGTTTACCACAAAGAGAGCTACTATTTGCCTTTTGGTATATTAACTTAAAACAATTCTTGGAGGGAGCCAGCAGTTTGCATGGTGGTTAGGGCACTGAACTCCCAAATGGCCAACCGCAGTTGGGTCCCAGACCTGGCAGCTTTGTCTCTCTCTCTCTCTCTCTCTCTCTCTCTTCTCTCACACACACACACGTGTGCCCTATAGCAAATTAAAATGATTTTAATAATAATAAAAAAATTGAATAAATAATTCTTGAAAATAGTTTTTGGCTACAAATGTATGGTATACATAATTAATATATAGAAAATGATTTTAATAAACATTTTATATAATATATAATGGTGCTTAGAACTATAATCTACATATGCTTATACAAAATTCATGTTCATTAAAAAAATGAAATAAAACGAAGTAGAAAAAAATAAAAATGATTTACTACTTCAAGAGTATAAACTCATACTCCCCAAGAGTTTAAGAGAATTACATGAAAACTTAAGCTCACCTGTACAGATGCAAGATAAGGGGAAGGGAAACATGTTTTTTCACACTGAATTCACTGAATTCTTGATTTGCTTCTTTACATTGTTTTTTTTTTGAACGATTTACTTTTTAAAATTTATTGTTATTATTCTTTTCATTATTTTAATGTGACCAGAAAGAGACAGACAGTGTGAGAGTGTGAAAGTGAGAAAGCAAGCCAGTAGGTCTGGGGTTTGAATCCCATCAGCCATGTGGGAGTCCAGCACCTTAACCACCAGGTCCCTTGCCGGCCCCTACATTGATATTTTTACTTGGTGCTTTTTGATTACATTATTTTATTTTGTACTTTTTAATGCATAGGTTAACAATTTTTATTTTTGAGAGGTTTTTGCTATAGGGCACATTCACTCACCAGAAAGAGAGAGAGAGAGACAGAGAGACAGAAAGCGAGAAATCACCCCCCAGGGGAGATGGCCACACCGCAATCCCTTCTCCTCCATTCTCCTCTTGCGATCTTGGGCAGGCACGCACACGCACATGCACCCGGCGTGAGTTTAAGCCACTGGACCAGGACTCAAACCGCATTCGATTACCTGGGGAATCCAGTGACATAGCCATTACACCAACTGCTGGTCCCTAGGTTAACATTTTTACATGTTTCTTGACCATTTGTTTTGCTTCCATGAGTTTTTATTAAGTTTATTTAAATTGCCAGAAGATAGGTATATTTGCCAGAGACAGAGAGACAAAGGGGGCGGAAGTCTCCCCAATAGGGCATGGCCAACCTCCAATCCTGCCTCCATTTTCAATGCTGTCAGAACTTGGGATGTGCATGCACACATGTACAGAGTGCTTTTTACGCTTCCAGGGCCAGAACTTGAACTACAGTTAGCCAGTGAGATCTGGCTTCCTTAACCACTAGGCTATGATGCCAAGTCTCCTTTGCTCCATTTCTTAAGTATGCCAGGGACTCAAGGTAAAACAGGATGACTGGAAGCCAGGAGGTTCTTGAAACATAGGCTTGGGCCAGCTGGTTGCTTGGTGGCTAAGGCAGCTGGATTTCCCATGATCAGCTGCCCAGCTCGTTCGAGTCCCAGACCTGGTAGCTGCAATTGTGGTAGAGAGATTGTGGTATGACCATTCCTCATGGGGATGGTTTCTCGCTTTCTCTGTCTCTGTCTCTCTCTTTCTCCTTCTCTGCTTTCTCCCTCTCCCCCCAGCGAGCACAATAGCCCTCTGGCAAAAATTAAAAAACCAAATTCACAGTATCTTCTGTACCAGAGGGAATAATTATTTTTGGAACTAAGACAGGCTTTTTCAAAGGATCACTTACCAGGTGAAAGGAAACACTATTTAAGCTTGCCTGCTTCAAAATGAACAAGGAACAAGGAACTAAAGCCACAGACAAACACAAAAGTCTGATTGTTACAATTGAGTTAAAGTAGCTTTTACTGTGTTTTAAAACTCAAAACCATTTGGTAAGGGAGCCTAATCATCTAAGAAAAACAGTTATGTGGTAAAACAGGATGCTGTATCTGATTGATTTGTAAAAGCATCAGGTTACTGAAGTTTTAGCCAGCACACGGAAAAAGACTTCCCCATTTATTCCCCATCTCCTTCATGTCAGTATAAAGTCATTCCCACACTACAAAATATGCCTTCAAAATCCCATACCCTGCATGAGACCAAATTCTTTGGCTTTTGAAGGGCTTTCTCCACAGCCTGAAATTGATTCCCAGCAGCAGTTCCTCTGTGGCTTTGTTCAAACAAACTTGGAATCTTTTGGCTCATGGCACCAAGCGTAATTGAAAGAAGATATCCACTGTCATGTTCTGCATTAGTGAGTCTCCTCCAGAAGGAAGTGTTTGTTTTTCTTTTCCTTTTTTTTTTTTTTTAATTTGCCAGAGGGCACGTGCGTTCATTGGAGAGAGACGGGATAGACAGGGTGAGGGGGAGTGAGAAAGCAACCACTCCTCCATGGGGGATGTCCATGCTGCAACCTCTTCTCTTCCAATTGTCTCTCCTTTTGGAATTTTGAGCATGCACACAGATGTGCCCAGTGTGTTTCTGAAGCTGCCAGGTCTGGGGCTTGAACTGTGCGGTAAGTCATGTGGGACCATTAACAAACAGGCCACTGACTGGCCCCAAGTAGGATCTGTTTTCTTTCCCGATTTTACTAGGGCTTCAATTTTCTTTGCCCCCATGTGAGTATGTTCATTCTTCACAATCATCCTTTTTGTTCAGTTGTTTTCCTTTTTTATATTGCAAGAATGTCTCAAATATTACTATATATAAAATGACATATGCCATATAAACATGTTAACGTAATGTATGTAAGTTATGTCATATCTATAGTAGAAACAGAGATATAGTCATAAACACACACTTAGGAAATTTTAAACTTTCAAACATATGGGAATGTGTGATCTCATTAAGAGTATTCTCAGCTGTTGGGTAAACAATACTTATGCAACCAGAGGGGGAAAAAATCTTACAAAATTATAATTAACTCCAATATGGAGAATTGGTTTTTGTTTCATAAAGATATATTTTTCTCTAAACTATACTTTGAGCTGACAAGGGTGCCAGGCAAGAGTGGTTGGAAAGAGAGGCCAATGTAAAACTACATAGAAAAAGATGAATTAGAAAGTTATGTAGCTTCTGGAAGATTCTCCTGTATTTTGTTTGTTTTTGTTATGTTTTTTTCTTTTTCTTTTTGCTATTAACTGGGTTTCTACATTCTTTTTCCCCTATGGAAGGAACACTAACTTTGATATTCACTATAGTTATATCTGAAATAGTACTCTTCTCTCATATAAGCATAAAATAGGCTCAGTGATAGGGAAAATTTTCAGATATCAATAATAGATATTAAGTACCTAAATGCTTTTTTCCCCACTTTAGGAAAAGATTATGTATAAGCCATAAATCTTTTAGTTTATGGTGCTAATAGCGATTGAAGAGAATTGACCTATTACTGCATTAATGTTATGTTATATATTAATGATAATGTTTTCCTTGACATTTTCATTGCGGCCTTATATAAAATAACGTTTATTGTGCCTTTGCCACATGCCATGTTTAGTTCAGCAATAAGCTCACTTAGCTTCAAAGAGGCATAGTTGTTACTGTTATTACTTCTCCACTCTTAGAAGAAACCAAGGGGGAGGTTAAATATTAGGGGTCACATGAGTGAGAATATTGGAAGGATTTACACCTTGTTAGTTTAACTCCTTGGGATTTAACCTCTACTTTTAACACGTTCAGTCTTCTCTTCAAATGAAAATATTCATTAAATTATTCCAAATACATATCAGGCTCTCCATTAAAGACACTCAGAGCAAAGACAAACAAATTATGTATTACTTGCCTTTGACATTGAGCAATCAACCTTTCTCTAGACCGGGCTAACAATTGTACTTGAGCTTGAGCAGATGTAAGAATTGCTGATAACTCAATTTAAAGCCCTAGGAAAAGTGCTTTATCAGATTGAAGTGTTTCCTAAATCATTTGGCAATCACTTGCACGTAGTCATTTACTTATTTACCATCTAGCTCAATCGCCTGAAGCCACATATTCATTTTAATCTGTGAAGTATGTAGTGATTACTCATTGACAGCTATTTACCAGTTGCTAGAATTTTCCGACCTGTTACTTTCAAGTGATTCTAAGTAAAGCACCTCTAAAAATAAAACAATACAAATAGAAAAAAGACATTTCACTCACATTTTAGGGCAGATTATGAAGATGACTTTAGTAATAATCAATTGCTCTAAGATATTTGGGATAGTCCCTTGGTGAATTTAGTATCATATCTGGTATTTTTAAAACATATCTAGTGTATGCACCTGCCCAAAATCCTGAAAGGAAGGAAATGGATGGGAAGGGATTGCAGCATAATCATCCTCTCAGGATCTTGGGCACGTACGCACACACACTCAGCATAAGTTTAAGCCACCGAGTCCAGGACTTGAACTGTGGTTGACTATATGTGAGTCCAACGACATAGCCATTACACCAATACTGGTCCCAACCACTTCTAATCACTTCCCTTCCCACCAGTTCTGAAAATCAAACCCCTGGCTTTTAATTTAAATCCTGTTTCTAGGCACCATCACAATTCACCTGGATTCATCAGTGGCTCCCATGCTGTCTCCTAGACTGCCGCTCTTGGCCATGTATTTCTCAGCACAGCAGCCAGAGTCACCCTTATAAAACAGAAACGATACCATGGCAAGTGCTTTACTCAAAACCCTAATCCTACCTCACTCAAAGGACTTACTATGGGCTGCAAGGGAGTAGGCTATCTGGTTCCCCACAACATCTGTTATTTTCTTTCCTTCCATGCCCCCATCATTCCCCACTCCCTCCACTCCAACTCCAGGAGCATCTCACTGTTGATAAAACAGGCCAGGCTGACCTCAGTACCCTTTATCCATTCTGGTATTTTCTTACACTGTATTTCTTCCAATATCCTATGTAATGTACCTATTTATTAGTTTGTGTATTCCTACTTATTGTCCTTGTCACCTCATTGGAAGAAGGTAAGCTCTAAGCAAGTGGATTATTACCTGCTTTGTTTGAGCAAAACAGAACATTATCTGGAAAACTGTGGATACTCAATGCATGTTTACTGAGTGAATGAATGAGAGCTAAGAGCTGGACCATGCTTCTGTGGTTGAACTCATGATGCTAAGACATTCGGTTCCATCAGTATTTGTGCAAGGTACTGGTCTAAAGGCAGATGATACTATACATAGTTAACTGTTATTAAAAGTTGCTACTTTTCACTTCAAAGGAAGTAAGCCATAATGGTGGAAATGGGCCCTGGCTCTGAGGTTGACCGAACCTTAGTTTGAATCCCTGTTTCCACCATTTACCAGCCAGGTGACCTTAGTTAAGGCATTTCAGTATTCTAGTTCTCCATTCTCTCCAAAGTTCAACAGTGAGAGCTGTGGGGCCAGTTTCAAAGGGTTGCCCTGGACATTACATAAGGTTATACGTGTAAAATGGTTAATATCAAATCATTGTTCAGTAAATAATAATGATTAGAGATGGTGATAGTAAATACAATAATTTTTATTTTTAAATGTAGGGCCAGCCTACAGCCTGGCCAGCCACCATCTGCCAGGTTAAGGCAACTAGATCCCACCTGGTCAACTGAGCGACTTGAGCCCTGGGTCCAGTAGCTTAATAAACACAACAGGGGGATGTATGTGCATGCCCAAAACCCTAAAAGGAGGGAGAGATGGAAGGGAAGGGACTGTGGTATGACTATCTGCCATGGGAGGTGGGAGGAGCTTTCTCTCCTTCCTTCTCTCTCTTTCTAGCTGGTGAGCACATGTGCTCTATAGCAAATTAAAAATTAATAATAATAATAGTAAATAAAATTGAAAATAAATCATTGTAAAAGAAAAAAGATTTAGGCTTTTTCCTTCCTTGATTTTCAATTGAGAAAACTAAATATCATAGAAGAGTAATTCTAAGAGACTTAGAACAAAATTAGAATTATCAGTTCTACATGAATGAGTAGAAGTCCTTTTATCACAGATCAGTTGTCCAAGAGTCAACCCTTGCCTGCCAATGGTTTGTAATGTAATTATATGAAGCATGTATATATATATCTATATGTTTTTTTACTTTGTTGTCATTAAAGTCCTAGGAAACAAATGTTAAAAGGTGTCACTCAGTCTCCGTTCAAACACCAATGAAAACAAGTGGGAAAAAGTCTGCATCGATATTGGAAATAAAGGATAATTGTCAACATATACCAAAAATTGGAGGACATTTTACTAAATAAATCACCAGTTGGACTCCATTTGAAAACACCGTTAATGGAAAACATGTGTTTTGTTCCACAAGCCAAACCAGTGAATCTGGAAGCCAGAGGAGCCTTGACTAACCCCACTGCTCCCAGACCTCAGCTCCTGCCTGGGAAGCAGACACCATGAACTTGCAGAGATTTCCATCAAATTTTTAAAAAAAAACGAAATTTCTGGAAGAGCCAAAATAATCTGAGTACCAGGCAATGGGTACAAAGAGAGACTCACTTAGAAAACTCTCGGTGCTTTATCTTTTTAGTTATTTTTTATAAAGAGAGATTTTTGCTATAGGGTACATGCGATTGCCAGAGAGACAGAGACAGAAAGCAGGAAATGACTTCTTCCCAGGGAGGGGCCACACCAGTCACTTCTCAGCTCTCCTCTCAGGATTTTGGGCACGCATGCACATGTGTCCTGTGTGAGTTTCAACTCACCAGATCTGGGACTCGAACCACAGTTGGCTCTGTGGGAGTACAGCCATGTAACCATTGCACATCTGCTGGTCTCACTCCCAGTGCTTTATACAATTACATTACAAACCATTGGCAAGCAACTTTGTTTTATTATCAGCAGGTTCATGCATGAGAGAGAGAGAGAGAGAAAGAGAAAGAAAGTACCCCTTTGGCTCATGCTCTGTAGTCTCTGAATAGGAGGGATTTCCTCCGGAGGACTCTCACAGACTCCTGCCTGCATCTCAGCCCATGCTCAGGGTTATAAACCCAGTTTATGGTAAGGCAGGGTCAGGATAAGATAAAGCAGGCTGGGACCAGCAGGTGCCATGGTGGTTAAGGGACTGGACTCCCACAAGGAGGACCAAGGTTCAAGTCCTAGATCTGGCAGCTTGCTTTCTCACTTTCTCTCTTTTTCTCTTTCCCCCTCTCTGTCTCTCTCTGGTGAGCTCCAATGCCTTATAGCAAGTTAAAAAATAATGATAGTAATAAATAAAATAAAATAAATAATTCTTTTTTAAAAATAAAAGAGCAGGCCCCCCCCCCCAAAAAAAAAATAACACCAAAAAAACAGGCATCCAAAATAAGGAGATAATACTTAAAGGTATGAAGGAAAACAGAAAACTGAAGAAAATTTTAAAATATATTTGTACCATACTCTTAAAAAAAACTTGAGCGGAAGGAAGAAGAAACTGACTGGAAACCAAAAGCACAAGAGCCAAATTAAGCAGTCTGTTGGAGAGGACACATAGCAGATTTGACACTGCGAATCGTCTGCATTGACGTGGGGAAGAGACCAGAGGGAATCCCAGAATATGGAGTGAGTGGATGAAGCTGGTGGCAGAGAAAGGTATTACAACAAGAGGACAGTTTACACAAATCCGAGTTGTGAATAGCTGGTTTCCCAAAAGGAGAAAGCTGAACCAAAGGAGCAGAATAAATAACTCCAGGGAAAGTGAAGAACAGAATGTATAGAAAAGTAGTCTCTCCCCAATATTAAAAACAAATCTGAATCTGAAGATTAAAAAGTAAAACGACCATGTCACATGTGAATGAGAGAAGACGGCTAAGGGGATTCCCTTTCCCGTTCCTGTGAGCGTCCCTTCTTCCTCTCCCAGTATACCTCTCGCCAACGCCAGCCACAAACTTCAAATCCACTTCTGCCATGAAACAATTTCTTGATTTTCTTAACCAATTGTTATTTCTCTCCTATTTAAACTCCCAATGAAGTTTTATCATAATCTACCAGTATTGATTTTAATAACAAAGCTGCTTGGATTAGTCAGTCTGAGTTATCTTGGAAGCAGATGCCAAGAAGGGATGAAATGGGAAGAATTGTATTAGGGGAAAATACCTGGGAAAGAAACTGGAGAGGGATCCAGGGAGACAGAATGTGGACAGACGATGATGTAAGTCTTACCCCAAGTGAAGGAGTGCAGGAAGCGGGGAAAACAGGAGACGGCACGTGCATGTTCCCTGGTGAGTGTAGTTGGAGTTTCTGGGAGGCTGTTGGGGAGTCCTAGAGCCAAGGTGGTCAATGGAGCAGTCCTGTGCCTCCCTTCAAATCCTTCCTGCTTCAGGTCATTGGCTGGGATCAGTCCATGGGAGTTATGTATTGCATCCCTGCAATTCAACTTTAGTTGCAGAGCACAACAACTGAAACCCTAGGGCCAGTTATGCTATCTGTGGTTGGAAGTCTGTCAGACATGTTCTCGTGACCACCACAGTGTCTGATAAATATTAATGCAATCATTATTGAGCAACTAGGTCCCAGGTACCATGGACGACACCTAGGACAGTTACACATGCTCACAATGCAAAAATGATGAAGATTGCATCTTTGTTCATGCCCAACTTGAAAGCTAAATGGAGCAGACAAAAATGGGAAATAATACAATTACTGTGGGAGATGTGTTAGTGAAAGCATGTCCTAAATGCTACAGGAAGGCAGAGGAATAGAACAATTTCCTCTACCTGTCCAGGTTGGGGATACGTCAACAGAGGAAGTAAAGGCGAAGGTCTCCAGCCTACGTATTTACCAAGCAGTGATAAGTGTGGAAGACATCCAGTCTGAGGAAATAACCTTTGGGTGATAGGCTACTATTGTTAATCTCAGCTATTTGCTGCCACTCCCTGGGAGTAGGGGGATATGCACCCCTACTTCATTAATATTAGCCTTGACCATGTGAGATGTGAGCAGAAACAGCAAGCAGGACTTCTGGGAGAAGTTGTAGTATCCAGCCTGCGGTTTGCCTTGCTCTATTTTCTCTAATAGAAAGAGTCCCAAGAGATGGCCCCACCGCCTTGATCTAGACCGAAAGTAGCATGCATGAAAGCAGCAGCAGATTCATGAGGGACGCGAGTAAGAAGTAAACCTCTGTTTTTTATAACTCGTGAAGATTCCTTACCATGGTAGGACCCCAGTCCACCCTGAACGATATGCCAAGTAGAGAGAAGACACAAGATACTAATGTGTGTCGTTTTCAGGGGACCCTGGCTGAGGTATGGGCTGTGAGGGAGTGAGTTTGGGCAGGTGGGATAGAGTTGTACAGCAGAGTTTGGTTTTGACCTGTGAAAGTTATGGTGAATAATTTCTAGGTCATGGAGCCTCACTGAGGATCTTAGGTAGGAGAGTGACATAAGTCTGGTTAATGAAGTGTGCCAAGGAAGCCTACACAGATGTTCTTGTAACTCTAAGAGTCTCCAAGGACTACTTGAGCAAGGGGCAGTGAGGATAGAGGAAGGGGTAGCACTCAGTGACCTCTCAAAGGTAGGTCACCTGTGGGAAAAAAGGGGTCAAGAACTACTGGGAGCAGCACGCCAAAGCGTGGGAGGAAGATCAGCTTTAAGGAGAGCTGATGTGTTACATTTTTGTCAAATTTGAGGTTGACTCAGAACATGTGTGTGACAACATCTAGTGAGTTCTTAGAATATGTTTAGAGATGAGACAGCAGTGAATTGAAAATTCGCTTTAACAGCTGAATTTTGGAGACTTTCTATCTTTTTCATTTTCAAGTATGTCCACTGAGTAATTTGTCCCTCCACCTTCTTTTTTTCTTAAATGAGAAAATGTGTAGAAATTTTATATGTCGTTGAGCACAGTTCCTATGCAGATTTCGTAGGTTCCCAGTAATTGGCACGGCTTTCTCTGCACTCGGTGGCCTCATTTATAAGATTTTTGTCAACGTTTTTTCTTTAACATAAACATGAAAGGTGACTTACTATTAGTCTGTATTATCATCACTGATCCTTAGAAGTCTTTTTCTGATTTTTTGATTTGTTTATTTTTTAAATTTTGCAATAGGGCAGATGCACCCCCCAGAGAGAAACAGAGACAGAGGGAGAGAGGGAAAGCGAGCAGATACCTCCTCAGGGAACAGTCACGCCATAATCCCTTCTCCATTTCTCTTTTCAGGCACATTGGCACATGCCACTGGGTCTGGGACTCAAACCTGATGCTGGTCCTGAGGAATCTAGCAGCCTTAACCACCACATCACCAGCCGACCTGTTTTATTAATTTTTTTTTATTAATTCTCTTGTACCTTAATTCTCTACTATCAACTCCTATGAACAACCATTCTCATTGGTTGAATGTGTACATTTTAGTTGCAAGGGTTCTCGAAAAAATGTGTATTTGGGAGGGCAGAGGGACTTATGATTTTTAAAAATTATTGTATTATGTATTATTATTATTATTTAAGTCTGCCAAACAGCACATGTGCTCACCAAAGAGAGACAGAGAGAGAGAAAGGGAAAGTGAGAAAACAAGCCATCATGTCCAGGACTGAAACCATGTGGAAGTCCAGTGCCTTCACCTCCATGCCACCTGCTGGCCCCCAGGGGCTTATGATTTTAATTTAGGTAGGAAGTGCTGTGTTATATTTCATCGTGTGTCATAGTCTACTTTTCACGGCACGGAGACAACTGCATTTCTGTCTACTCTTCGGTGATGTCCTCAGACTGCCTCCTCCTTCTTACCATCACAATGGCGCTGTGATTGTACTTACCTGCACACCTTTCCTTTATGCTTTTTTTGGCAGTAATTTCTCTGAGATATGTAAGTAAAAACAGTACACATAACAAGCATATTTTTAAATCTGACTTAGCAAATCCAGGCTGCTCTGTGAATGGCTGGGCCGATCTGCCATCCACTCGTTCATGCTTGAATGTTACTCTGTCCCCACATCTCTGCCAAAACTTGGCATCATGCAGCTTTTGAATTTTTGCCATTCTAGTAAGTATTAAGTGATAGCTCATTTTTTCTTTTTTTTTAAAGACTTGTTTATTTTATTTGTTATTATTATTTTTTATTTGATGAGAGAGAGAGAGAGAAAGGGAAAGTGAGAAAGTAAGCTGCCAGGTCTGGGACTCAAACCTTAGTCAACCATGTGGGAGTCCAAGCATCTTAACCACTACACCACCTGCCGGCTCCTCTTTTTTCTTTTCTTTTTTTTAATGGTTGTTAGTGGGTCAGACATCTCTTCATGTCATTGCTCATGTTGTCTTTCTCTATTTTCAGTTTCTATAATCTTTCAGTTTCTTAAAAATAAGGATGTATGCTTATTACATTATTTATATTATTATTATATTTCCCAGAGTTTTCTATGTCCTAAATAACAATCATATATCATTTTTACCTTTTATTATTGTCCCATAGTTCTTGGATATTCGATTTCCTTCTCTTTTTTTCTTCTCTCATGTTTATTGTCTTTGTTTTTCAGTTTGGACAGTTGCTATTGACACATCTTCAAATTCACTCATTCTCTCTTCATCTCTCTCCAGCCTGCTGATGAGCCCATCAAAGGCATTCTTTGTTTCTGTTATCATATTTTGGATTTCGAGCATTTCCTTTCTAATCTTTCCTAGCATTTCTTTCTGTCTGCCTACATAACCCATCTGTTCTAGCATACTGTCCACTTTTTTTAATTAGGGCTCTCAGTTTATTAATCAGAGTGTTTTTTTAAAAAAAATTTGCTATAAGGCAAATGCATTTGCTGGAGAGAGACAGAAAGAGAGAGCGAGGAGAGAGAGAGCAAAATATGAGAAAACACCCCAAAGAGGGGATAGCCACACTGAAATCCCTCCCCCTCCATTCTCTTCTCAGGAGCCTGAGCAAGCATGTACATGCCTGACATGTTTTTCAAGGTGCTGGGTCCAGGTCTCAGACCAAGCAGTTGGACATGTGATATCCAGCTGCCTCAATCACCAGCTGGCCCCAATCAAAATGATTTTAAATTATTTTTCTGATTATTCCCAGATTTCTGTCATATCTGGTTCTGATTCAGGCTGTGTTTTTTTGCTTTGTGCATGCCATGTAAGCTTTGATTGAAAGCTAGACATGATGTCTCAGGTAAAAGAACTGAGGTGCATAGGCCTTTAATATGAGGTTCTGTGTCTCTGTGGCTAGAAGTCAAGCTGTTTACTCTGCTGTAGCTATAGGTGTCAAAATTTCCTCTAGTGTCCTTGCTTATTTTTTTCCCTCTGGTGTTACCTTTGGGTTTTCCTAGAGCCTTCTTCTTAAGTAGAATCTGAGCCTTGAACTTCTTTTAGTTTTAATTCCCTTTTATACAGGAATATGATATGATAGTAAGGTGAGCAGGAAAAGAGAAGCAATCTGTAATCCAACTATTAGGTCTCAGTCTTTTAATGAGCATGAGCCCCTGAACTGTGACTTTCCAAGAACTTCATAGATTTTTTTTCCCTTTAAGTGCGACAAGAATGCTAAAGGGAGATGGTGTTGGGTATTCCTCCTCTTCCCCAGTTTAAAGGGGAAGAGTTGAAGCTTCTCCCTCATCTCATATTGTTCAGCTCTTGCAAAACTCAAGTTGTTCAGGTTTTGTCAAAATAGTATTTCTTGAGGGCAGGTCTTTGTTAAGCACAGAATACTCTGTTGCTCTGAGTGTGTTCAAATGGTTACTTTTTCTCTCCTTTGCCTGATCATGAGAGGGATTTTTTTTTTTCTGTGTTTGCAATGACAACCTGGTGGACCTTCTGCATGTGAAACTAGAGCTGGGTCCCTAGGAGTTTTATCAGTCAAGCTGGTCCACGTTCAAGCTCTGTTGTACTGTTAATAGTTGTGGGCTCCGCGGGCAGCTTCCACTTCCAGGAAGCTGTAATTCTCTCTATGCACCTGGGCTACAGGTGCTGACAGTACTGCATTAATAGTGTTTCCGTATTTGGGGGGCCTGCAAAAAGAATACAGCTTTTTAAAGATAGAGGGGACTATCTTTCCAATCTCAAGATGGCAGCTTTGCTATGGTCTAATTTCTCAAGGATCTAAGAAAAGTTGTTGAGTTTTAGTTTGTTCGGCTTTGTTTCCATTCTGAAGATAGAAGTGATAACTTCATACATCTTTATAAATTAGACCAAATAATAGAAGTTGCATGTCACTTTTGGATATCATAAATAGTTTTTTCTCATTCTGTCATGTTTTACTTATCCATAGTTGCTGTTTAGTGAACAGAAACCATTAGTAAGTATGTCCTAATTTCATTGCTAGTTCTGCCATTAGGTTTGTCCTTTCAAAATCTTGTTCAATGTCTTTCCTCAGACTCTCCTTCACCCACACTCTTCCCACACTGTATCTGGTATTAATAGAGAGGCAAGGCATTTATGGGACAAAGAAATGGGTTATCATCTGTTAAAGATAAGGTGTGTAGTATTCTCAACTGGAGTGATGAAAAATGTATACATGTTGGAATATTCACTTTGTGAGCTAAGTGACATATGTGATTGCATAAAAGAAATCGAAATTTAAAAATGCATTAAAAAGTCTTGTTCAAGATTTTTCCCTACTCCTAGTTGAAAAAGATATTTCTCTCTCTCTCTCTCTCTCTCTCTCTCTCTCTCTCTCTCTCTCTTAATTCGCTGTAATTTTACTTTTTACATTTGGGACTTTTCCTCTGGTGTTAAGGAACTCTCCCATTTTGGTTTCTTCCATATTGTGTGGCTGTTTTCCCAAAGGAATCTTTGAAATGTTCCATTCTTTCCTACTTGACTTATGGTATATTAAGTTCCCACTTACACAGCCTCCTCGCTCCTAGGTTTTATTTTATTCCACTGGTCTATTTGCCTGGTCCTGTCACAATACGATGGTGTCTTAATACTAAGTCAATATCTAGTAGGATGGATTCCCCTCTTTCTTCAGGTTGAATGCACTATTCAAAAATCTACTTTTAAACTCTATTTCTCCTTGGCTTGTCTCTGTGCCTGTTTCTCCCCCTTTTAGTAAATAAAGAGCATAGAAATTCCTTTAAGGCAATGTTTCAGATAAATATCCCTTTTCTTTAAATATGAGGGGATATTCAAAATTTGAGGAAAATGTGTATTAAGAAAAAACAAGGTGGATTTCTAATTTTTTGCACTAAAATAAACTCATACTTAGATTCTATTTTCCCGTGAATGTTTTGAAGTCCGCTCGCAGAAGCATACAGCTGTTAGTGCAGCGCCGTCAGCACCTGCCGTCCAGGCCACATCTGCAACAACCCCATGTGAGGCTGTGGCTCCCTCTCCTCTAGCTCACGCTGCAGCCCGGGTTCGCACTGTTGATAAAGATGGCCGTGGTCTTCTCTGATGGAAAGAAGGGGAACCACAAATTGGATTCATTCGTTTAGGTACTCAGCCAGCTTACAAGACTCTACTCTTAGAAGTCATCTAGTATAACTAGTTACTAATTTTCTAGGTGAAAGTATGGAAGACCCATAAAGATCTCATGACTTCATCTAAACGGACTCAAAAATCAGATTTTATTTCTTCTTTTTAAGGTTTATGTGCTTCTTCCATGGCTGAGAGAAAGAGAGAGCATTCCAAACAGTCTTGACATCACAATCCCCCCGCCCCCAGCGTCAGCCAGCCCCAGTTCATGGTCACATGCACAGCCAGAATACTCAGTGCAGTCTCTTGACATGGACCTGGGACCTTCCCCTGTGGGTCAGCCTTGAAGAACGTCATGCTTTACCACTGCAAAACCATCTGACCCCTCACTGTTTCTCTCTTCATTGCTTCAACCACCTGCTATAACATATGTCTTCTTTCAGCACACAGGGCAGATGGTGGTTGAAGTGGTACATTCTGAGAGATCAACCCATAAATGCTCTGTTCCTTTTGTTTCTCATGGATGGTTAGGAATGCTGTGCATTTTCCACGTGAAGCATCAAACGTGAATCAGGGCCTTATTTCTGGCACGAGTTGGAATTCCCTTTCTTGTTTACTGACAACTTTAGACATCTTGGGTTCCAGGATTTAAGTAAAATAAGGTAGATTTCAAAGTGTACAGCAAATATTTTGAAGACAAAAATGCTCTGACTGAGAGAAAGGAACTGAATTAGCAACTGCAGTGACCTAACTGGCCTACTATTGACAGATGACTAATTAATTCTGTACACACAGCTGTTAGAACCAAAGTGGGGACAAGGCTGGCCACATTGTTAACATAAACCATGTATCATTAAAAGTTAATATGCGGTTTCCTTTAAGAGGCTACTCCTGGATGACAACGATATTCATCAAACGATAGTTACAACAGAAAAGACAGAATATCACACTGCTTTCTAGTAAGGAAAAAAAGGCCCAAGAAATAACAGTATGTCAAGATAACATATATTGTATTTACTAGAAGAAATATTGTTAGACTTTTTAGTTGTTTGTTTTCTGTTTGTATTTTTTTTTTTTTTCCGGTAGGGCATGTGTGCTGGTGGGGGAGGCAGATACAGAGAGAGAAAGTAAGGAAACACCCTTTGGGGGAAATGGTCATGCTTCAGTCCCCTCTCCACTATTCTCCTCAAGATTTGGAGCACACACATACATGTGCCCAGTGTAATTTCCAAGTCTCTGGGTGTGGGGCTCGAACTTCACAGTTGGGATCCAGCATCTTAACTTCCACACTACCAGCTGGTCTTTGTTAGAGTATTTTTAATGGCTCATAATTTGTCTTGGTCTTGAAGAATCTTCCCTTCTGGGCAGACCAGCTTTTCACATAAACTGGGATGAAATCAGTACATTTCACTTTCTCCATTTGGATGGCCACGCATACCTTGCAAACACACCTGGCATGACTTTCAAGCCACCAGGTTCGGAACTTGAACCACGGTCGACCGTGTGAGAGTGCACCAGCTTAAACACTATGCCATCTACCGGTCCCTGATAATCTAATTTTAATTAGTATATGTAGGCCATTTAAATTTAATGTAATTATCCATATGTTCAGATTTAAGTATACCAAGTATTATTCATTGTATTTTTCTCTTACTCTTTATCTACTTTTTTCTATTATTTAAGTATTTTTAGCATTTCATTTTAATTTTTCTATTGGATTTTTTGACAATGTGTTATTTTACTTTTGCTATTCTAGAGAGTATATTATGGACACCTAAAATTTCACACTCAGTTGCCGGCATGGTGTTCTTTGACTTTATCCTGTTTACCATTCGCTGGGCTCCTTGAGTCTATAAGTGTACATATTTAATAAACTTCAAGAGTTTTCAACCAGATTTCCTTAAATATGGAGCATCAATTTCTTTCTCCTCTCCTCTGGTACTCCAGTGGCATAACTAAGTTCTTTCAGTATTATGCCATAGATTTCTGAGGCTCGATTTACATTTAAAGATCTTGTCATTCTCTGCTTTTCACATTGTTTCATTTCTATTGATCTACCTTTAAGGTCACCAATTTTTTCCCCTTTTAATTCCATTTGGCTAAGAAGATAGCACATTCAGCTTTTGGTTTTGTTTTAGATATCCAACTTTTGTGTTATAAAATGCTTTGTATAATCTATTTTTTCTGGCCAAGTAATGTTAACTTTGTACCATAAACACTTTCAATATTATGATGTTTAGACTCTGAGTCTTGTTAATAGCCTCTGGAGAATTTTATTTTTTTCCCCCACAGGTGATCCAGATGGTTGAGTTTAAACTGAGAATTCAATGCCAGTTCAGTTTTCAGAGTCATAGTAATACTGACGCTTGGCTCTGTCTTCTGCATGTCCGTTCAGGGATGAGCCTGGGCTTTCCACTAGTTAGTACACAGAATGAGAGTATTTCCTTCTCCAGTTCTCTCCTGGCTGAGATTCGCACATATGCCTTCTCCTAGTATTCTCAACAGAAAGCTATGGTTTTCTTCAATTCTTGCTGCTAAGCACATTAGAGAAGACCACATCAAAACAAGACCACTGGAGCCAGTAGGTGGCATAGTGGTTAAGGCACTGGATTCCCACATGGCCAATCATGGTTTGAGTCTCAGACCTGGTGGCTTGCTCTCTCACTTTCCCTTTCTCTCTCTCTGACTCTGGTCAAATTAAAATAGTAATAATAAATAAGTTAATTAATTAAATAACTTTTTAAAAAGACCATGAATCACATGTAGAAAGTCCTCTTTAAGTAAGATACCATGGTTTGAATGTGTCTGTCCAAAAGCAGGTGTTGTTAACTTAATCCCCAGTGCAGCAGTGTTGAAAGATGGGGACTAGCAGGCCTATCTTGATATGGATACCATACTTCAGCTGTGAAATATTGGTTTCCTTGGCCAAAAATGAAGATTTTCTGCTGAGAAGTCCCCCCCCCCTCCAGACTCATTTCTAGTGGGCAGAGATAGCTCTGTGTCTCTTTCTCTTCATTTCTGTCTGGCTTTCTCTCTCGCTGTGTCTCCCTGTGATTTTTAATTAAAAAAAAATATTTTCAAGGTAAAGTATTCTCTGTATCATTCATTGTGTTAATTGGTGCCTTTCCATCATAAAGTGAGGAAAGGCACCAGCAAAGCTAGGCCTACCCTGATATGGATACCATACTTCAGCTGTGAAATACTGCACACCACGTGGTTTTCATTTTTGCTTTTTAAAATTACAACCTTATGATTTTTATCTTATTTATTTCTTTTTCTTTTTCATTTTATTTTTCTTCTTCCTTCCTCTCCTTAATTCTTTTTTCCTTTTTTCTTTCTTCATTTTCTGATCAGCCTCTGCACACTAAGTGTCTAGACAGGTCCAAGTGAACAATTTCCAATCATCTGAATATGATTAGGGTCAGAATACTCTTCTCTTCACCCTGAATCTGATGCACAAAGAGTGAAAATGGGACAGAAGAAAGATTGCAGATCACCTCCTTCTGCTTGCCTCTGAATGTTCAGATTGAACTTCAAGAATCAGGAAGAAATGTACTATCCATCTGATGACTAGAAATCACTGCAGGATCACAAGTAATTTGGGAAAGTAAGACAATATCTCTCCTCCAAGGGAAAAGAATAATACCTCTTCATCCTCAGAAGAATAATACCCTTCATCCATGAAACTCATGGAAATGTCTGATAAGGATTTTAGAATATTCATAATGACAAAGCTAAAAGAGGTGGAAGAGAAGAGAGACAATAAACTGCAGAAGAGTCAGGAGAAAAGAGCTGATGAGTTTCAGGAGGTGAGGAAATTCTTGCAAGTTCTAAAAGAGGAAATATGCACTATAAAAAAGAATAAATGGACATGTTAGAGATGAAGGCTATAATACAGGAAGTCAGAATCTCCCTTGAAAGTATTAAAAGCAGACTAGATCATATAGAAAATCGAATCTCAGATGTAGAAGATAGAATCTCTGGCCTAGGAAATTCCATCAAGAAGACTGAGAAAATAGTCCCCAAAATGAGAATAATATACGAGAAATACTAGATACCATCAAATGTCCAAACATCCAGATAACTGGTATCCCAGAAGGCGAAGAGACTCATAAGGACATTGATAATCTATTCCATGAAATCCTGGAAGAAAACTTTCCAAACCTAGAGAGGCACTCAAAGATCCAGTCCCGAGAAATACAAGGGACCCCAGATAGAATCAACCCAAGAAGATCTTCTCCAAGACATGTTATAGCCAGATTGACCAAAACCACAAAGACAAGATACTAAGATTGCCAAGAGAGAAACAGCAAGTTACCTACAAAGGATAACCCATCAGGCTAACAGCGGACCTCTCATCAGGAAAAACTGGGAAAATATATCCAAAATATTAAGGGAAAAGCAATTTCAACCAAGAATACTGTACCCAGCAAGATTATCCTTCATATGGGGAGAAAAGACAAGAACATTCTCAGATAAACAAAACCTGAAAGAATTTACCAGCACCAGACCAAATCTCCAAGAAGTTCTTAAGGGAATGCTATACCAGGAAAATTAAATACAGACACACGGAGATAAGAATTCAAGAACTAAGAAAATGGCCCAACTTAATTATAGAGACACGTCTGGAGTTGAATATTATATCCCAGAATTTAATTGGGAAGATCAGAGTACAACAGAAGATGAAGTACATGAGACTGAACTGCTGAAATAGCATTTTATAACTTTTGACTAAAATATTGCTGATTTTCTTCTAGGCTTTGTTTTCCAGTTTTAAGGATTTTTGTCCTGTTTTGAGCTGCCAGTAGGTACATGTACCTACTATTAGAGCGGAATCCTAACCTGTTTTCTGGTTTTAAGTTTTAAGTAAATTTTCTTAATATTTTTTTGATTTATTAAAGCTAAAACTGCTTTTCTTAAAACTAAAAATATCTTTTCAAATACCTTTTAATGACTATAGTAAGCTTTATAGCATTGGCTAGGTGTTACCTTATAGTATATTCATTCTACTCAGAGTTTCACACCTAAAGTCAGACATATATTCACTGATGTGTACATACCAGCTAAACTTGCTATTGAAAGTAGTTAGATAACTTAAGAAACTGTGAATCAATAAAATGTGGGGGTAAAAGGAATGGAGAAAATTAATGATGATAACATGTATGATAAGCCCACTTTGCAGTATATATTGGATAGGAAATCACATTTGTATGCTGTGACAATGCTCAGGGAATGAATGTAAATTAATTAATTCATTTAAAATGTTTCATTAGAAAATTACAGTGCACTTGTAACTAGATTCTAGCTTTGTCTATAGTTTTAGTTTAAGGTATTTTGTGAATCAATAAAATGTGGGAAAAAATGTAAAGAAAGATGGGGCCTAATGACACATGATTAGGTCATGATGATTCTGCCCCTATGAATGGAATAAGGCTGTTGTCAAAGAAATAGGTTTAGCCTAAAAGAGTGAGTTCAGCCACCTCACTCTCTCACATGACTGCTCTCTTGCCCTGCCATTATGGAATGATGCCAATAGAAGCCTTTTATCAGACAGTGGTAGATCTTGGACTTCCCAGCCTCCAGAACCATGAGATATAAACTTCTTTTCATTATAAATTACTCAGCCTCAGATATTCTGTTATAGTAGCACAAAACAGATTAAGACATAAATCTTTAGAAAAGTACAATTGACCTTTGAATAAGGCAGGGATTAGGGATACCAATCCCTTGCATGGTCAAAAATCCACACAAATCTTTTGATTCCTGAAAAACTTAATTACCAATAGTCTACTATTGGGCAGGGCCATCTTGCTTAACATAAATAGTCAACTAACACTGTATTCTTAAAATAAAACAAGCTAGAGACAAGAAAATGTTATTTCATTGTGGTCAGAAAATGTAGCCTGTGCCACTCCTGCTGGCCTGGCATTTTGTTTTTTGTTCTCTATGTAATTCTTGCCATGTTTATTCTATTTTCCTCATTTATTGCTTTCTTTCACATTAAATGAATATTTTATGGCATGACTTTTAATTCCTTTAATGTACCTATAAAACTTTTGGTTCTTTTTTATTATTTTTAAAAATGCTTGTAATTGCCAGAGGGCACACACAGTCATGAGAGAGAGAGAGAGAGAGAGAGAGAGAGAGAGAAAAGACTCCCTCATCAAAGTGTAGTTCCACCACAACCACTTTTTCTCCATTTATCCATCCTCTTAGGATTTTTCTCAAGCATATGTATGCACTTAGTATGCAAATGGATGTTCACAAAGGCAGTTCCTATTGCCTGCTTTTTTCTAGCATGTAAGTCATGTTTTCCTTTTTCTTTCCAAATCCTGTGTATTTTTGTTGAAAACTGGTTATTTTAGATATGTTATTGTAGTAATAGTGGATACACACACATGCACACGTAAGCTTGTTATTGTGTTGGCTTCCTTACTCGTTTAATGACTTAGCTGAAGCATTTAATAAAGCCTATTCTCCTGTAGTGTGCGGCTTCTCACGTCGCAGGTGCAGCCTTGAGCGTGTGCACACTCACCTGGGATGGTAGTAGATTTAGACAGGCTCCCTTCGACCTTCTCTTTCCCACTCATTCTGTTAAGCTGCCTGCCTCCCTTGACATCGCATCCAGCTTTTAACCTCCATTAATTGCTTGTTCATGTTTGTTTTTGACAATGCCCTTGGATATAAATTGCTCCCTACCTAGTCTGATCTAAATCTTTGAGGACACTCTTGAGATTTGCTCTGACCACAGGAGGGCTCTTTTCAGCAGTCATTTTCCCTGATCTTTATGATAAACTTCTAGCTTATTTACCATGTAGCTCATTACCCTTATGAAATTACCATCTTTCTTTTAATTACTTGCCATAATTTTTTACTTCTCTTGATTTCCAGAACACTCATGTGCTTGGGTTCCCCATACTCGGTTCCAAATAAATTAACTCCCTTACATAGAGTTATAAATCTCTCTGTTCCTATGGCCTACATATCCTACTGGTCAAAACTGTCCCCTCTTTGTTCTGAAGGAGGGGAAAAAGACAGTGGCCCACTTCTCTCAGAGTGACTCCCCTGCATCACAAGGCACTGGCTTGGGATAGTAGCCTCCAATCTTTTCAGTTTGCCTCTTTTGGTGTAGAACCTCTGGCTTCTGAGCTAAAGGGGAGGGCATTTGTGGTCCCAGTCTTCTCTGCCAGCCATATCTGGAATATCAGTTATGTGGGGAAGAGTGTCCAGGACTTCTCACTGTTCTCGCCTTGAGCAGAGTGTCTGCAGCACTGAACCGGGGTCCTGCCCCTGTCATAGACACAATAACCCTTGACCGAGAGCTTATGGGGAAGGGAGTTCTGTGTTCTTGGCTGCAACTGTGCAGAGTAGAGCTTGCATTTTATCAAGATGGAGTGGGGAAATGAAGAGCAGTTAATAGCCCAAATGCCACAGACTCTCCTATCCCTACAAAGATTTAGTAGTTTTTTTTTTTTTTTTTTCCCCTATGCTGTATGACTTGGAACAAGTTCTAGAGATTTTAAATTGTTAGATTTCTTTTCTAATTTTTACCAGTCGGGTTATTTCAGTAGATCCTTAGGCCACCATTCTAGAAATTGTCTCCTAGCATCATACAATTTTGAATCAAGAGTTTCAAAATTAATGAAACATATTCATTGCTCTTAATATATGTATGTGTAAGTGTGTGTGTATATACATATATGTATGTGTGTGTGTATATATATGTGTGTATATATGTATGTGTGTATGTGTATATATATATGAGGTATGCATATATACATACATACACACACACATATACATATAGATGGAGTTATTTCCCCACTCCATCTTTGTATATATGAGATAAATACATATACACACACACACACACACACACACACATGCAATAATTTCGGAGGGTTGTATAAGTAATAATCATTTCAGAGGGTTGTATAAGTTATCTATTGGTGCATTTAAGTTCATGACCAAGGGACCAGCAGATGACATAGTGGTTATGTGGCTGGACTCCCCTGTGGTTGACCACAGTTCAAGTCCTAGACCCAGTAGCTTAAAACTCGCACCAGGGGGTCAACAGATTGCATAATGGTTAAGTTGCTGGACTCCCACATAGCTGACTGTGGTTCAAGTCCCAGACCCAATAGCTTAAACTCACACCAGGCATGTGTGTATGCATGCTCAAAATCCCGAGAGAGGAATAGAAGAGAAGGGATTATAGGATGGCCATACCCCTGGGAGAGGGATGATTTCTTTCTTTCTGTCTCTCTGTCTCCAGTGAGTGCACTTGCCCTATAGCAAAAATCTTTCTCAAAAAAAAAAAAAAAGAAAGAAAAAGAAAACAACAACCACCACCAAATTTAGTGTCCTGTAACAATGTTCATTGTGTTCTTAAATCTGCAATTTGGCAGGATCTTATAGGGACTGTTTATTTTTCCTTTGTTCCATGTCAACTAGGGCTGCTCAAAGGCTGGGAATCAGAATGATCTGAGGCTCACTCACTCACAGTCTTAGTGGCTAAGGCTGGGCAACTGCAACAGCTGGAGGCTGGAGTAGCTGGGGCTCCCTGGAGACCTCTGTGTGTCTTTATGTGGCCTCTCCATGTGGTGTCTCTAGCATGCTTCAGGATAGGTGACCTTCACATGTCACCTAAAGGCTTCCAAAGCCTATGTCCTGAAAAACAGAGCAGGGTGGAAGCTCTGCAACCTTTATGATCTAGCCTTGGAAGTTATCCATCACCATTCAGGTCATAGTCACAGGTCCACGAAATTCACTTTGCTCACTTCATTATCTAGGCATTTCTATTATTATAAATGATTAAACGTGATATCCAGAACAATACAGGCATTTGCCCAAATTCTGGACTTAAATAAGTGACAGAACCATGATTACATAACTCTGTCTGGTGCATCAGTAAATGCTGTTATGATACCTGATTTGAATTTTTTTAAAAAATGAAATCAGATTTATATCTTGTGAACGAGAGACAAAATTTCTTCTAGGAGATCAACTGTGAGCCAAGAGGAGTCAGACAAGTCACTAACGAGTCACCATTGAACTATATTGGCCTTAGAAGGCCTCCATACTCTTGATTGAGTTCCTGTGGGCAAACCACACTTAGAGGTTTGCTTCCTTTGTAAGTTACTGAGTTATGGCCAAACGTAGCAGCTACAATATATTTCAGTCAATCATAGCCCACCCTTTAACTGTACCCATGCAGCAAACATCAAAATGTAACCAACTCAATTATTTCTCTACCTAATTCCCTCACTTCTGTTTTTTGTACATCACTTTCCCTTTCTTGAGCATAAATGCTGTGTAGAGTTTATTAGAAGCCATTTTGGGGGCTGTCCGATTCAAATTGTTTTTGCTCATTTAAACTGTGCTAACTTAAATTGTCTAAAAGTTCTCTTTTCACAAGGCTAATTACAAATTAATATATTTTGGGGATGGAATTTCTATGAGAGTCTGCCCTTTGCCTGAAATCTGAAACTATAAGCAATCTCAGAGAGTTCATGGAAACTGCATATGATGAAAAAATTATGCATGACTTTCAATTTTTTTTCAGCAAAATAAGCTCACATTTTAATTTCATTTTTCCTACGAACTTTTTGAAGTTCCCTTGAACATACTACGTTTAATGATCAATGCATCAGTTGCAAGTAGAGGTAACAATGTGATAAAAGATCATGTTTTCTATAGCAAATCTTTTCCTTTTACCCTTTAAAGTGAAAATAGTCTCACACTATAATCCTGACTGTAGTATCCGAGGAGTAGTACAATGAGAACCATTTTCTTTGCAACTTGAGATAAATAAAAACCAAATAAATCTTCTCAAGTGGAAAAATATTCACTGTGTCTTTTATTTTCAGTCATTAAGACAAAGTGCTGAAAGCCAAGTGCTACATTTGTCGTTTAGTTTTCCTTTGCCCTGCAAGAGAACTTGACATTAGCATTTCTAATCACCCTCTTTCAGTAGGGGCTGACACAGTCTATTTTGAATAGGCTTACATGCCAATCACTGGGACAGAGAACACAAAGGGAGGAGCACGTTTGGTGTGAAAAGTATTAGTTGCATTTCCAACAGCAAGTTTAGACTCCTGTAGGACACTCAGGAAGATGTGTATCATATAGTTCCTGGTTCCAAGTGTCGGGAGAAAAATACGGATTGAAAAATACAGATGTAACTAGATACGAGTCTAAAACTAATGTGTCTCTTCTCTCTCCTAACAAATACATTACATTTTTTTTAAAAGCACCTCGGGGTCTCCTGTCTCTGCCACTCACTGCCACATGTCCCAGAAGTGACTATTATGTAAAAACAGAAATAGAAGGCTATGACTCGGGTGCACACATGCAGAGTACAGTTCTCCTGTCAGAGATCACATGAAAGCCTAAGGAGAAAGATAAAATAAGGCAGAGACACTGAGGATTTGGGCGAGGAAGAAATGGAGACACTGTTCTTCATTATTAAAACTGAGCACAGCAGGTCTTGGAAATGTGTGGAAGAGAACTCAGTGCTGAGTTCTTCTTCTGGCCCTTTTTGGAGACCCGTCAACACGACTTACTCACCACCCGCTGAGCGTTTCATTTGGAGTTACCGTGGACAGTGTTTGGAAGGCAGCACAACATCCTTTCAACTGACCATTCTCCTGTAGACAAACACAGACACGGAGAATAATCCTAAACCGAAGCTGAAGCTCCTTCACTGCTTGGGAGGTAAGAGTGTTAAGCCCACACCCTAGACCCAAACGGAGAATAAGGGGAACCATTTTGTCACTGTCCAATTTACAAATTATGCTTATCACATTTGTGGATCTATCTAGGATACTGTTAGATTCAGAATCTCAACTTTTGAGTTGTATGGTAGAAACATGACAGGAAGCCAAGTATATCTTTTTCAAGAATGATACAAAGCTCTGAAATTTTACCCTGCTTTCAAACTAACAAGGTGGCCTGCACATTTTCATAGATGCTGGCAGAAGACAAGAGACTCCTGGGTCAGAGGTAAAGAAGTTCAAGAAACTTCACTCTTTTATAAGAAGAGCATAAGCAAACCTGCCTGCTCTTTCCCCAAAGATGAGATTAATCTTTATCATCTTGGACATCAAACAATATATCCTCTGCCCTAAAGAGAGATCCTATCTCTACCCAGCTTGACTATTTGCTATACAAACAACCTTGCAAATAAGATAGTTTGAGCATCAGACTGCTTGGAAGGGTGATCCTTAAGGGATGATAGTAATAGCTAGCTATAATCAATACAGGAAGTGTTATCAGATAGAGCACCTGGGTGCATGCTGTGAAATTTTCAATCCAGCCCTCTAAAGTTGGAGACTCACTCCAAGATGCAGAATGAAGCCACAACATGAGTAAAGTATAAAAAGAAGAGACTTTTTCAGTAGAAAAGTGAAGATTTTAACAGAAAAGTTCACCCTTTACCAGAAAGGTGCTTGGGCAGGCAGCTGTCAGGGGACAGTTGTGCTGGGAATGGGATTAGGAGTTAGTTTCATTGTGGAATCTTGTCATGAATATTTAGGAAGGGTGGTCTATTACTGTGGCCAGCATTTTTGTTTGATTTTCCGGGCCTTCCATGTTTCTCATCAGGTAAGGGAATCTTGCTGCCTGGTTGGGGGAAGTCATACTCGTGTCCAGTGTGGGCTTCAAGGGTATGAGCATGTGTACCAGGATGATTTTGCCTCTATCAGTTTATTGCTCTGAGTGGGTAGTGAGATATTGTTCAAGCATCCCGGAGTATTCCTATGTGTGTATGCATTTAGTAACCTTCTCTAGGTCTGTTGAAGAAAGCGTAGGCAATAAAAAGTGAGATAAGCTTTCCCTTCCTGGAGCCAGGAGGGAGTCTGGAGGGAATCAGGTGTTTAGAGAGAGTCTGGTTGCAAGGCCTAACAAGCTGTAATGGAAGAGGCGAATGTTCTTCTGCTGTTATCTCAGGACTTTCTCCTCATATCTAGCTAACTACCAGGAGAAGGTAGTATTTAGTTCATTACTAACTAATCATTAGTTAACATGGTTCAAATCCCAGACCCAGCAGCTTAAAAATCACACCAGTGGGCCAGCAGGTGGCATAGTGGTTATGGAGCTGGACTCCCACATGGCCAACCATGGTTCAAGTCCTGGAGATGGTGGCTTGAAAATCATCCTGGGTGTGTGCACATGTGTGCCCAAAGACTCCCAGGAGGAGAATGGAACAGAAGGGACTGTGGCAATGGCCATACCTCCTGAGGGGTGATTTCTCACTTTCCTTCTCACTGTCTCTCTCTGTCTTTCTAGAGAGCATGCACCCAATGGCAAAAACCTTAAAAAAGAAAAAAAAAAAAAAGCTAACTAATTGTAACTAAATTACATTCCAGAGGCCATGAATCACCCAAAAATATATGTCATGCATTATTATATGAAATACAACAAATTATTTCCCACAAAAGCAAAAACGTCATCCTCAACTACATGGGATGGAAGGAATTGTTATAACTGTTTGCTATGTACTGTCTGTTGATCCTTAAACATACAGGCAGGGGTTCACACTAGGCAGGTGAGATTACCCAGATAGTATATGTAAACGTGTAAGAAAGGAAGGCCAAGTCAGGAACCAGCTGAATCAATTTAAGGCACTGAGCAAATCCTTGATCATCATCTTAACATCGCTGCCAATTTTATACTTATTCATTTAATATAAAGACTTCTTAGTAACGGGCTCTGTCTGAGCTTTGAAACTGTTTCTACCCCTGAATATGTGGATTGAAACCAGTCAAGTCCTTATGTTCTTTCCTGTCCAAGGAACACTTTTACTGAAGAAGAACATATATTCAGAAACATTCATTATGTAGTGCATAGCTTGATGAGTATCACAAAGGAACCCGTCATGAGGTCAGAGTGCAAACCAAGAACATGCCCGTACAAAATGCCCTTTTTTTTTAACCTCCTTTGCTGTCAGTTTTCTTATGCTCATTTTCTACCAACCTGACTTCTAACGTCGTAGACTGCATTTATCTTTATTTGACTTTTATACAATGGCATCATAGTCTGGCTTCTTTCTCTCATCACATTTTCAAGATGTACAGTATTATATTGTGCAGCCATAGTTGGCTCATCCTAATTACTGAATAGCATTCCACTGTATAAATGGACTATAACTCATTTATTCATTAGAATGTTGATTTGTTTTCAGTGTTTGGCTATTAAAGATGATGTTGTTGTAAATATCCTTGTATACATCTTTGACATACGTATGCATGTGTGTTGTGTTTAAACCTAGAAGTAGAATTACAGGAGTTTAGGATATGCATAAAGTCATCATTAATAGATAGTAGGAAGCAGTTTCCAAAGTAACTGTAACAGCTTATGCCCCCACCAGCAGCATACGGGAACTCAGTAGCCTTTTCTACAAGTGTCTTTTTAGTCTATTTAATAAACTAAAAAATAGATTGTGTGTAACACAATCTCATTGCGGTTTTAGTTTGTATTCCCTGATGGCTAATGAGTGTGAGCACTTTTTCATGTGTGCATTGATCATTTGGATATCCTTTTGGTAAATTTCTGTTAAAGACTTGCCCTTTTTCAATTGAGTTGCTTGCCATTTTCTTACTCCTTTTTAAAATAATTATATTTAACTATTTATTTATTTATTTTTAATTTGAACAGAGAGAGAGAGAGAGAGAAAGGGAAAGTGAGAAAATAAGCCACCAAGCCTGGGATTCAAACTGCAGATGGCCATGTGAGAGTCCAGCACTCCTAACTACCATGCCACCTGCTGGCCCCCTTGCTCATTTTTAGGAGTGTAAAATTTTTTTGATCCAAGTCACTTATCAGTTACAGAAGGAAGCCTTTAAAAATAAATGGAAAAGATATTATTAAAAAAAACTATGTATGGATTTCAAAATTTTTTGTGCCAAAACTCATACTCTAATTTTTTCCATGAGCTTTTTAAAGTAAATATCTTCTCTGGCTCAGTGGTTTATAACTCACTCTCATATTCCATGCCTTAGTCTTCATATAGTCTTACCACCACCATTTTTTCTTAATGGTAACAGTTTTAACACTGATAAAACTTTCCATACTCCTAGGACATACAACCTGCATTCTCATGTCACCATCTTAGAAACTTTTATTTACTTTTCCTGTTTAGATTTATAATTGAAAAGTGGCTTTATTTTTTTGTAGTATGTGACCTAAGGACTAAGACCTTTTCCTTATGTCAGTTAACCCAGCACTATTTATTCATTGTCCTCTCTCCACTACTATCAATTGAATGATTGTATATATGTGGGTTCATTTCTCTACTTTGTCATCTTTCCAGTTAGTCTGCTTATCCATCCCTCCACCAATTTTTAATTATCACAGTTTAACATTTGTCTTTATATCTAAAATGTAAGTTCTTCAATTTTATAATTTTTCTTCTAGTTTATCTAGAACTGAAAATTTTAATCAGTTTTAGAAGAAGCCAGTCAGTTTACATATATGCATATGCACAATTGCTGTTATTTTTAACTAAGGAGTCTATCCATTTCATCAATTCACAAAAAAATGGCATCTTAATAACATATAATATTCTAACCCAAGAATAAGGTATGTAACTTTACTTATTTGTGTCTTTAACTTCTCTAAATGCTGCTTTTGAGTTTCTCATCTAGAAGATATGTGCATTTTATATTATATTTATTCCTAAGTATTTGATCTTTTATGATGGTTATGAATTGTATCACTTTTTAATTTCATTTTCTAACTCTGGAAGATATATAGACATTAAATTGTATTTTATATAGTCAATTCTATCCAGCAATTTTATTTTTATTTTATTTATTTTTATTTATTTTGTGAGAGGTTTTTGCTATAGGGCGTATGCGCTCGCCAGAATGACAGAGAGAGACAGAGATAGAAAGCGAGAAATCACCCCCCAGGGGGATGGCCACGCTGCAGTCCCTTCTCCATTCTCCTCTCGGGATCTTGGGCACGCACGCACACATGTGCCTGATGTGAGTTTAAGCCACCGGGTCCAGGACTCGAACCACTGTCAACTACATGGGAGTTCAGCGACATAGCCATTACTCTAACTGCTGGTCCCTATCCAGCAATTTTATTAATTTGGCTCATTCTAATAATTTATCCATAGACTGTTTAGACATTCTATAAATATAATCATGTTGTCTATGAATAATGACAATTTTACTGCTTCCCTCCCCAATGTTTTTGTATTTTATTTATCTATTGTAATTACCAGAGAATACGTGCACTCCCAGAGAGAGACAGTGAAAGGGAGAGGAAGAAAACACCTTCCAAAGGGCATGGTCGCACTGCGATCTTTTCTTCTCCATTTCTCTGTCCTGTCAGGATTTAGGGAACACATGCCCAGCTTGTCTTTGCAGCCACTGGGGCTGGGATTTAAACAGTGGTTGACCATGTGAGATCCACTAGGCGATAGGGCCAGCCCATGTATATTCGATTTCTTTATCTTGCCTTATTTTATTGGCTGGCGACCTCCAGTAGTAGTCATTAAATTTAAAGGAAACAATAGTCACTATTTCACTGATAGTGCGATTTTGTATCCAAACCTGAGAGCTGGGACTTGGATGCAGCTTTGCACTCAGCTTGCTGCCTCACCCTCTCCTCGGAGCCCTCTCTCTGGCCCTTGGCTGGAAATAATGGGGGAATAGTAATTATTTGTTGGTTTAATATAATTTGTTCAGTCACTCAAGGATAACTAATTTGCATTTTTTTCTCTCTTTTTATATTGATCCATGACACACTCTGTTTTCTACCTAATGGGTATTTGGGCAGTAACTTGTTAGTGTCACTTTCCTGTCCTTTCATAGAGGGTTTTCACCCTGCGGGTTCCCTGGCAGCCACCTCCCATCACTATGGTGTCCTCGCTTCAGTTTTGACACGACATCATTAGCAGCTGCACCACGGCCCTTGTTCAGGCTCAACAAGAGAGCACAAGGGACTTGGCAAAGATCACCCCAGGAGGGTCCGACAGTGGGGGCCCCTGAAGGGGCTGCCTCTCTCTGAGCACTGTACAGTGCCCCACTGTCCCTCACCAAGGGAGGTCACTTCCAAGGCCTGACAAAGCAGTGGCTGCATACTGAGTGATGAATGCCTTCCACTCAGCTCTGGACCTGATTTCTTATTTAACTGAGTGAGATAGAAGGAAAAACAAAAGCGCCCAGCAGCACAGAGTGACGACTCCTCAGACGCTGGACACATTTCAGCAGAATTTGCAGTCCTTCCTTTACAGGGTGCGGGCAGGGAGGACCTACTGAGATGAAAACTGGTGGAGCTTCATAACCCCATCCAGTTGCTATAACACAGAACGCGACATTGCAATGGTACAGCTGAACCAAATTGTATAGGAATGTGAACTTACATGCTTGTAATATACTAAGATATAAAACTGCATTCACTCTCTAAATACTGCGAACAAAATATTAGTCTGTAAAAAAATATTGACTATGCACCTACAAGATTCACAGATGTTGTAGGTTAGATGGTGAAGTGACAGATGGCTTTGCAGCTTTATTCAACTAAAGCTGAATACAATTTAAAAATAGACACTATGACATTTTTTCAAATTACTGTTGATGTTCTATATTTAAAAAAGAGCAGTTCTTTTAAGGCAACAAAGAAATGATAAAAAAAAAAAAAGTCCTCACTCAGGGGACCAGCATGTGGCATGGTGGTTAAGGTGCTGGACACTCCCACATGGCTGACCACAGTTTGAGTCCCAGACCTGGTGGCTTGCTTTCTCACTTTTCTTTTCTCTCTCTGTGTGTCTCTCTCTGGTCAAATTAAAATGAATGAATGAATGAATAAATTAATATTTTTTAAAAAAAGAAAAATCCTCACTGTATTATATTACAAATCATAAAGTCACATTTTAAAGAAAGTGCCTTCTCCTCTCTTCTCTTCTTTCTTCTCCTCCCCTTCCCTCTCCTCCTTTCTTCTCTCTTATCTTTTTATTAATGAAATCAGGATTGGCTGACTTTAAAGAATATCCTGAAAGACGTTGTAAGGTAAGGGCATGAGTACTCCCTGCTAGGCAACCCCCCCACTCTGATATCTGCTAACTTAATCCAAGACCATGAAATAATGCATATGGATTGAACCCAGTGAGTCATTGCACACGCTACATGAATAATTAAAGCTAATACCATTCTTCCCTCTCTCTTCTTGCATGGAGTCCTCCTCTTCACTTATTTTAACTTACAAAACCAATACGTTTTCAACTAAAACCATGTATAGTTACAAAGAAAAGAAAGGAAAGGAAGTCCTCACTCAGGGGACCAGCATGTGGCATGGTGGTTAAGGTGCTGGACACTCCCACATGGCTGACCACAGTTTGAGTCCCAGACCTGGTGGCTTGCTTTCTCACTTTTCTTTTCTCTCTCTGTGTGTCTCTCTCTGGTCAAATTAAAATGAATGAATGAATGAATAAATTAATATTTTTTAAAAAAAGAAAAATCCTCACTGTATTATATTACAAATCATAAAGTCACATTTTAAAGAAAGTGCCTTCTCCTCTCTTCTCTTCTTTCTTCTCCTCCCCTTCCCTCTCCTCCTTTCTTCTCTCTTATCTTTTTATTAATGAAATCAGGATTGGCTGACTTTAAAGAATATCCTGAAAGACGTTGTAAGGTAAGGGCATGAGTACTCCCTGCTAGGCAACCCCCCCACTCTGATATCTGCTAACTTAATCCAAGACCATGAAATAATGCATATGGATTGAACCCAGTGAGTCATTGCACACGCTACATGAATAATTAAAGCTAATACCATTCTTCCCTCTCTCTTCTTGCATGGAGTCCTCCTCTTCACTTATTTTAACTTACAAAACCAATACGTTTTCAACTAAAACCATGTATAGTTACAAAGAAAAGAAAGGAAAGGACAATACACATGTACACAGCACCTAACATCTACTCAGTATTGCTCCAGCATGTTACACATGTAATCTTGTTTAATCCTCACAGAAATCCAAGTAAAGAAACTGAGGCTGGAGAGGTTCAACAATTTACTCAATTTAGATTTCCACAACACTTTTCCAAGATTTTGATTTTGGTTAGGTTTATTTTCTAGGGAACCTCAGATTAATAGATAGGTTTAGTATAATAAGTTGACTTTTCCGTGAGCATTGTATTTTATATACTTCCTTATTTTTAATTTGTCACCAATTAATCACAGTTTTCACAAAGAGAACTTAAATAATTCTGAGTATTTATTTCTAGAAATGTTATAGTTTTTTATCATAAATTGAATTATTTCATACTTTTATAATTTGCTATTGTTACTAGATAGAACAATTGGTATCTAATTCTTAATCATATTCTAATCTCTCTTTTTCATAGTTGTCCTGAGAGCTTCTATGTAAACATAGCATCTGCCAAAAATGTTAAAAGCTCTTGGGGACCAGCAGCTGGTGTAATGGCTATGTTGCGGACTCCCATGCAGTCGACGGTGGTTCGAGTCATGGACCCTATGGATTAAACTCGTGTTGGGCACGTGTGAGCGTGCGTGCCCAAGATCTCGAGAGGAGAATGGAGGAGAAGGGATTGCAGCATGGCCATTCCCCCGGGGAGTGATGTCTCGCTTTCTATCTCTTTGTCTCTCTCTTTCTGGCGAGCTCACGCACCATATAGCAAAAACCTCTCCAAAAAATGTTAAAAGCTCCTTTTTTGTCTTTATTTTAATCTCATGTTTTTCTTATGTTTTATTCCCTGGTTGGGTATATCTTTGTTACTATTTGTTCTTAATGTATCTATTTATATTTTACTGAGTTTAAATAATATTGTGTGTATTATTAATTTATCTTCATGAGTTTCACCCTCCTGACCCCAAGATCTAAACAGAACAGGCCAATTACAAGCCATCTACTTTTGAGCTCTGAGTGGCCCCTTCCAGGGACTCAGACAACTGAAGATTTTTTGCTCACCCTGCTGACCCTACAATCTAGCCAGAGTCTGAGTAATCCTCAATTCCCACTGAATCTGCTGCACAAAGGGAGAAAAATGAAACTGCAGAGAGATCGCAGATCACCTTCTCCTGCACACTTCTGAATGCTCAGATTTACCTCCAGAAATTAGAAAAAAAAAAAACATGTAATCCATCAGATTACCAGAAACTACTGCAGAGACACAAGAAGTATGAGGAAACCAAGAAAAATATCTCTCACCTAAGGGAAAAGAATAACTCCTCATCATCCACAGATAGTGAAATATAACTCAATGGAATGTCAGATAAAGAACTTAGAATATTCATAGTGACATAGCTCATCAGAATGCAAGAGAAGAGAGACAATAAACTCCAGATGATGCAGGGGAAAAGAGACAGCAACTTCTAGGAGGTGAGGAAATTCTCACACAATCTGAAAAAAAAAAATACACACCACAAAAAAGAATTAAATAGAACTGTTAGAGATGATGTCTATAATACAGGAAATCAAAACCTCCCTTGAAAGTATTAAAAGCAGATTAGATCATGCAGAAGATCAAATATCAGATGTAGAAGACAGAATCTCTGGACTAGAAAAATTCACCAAAAAAAAAAAAAGGACCCAAAAAATGAGAATAATATACAAATAATACTAGATACCATTAATCACCCAAACATTTGGATAATCGGTATCTCAGAAGGTGAAGAAACTAGTAAGGGCATTGATACTCTATTCCATGAAATCCTGAAAGAAAACTTTCCAAACCTAGAGAGCCATTCAAATATTCAGACCCACGAAATACAAAGGACCCCACATAGAATCAACCCAAGATCTTTTCAAAGGCATTACATAGCCAGATTGATCAAAACCACTGACAGAGACAAGATACTAAAATTGGCAAGAGAGAAACACCAAGTTACTTTCAAAGGATATCCCATTAGGCTAACATTGGCCTTCTCATTAAAAACAATGCACACGAGGACAGAATAGGGACATATATTCAAAGTGTTAAGTGAAAGACAATTTCAGCCTGGCAAGATTATCCTTCATATGGGAAGACATAAGTATTCCCAGATAAACAAAACCTGAAAGAATTTACCAATACCAGACCAGCTCTCTAAGAAGTTCTGAAGGGAGTGCTATACCAGGAAAACTAAAGTCAGACACAAAGACTACAAAAAACAATGAAGAGAATGGCCAATTTAATGGTAGGGACAGGTCCAAACAGATCAATAATGTTGAATTTAACTTCCAGTATTTAAACAGAAAGATTGTATGACAGTAACACTGCAAATTCAACAAGAAATTTATTACAAGAGACTAAACTGGTGAAAAAGAATTTTATGACTTTTGACTAAAACATTACTGATTTTATTCTATGCTTTCTTTCCAGATTTAAGGATTTTTGTCTTTTGAACTGTTGATACGTTCATCTACCTACTGTTTTAACTGAATCCTAACCTTTTCCCTAACTTTAAGTCTTCAGGAAATATCTCTTAACATATTCTGATTTTGATCTATAAAGTTAAAACTGCTTTTTTTTAAATTAAAAATTTCATAAAAAGATACTTATTTAATGACTGCAGTAAGCTACATAGCCCCAGCTAGGTGCAACTTTATAGTATGTTCATTCTACTCACTGAGTTTTATGGCTGAGTTTTATGCCTAAAATTAAACATATGTTCACAGATACGTATATATCAGCTGCAGTTCCTATTGAAAGTATTTAGATTAAGATATTTTGTTCATCAATAAAATGTGAAAAAAAAAATGGCATGGAAAGCAATTGTAGATACCAGAGACAGTATGGGAAGAAGGTGGGAAATGGCAGAGAGTGAGAGGTAAGGAATCAAGGGGGTAAAACAAATGTAAATAAATTTAAAATTAAAAATAGAATTTAATAAAACCAAATAAAATGGTAAAAAATTATCTTCTCTAAGTATGTATGAGTATTATTTACAACCCATACAGGATCAAAATTATTTCATGATTTCTTGGAATTAGAAAAAATTTTGCTTTTTTTTTGAGAATAAAGTCTTCAAAAACCAAGTTTGTTAATCATATTTATCAATTTACCTCTAGATTATTTTTCTGCTTGAACCAACCATTTCTAAAGGTTTTTTCTCCACTCTGTGGATTAGTTAATAATTTTTGGTGTACAGAGAGTATGCTTTAGAAATATTAATCCTGTTAGGAGCACAAAGGTTATTAGCACCTTAATGAGTTGCTTTTAGTAATAAATAATATTCCACTTGTTAATATTGGCACTTTTATTTTATTTTTGGTAGATTTTACTTGGTATGTCTTTCATCCTTTCTAGGTCTTTTATTATGCATTTCTTATAAGCAGTTTTTCCTGTCTTTAGCTTTTTTGAATATTTTAGAAACTTATTTGATAGTCCCTGTATTTTAAGTAGGAAATTTAATACATTTATATTTATGTATTTGAAATGATTCTTTCCAATTTCTGTTCCCTTGATTATTTCTTCTATTCTCTCTTACATGTGTCTATGTTTTCATATGTATGTATGAAAACGATGTATCATTCTTTCATGTTAATTCTATCTCAGCTTTTACCCTACCACTTTTAATTTGCCAGAAGGTGCATGTACTCACTAAAGAAAGAAATAGAGACATGGAGGGAGAGGGAGAAAGCATTCTACGTGGGACGTGGCCACACTGAAATCCTTCTCCACTTCTCCATCCTGTTGGGATTTTGGACATGCCCACGCAAACACACACCCACACACACACAGAGCATGTTTTTCAGGCCACTAAGTTCTGGATTTGAACCACACAGTTTACTCTGCAGTATCCAGCTTCCTTAACCACTAAACCATGAGGCTGGAAGACAGTAAAAAATGCCAACAATTCCTAAAAAAAAATGGGAATGATAGATTCAAGCAGTGTTGTTGCCACTAAAGGAATTTCTTATATTTTTGTGACTATAAACATTAATCTTCTTTTAATATCTAAACAAAATATTTTCTTTTTTGCTGAATTGATTTTTTACCTTTATGGCTTTTTATTTTCTTTCAGTGAGTTTTGAAACTATAAGTCCTACTTCTCTTCTAATGGTTCACCTTAATCTGTCAGTAAGTATATCTCTTTCAATTAATGTTGGAAATTAACCAATAGTTAGGCAATCATTACAAACCAGGCAAGAAATTTTGCAATTTTATTCCCTATTTCTCTCTCCACACTAGCTATAGATCATTAAAATCATGTGGAAGTTTAGTTTCAATATTTTTACACCATCCATTTGTTTATTTGTAACATTTCATTCTCAGTTATAGTACTGAAAGTTTCAGCCTAACCATCAGCAATAACTTGGGTTTACTTGAAGTGTTCTTGGTGGTTTCTCTGTCACCACTTTATTACATTACATATGTACTTTCTCAGTTGGGTTTACTTTTTATTTTGTAAGAATATAAAGGGTATTTTTTTAAAAGTTCATGGAAAATGAGATTTAAACTATGACTTTAGGGTCAGCTCTATAGCCTAGTGGTTAAGGGAGCTGGATCTCACATGGCCAACAATGGTTCAAATCCTGACCCCAGAAGCTTGAGCACCATGCTGGGCATATATGCATACATGCCCCAAATCTCAACAAAGCGGAGAAATGGGGAAGAGATGGTGGCATGATCATGTCCCCTTAAAGGGTGCTTTCTCCTTCTTTCTTTTCATCTAACACTCTCTCTCTCTCTTCTGTTTCTCTGTTTCTAGCGAGTATACCGCACACCATCTGGCAATTAAAAAAAAATAAAAACAAGAAAGTTTTAAATTTATGGTGGTCCCCAAAATTTGGAAACTTCATGCATAGTTTTTCATAAAACTTTTCCAGGAACCAGCTGATGGCGTGGTGGTTAAGGGCATTGGACTCACACATAGCTGACCATAGTTTGATTCCCAGACCTTGCAGCTTGCTTTCTCTCTCTCTCTCTCTCTCTCTCTCTCTCTCTCTCTCTCTCTCTCTCTCTCTCTCTCTCTCTCTCTCTCTCTCTCTCTCTCTCTCTCTCTGTCCCTCTCTGATCTAAATAAATAAACAAATAAATAAAGTTAAATAAAATAATTCTTTAAATTTAAAAATAAAAATTACTTTCCATGAACATTTTGAAGGCCCCCCCACCTCCATTTATACCAGAACAATTTCTTTTTCCTTCAGAGAGTGACATGCATAAGTGATTGTGATTACAAGCATTGAATAGTGTTATGGATGAATACAAATCTCTTTAAATCTCTGGAAGAATGCTAAAAGCACTACTGGACAGAAGACAGCAATCTATCTCATTGGAGTTCTTTAGTTGACTCCTGTACTCCTAACCCCCTGAGGCTATTAGAATTCTCTTTACCATTAGAGATCACAAATATCAGCATTTTCTCAGATAAAATGATTATTTTCATCAACATTTTATAGCTTCTTCAATTGAAGACTTACATCAAGTTCAGGTCCAGGAAATTTTCATTTTATTACTGCTTGCATTAGTTCTTCCTCTCCCTTCTCTCTGCTGTATTTCAGTCTACTATCAGACAGATATTTAATCTCCTAAAACTAATCTGTGCTTCTTTACAATTTCTTCAGTACTTCCATTTTGACTTTTTAATTCAAATTTGGAGAGATTTCTTCTGTTTTATCTTCCAGTTTTCTAATCTAGCCATCAATTACTCATCTCTTCCACTGAATATTTTATTTTGGTCATATTTTTTTAATTACCAGGAATTCCCTTTGCTCCACTTCAGTACACTCTTT
>NW_006159728.1:1569254-1573560 GCF_000334495.1 Tupaia belangeri chinensis | reverse complement strand
CTTTCTATATGGCAGACTAAACCTGAAACTATTTCTGTGAATACTATTGGGACTTGTTTTAAATTTCTGTGTCTTTTTTCTAGTATATCCATTTCCTCTCCACCTATTTTTCATTTTCTCTTCTTGATTCATCATGTTTCTTTTCTCCACTGCATTTTTAATATATTTAACATTTTATACACATACACACACACAAATTTTAAAGAGACATATAGTTATACAAGGCTCATTTTTAAGAAAAAGTAATGTACTCCAATATGAATGGACTCTCTTGGTTTTACTTTCATATTGTTAAATAACATATACTGTGGCTTTCTATTTTTCCCAGTTATAGGCATTTTATTGCAATCCTATTCTGAAATAGGAAGACATAGCATTTTCACGTACATGCCCCATGCCACCAATCTACTCACATTTCCTGTATTCTAGCTCCAACGCTACTGGCTATGTCATAATTTGGGGTGAGTTAATGTTTTGTATTTACTTTGCTATTATTGTGTAAATCCTAGCAACAGTTAAACCTTATAATTTGATCAGTTTTTCTTTGGCATTCAATTTTTTTCCCTGAAGTTAATGTGTCTTTCTTATTTATTTATTTATTTTTGGAGAGGTTTTCGCTATAGGGCGCGTGCGCTCACCAGGCAGAGAGAGACAGAGAAACAGAAAGCGAGAAATCACCCTGCGTGGTGGTGGGGGGGGTGGTCACGCCGCAATCCCTTCTCCTCCATTCTCCTCTCGGGATCTTGGGCACGCACGCACACACGCCCGGCATGAGTTTTAAGCCACCGGGTCCGGGAAGCAAACTGCCGTCTACTACGTGGGAGTCCAGCGACATAGCCATTACGCTAACTGCTGGTTCCCAAGTTAATGTGTCTTTCTGAGCTTTGCTTGATTTTCAATTTCTGATTAATGTATTCTCCTTATCTAGTCTCTGCTATGTAATGTCCTGTCCACTTTCTTTCAATGTATCAATATGTCAATCCATTCATTTATTTATTTTTGTAAGAATTATTTAATTTAATTTATTAATTAATTAATTTATTTATTTTAATTTGACCAGAGAGGGAGAGAGTGAGAGAGAAAGTGGAGAGAAAGTGAGAAGGCAAGCCGCCAGTTCTGGGACGGGACCCACAGTCAGCTATGTGGGAGTCCAGCACCCTTAACCACCTGCCGGTTCCTCAATCCATTCATTTATAAGGTAAAGTAAGTATCGCATTTACTCTGCGTCAGTCAGTATTTTAAACACTTGGAGATTTACAACATTAACAGGTAGAGATTTTGTTATTCTCTGAAGTGTGAAAGGACAGATCACAGCTAATATGCAAAAGAGCCACGTGATCTGACTCTCTCTGTCTCTCGGGTGAGAGCATGTGCCCTATAGCAAACATCTCTCTTTAAAAAAAAAAGAAAGAAAGAAAGAAAGAAAGAAAGAAAGAAAGAAAGAAAGAAAGAAAGAAAGAAAGAAAGAAAGAAAAAAGGACTGAAAGCACAAAAGTAACTTTTTCTTGAATCATTGCTTTCATGAATACTTCTCTTCTGCTTAAAACGTTTCTTCCCTTATGTCTGGGATTCAGCTGACCGGGGGGGACTCATGGCACGTGTATGTGGCCTTGGCTGTGAGTTCACTCTTGACTTTCCTTGCCAAGTCATTGCCTTAGGGCAAAACTTCCCCATTTGTTGGTGTCAGGATCTCTTAACAGTCATAAAAAGTATTGATGACCCTAAATAAAGTTTCAGAAGCATAGGGAATAAAGGGGGAAGGAGAAATTGCTTCAACAGAAAGACTGCACTCAGTAGGAATCCCAGCTCGGCCTGCGAACTGAAACTAGGGGCAAAGTGTGGGGCACAGGTTGGAAACGAAGAAAGTATTGGCGAGGTTGGCACGAGCCACATGTTACTGTACCTCAGGAAGAACTTTGAAATAAGACCTCAGAAAGAAACGTTTTTTTTTTTTTTTTTTCTCTTTATTTTTCCTTTCTTTTTTTTTTTCCTTTTTGGTCTGGGAAATGGTATAATCAAAAATAGCCCATTTGGAATCCCACTCTGGCTGCAGTCTGGAGATGTAACCCGAAAGCAAGGCTGGACGCAGCAGGATTGGAGTGGAGGCTCCTGAGGAAGTCCAGGGTGGCTTGAATAGGGCAGGTGGCGAGGAGGTTGTGGAGACATGGGGAGATCTGAGAGATATTTGGAAGATGTGACCAACACAAGTAGGAATGTGGGGGGGCAGCAAGCGAGACACTGAGATGGGTCGAGGGCAATCCCCCAGTTTCCACCTTAAGAACATTAGTAAAGTAGTGCTTTTCACTGAAATATGGAAAGGGCAGGTTTAAGAGTAGTTATGTGTTTATTCATACACAAATTTGTTAATTATGTAAAACTATCTGAGTCACATATCTCTGGATCCCAAACCTCTGCTATTACTTAACAAAGAATAATTAGCATTTGTGAAACCCTTGTTTAAGCCCTGTTATAAAGGTCTTACACAGATTAACTCATTTATTATTCATCAGAAACTTATGAGTTAGGGTTCTGTTTTCTTTTCATAAGGGTTGCCAATGTTACCTTTTACTTTTTTTTATCTTTGTCTTCTGTCTCTCTCTCTCTCTCTCTCTCTCTCTCTCTCTCTCTTATTTATTTATTTATTTATTTATTTATTTTGTTAGATGATGCATGTGTTCACCAGAGGGATAGAGGTGGGGAGAGAGAGAGAAAGCACCCCTCATTGGTCATGGTCATGGCACAATTCCTTCTCCTCCATTTCTCCATTTCAAAAGGCTTCTAGGCACAGTCACACAGGTGTCCAGCATACTTCTTAAGCCACTGGGGCTCAGGTTTAAACCAAGGCAGTCATGTGAGATCCAAGTACAGTGCTTAATGAGTGTGCTACAGCGTCCTGGGTGAGGGATTATTGTTACTCCTGTTATATATGTGTGTGTGTATGTGTGTGTGTGTGTGTGTGTGTGTATTTTTTTCCATAGGGTGTATGTGCTTGCTGGAGAGAGATGGAGAAAGAGAGAAAGTGACTAATCATCCCCCCAACTCCCCGAGGGGATGGCCACACCACAACCCCTCTCCTCCCTTCTCCTCTTCGGATATTGTGGGTGTGCATTCACATACACATGGCATGGTTTTCAGGCCACTGGATCCAGGGTTCAAACCATGGAGTCAGCCGTTGGAAGTCCAGGACCTTAACCACTGTGCCACTTACTGGCCCTGTATTTCACATTTTAGTAAACTGGAGACACAGACTGGTTACATAAACTGCTCAAGAACAGTAAGTGTTGGTGCAGAAATGTGAAGAGTCTGACTTTGTAAATGGCACAATTAAGCACTAAGATATGTTCAATCATGTGTCTGTATGTGTGTCTGTGTGTGTTCTAGCAAGTAATGGATTTAGATGCAAATAAATTGATTGTAGAATCCATTTTATTCACTGATAAGTTAATAATTTTACCTCCATTTATGCAATTACCAACTATTCAGTAACTATATTTCTCCGACTCTGTGTTAAATTAAAGTTGGAGTATGAAAAATCTAATTCACGTCCTCAAATTTATCAGTCCAAGTGGTAACAGAGAAGGTGAAAAGAAGTGAAAGACAATGGCCACCCAGTGTGACAAGTTAGGTTCAGCTGCAATGAGGGGACAGACGAAGAGCTCCTGAGTCAGACTGGAGTGGAAGAGGCTCAGGGCTGGCCCAGGAGCAAACCAGAGGCTATATTTTAGTGGACAAACAAGTCTCACACACACGAAGAAAGAAGGTTGAAGAGATTTAAAGACAGAGGGAGGCACATGTACAGAGGAAGAGAGACAACTGGAAGTGTGAAGTGGATTTGGAGAACTGCGAATTGTACTGTTTCCACCTTCCAGACCTCCGTCATGTCATAGCACACGTCAGGAAACCGAAGCTATTGATTTGACACCCTGGGCTTCCTGGCAGCTTGCAGGTCAGTAGGTATGTGGGTAGGATCAAGACGATTCTGAGATTCATGAGCATCATGACAGAACTTTTCCAGAGGATCAATGTACACATCACCAAAGGCAAAGAATAAATAAGGGTGCTAAGACAAAAGTTAAAGAAATCCATTTTACCTAAGGCAAAGCTAAACACTGGGCCCAGTCTGGTGGTGCAGGTGGTAGCATGCTGGACTGCAGAGCTGGAGGCTCCATGCTGATCCTGTTCGAATCCCTGGGCTGGTTGTGCCCTGAAGCACACAGTGCACGTGCGAATGTGCCCAAGCTCCTAGTGAGCTGGAGGACTATGGGAAGGGGGTTGCGGCATGACAAGACTGGCAAGGGTACTTTCT
>NW_006159728.1:1514100-1569223 GCF_000334495.1 Tupaia belangeri chinensis | reverse complement strand
TCTTGCGTGTGTGTGCACACTCTTCATCATGCATTAAAAAAAAAAAAATACTAAATGCTGGCTTTATTTGGAAAGAAAGACTATGTGACCGTGGGAAGGAAAGAGTAGGAAGGACAACTTACCACTATTTCCCTTCATCTTTTTGAATTTTGATTGATGGGAAATATACCTACACATATAATCCCCAAATTCACATCTTGCCAGGTTGGTGGATTGAAAGGAGCAGAGAACAATTCTCCGTTTAATTATATTTTCAAAACTGCTCTCACTGTATGTCCTAATCTTGTGTCCTTGGACTACATTGTCAAGCATGATCACCTGCGTTAAGCACCTTCTATCAGATCAGTCAACTTTTAAACGGTGGACCAAAGTGTCCAGTGCTATTTCTTATAATGCTTATTTGGCATGCTCATATATTTTGATTATAAGAACAACCTCAAAGACTTCAAAAATTGAATTACAATATGGAAAAAAACTCATTATCTGGAGAAAAATCTTGACCTTAACAGTTTTGTTCCAATCTAAGTGGTGGAATTGTATGGCTAAGCCTATACCAGAGAGCCCCACCTTCCCCTCTAGGGAAATAAGGCCAGATGGAAGTCAGAGTCTACTGTCGAAGGTCAGGATACAAATGATGTGTCCCGAGAAAGAAGAAATGTACAAGCCTGAGAGCTGGTCTCTGAGGAAGTTGCAACATCGTCCCATATCTTAGGTCATCTTGTCCCTGGACTTCAAGGACATTTGTCTTACCAAGATGAAATCTTGACTTCCCAAGAGGATAGTTAAAAATAAAATTAAGAAATAAGAGATGGTCTCATTAAATCTTTTCATTTTATAACTGAAAAAAGAAAAATAAAATTGCTCCTGGAGGTTGGAGAGAGAGCCCAAATGAGCTGCAAAGCTGTTCTACATGCAGATCTGAATTAGACACATCGTTTATGAGACCGTCATTGGACAGAATGGGCAGAATTGGACGAGAGAATGCGCCAATATTCACCAGTTACCTGAGGTAAACTGGGGAGGAAAATTCAGTCTGCAGCTAACATATCGCCCTTGAAAAAAGAGTTCCAAGGTCAAAAAGTTTGAGAATTGGTTGGATTAGCTAAAAGTAAACACACAGAGGTTTTTGTGTGTGATTGGGTGGTTAAGTTGGTGAGCTCATTCTACTGTAGGAGTCTGTTTGTCCAGGTTAATCTCCAAGAGGGCAGGTAGGCAGTAATATATATCCCAGATTTATGTGATTAGAGAGTATGATTTTCACAAAACACCACTTATTGCCTTAATTTCATTGTAATTCTTTTTTAAAAATATTTATTCATTGTTACATCTTCCCACAAACATTTACTTCACATATCAAACATTTTTTTGCTCATACTCCGTAGTTCTTGACTATTAATGAAAAACTTTCAAAATTTCAAAAAACTGAATTTTAAAGAAGTCTTAAAACAGATTTGTAAAATTTAAAATACTTCATCATGCCTTTCAAGTTTCTCTCCAATATGAATCCAACCTACTTTTTAAATCTCTATACTCACTTTGTTTTTAGACTTTCCATAAAATTTACAACTTCTCATGTATATATTTATGGTATTCTCTCAGACTGAACTAACCATTCTTCCAACTTTACAGTACTGAATTTCATTACCCTGCTTAGCAAAATTATCTCTAGTCCTTTTTGTCAGAATTCATTTCAATTTCCTATTTATTATCCAGTAGTCCTTTTTATGTATTTGACAAATATTTGTGGAATCTTTACTATGTGCCAGAGACTTCTATGGGAACAATTATAAACAAAACAGAAAATGGCTGCCCATTGGAACTTAACCTCCTCTGAGTTTGTACAAGTGAGGAGAGAAAAAAATTGTTTAATTAATAAGTAAATGTATAGTATAACATTTTATTTCTTATATGGTACTTTTTTCTTTTTTAAATCTTCCCGAGGGCACATATGCTAATCAGAGAGAGAAAAAGAGAGCAAGAGAAAGACAGAGAGAAAGCACACTTTATCAAAGACAGCTGCACAACAATTCTTTCTCTATTTCTACTTTCAGGATTTTGAGCAACCATGCACACATGCCAGTGTGTTTTTCAATCCTATGAATCTGGGACTCAAACCATACAGTCACCAGTGTGGGTTCCAGCCACCTCAACCACCATGCCACTGGCCAACCCTCTTGTGTGGTACTTTTAAATGGTTCCTTAGGGTTGTTTATAAATTTCTTTCTTCTTTTATCTTAAACTTGTTGAGGGTAATATCATTTCTCAGTCATGTCCACATCTCTCAGAGCTCAGTAGGTGCTTCCCCTACAGTAAGTTTTTAATAAATATGACTGAATAATGCTTTGGGGAGAATCATCCTGGGCTATCTGGAGTAGGTCCATAGGAAAAAGGGTGCTAAGGGACTATCTGGATGTACCCTGTGCATGGGAACTTTCTCAGGGTGGGGATCAGCAGTCTTTAGGCAGGCTTGCCAGACCCTTGTATATTTACTCTGCATCCTGTACTGATTTTTCTCGGCACTCCCTAAATGTTCTAGATTAAACTTTTTTTCAATAAATTATAAAAATTCAGCAGTTAGAGCTATTTTTCAAATTTTATTAGGAATCCTTTCTTTTTATTTTCTAAAAATAATAATTTTACTTTTGGAATTTAAAAAATACTTTTATTTATTATTATTTTTAAATTTGCTATAGGGCGTATTTGCTCACTAGAAAGAGATAGAGATAAGGTCTATTATCTGTTGACGAGATTGTGTGTGGTGGTCTCAGCTGGGCTGGACTGAGGTGTATATCATGCTGGGTGAAGTCTCTTCACAATCTAAATGATGTATAGCAACTTAATGTATGAATAATAATAAAAAAAAACATATAAATGAACAAAAAAAAAGAAGAAAGAGAAAGAATGAGAGGGGGAAAGTGAGAAAGCAAACCTCCAGGTCCAGGACTCTAATCATAGTTGGCCATGGGGGAGTCCAACACCTCAACCACCACACTACCTGCTGCTCCCAACTTTTCAGATATTTAAAGACTAAAACTTTTATTTCTGGATGCTTCTAAGTAGGAGCGAAAGTCACAAGGAAAGCTCACGGTCTTTCCTCAGGCCCTTGCACATAAACACTAACAAGAAAAGAAGCTGTTTCTTCCCTTCTATATGAAAAGTGGGTGTTCTTTGTCTAGATAGGAGGAGTAAATAGAACTTTGACTTCATGTCTGGCATACAGTACTGGCTCAATAGAGGGTCCTTCCCCAAGCTATTGGAGCAGAAAGGATATATTGTCTCTAAAGCTCACAGTACATTACGATTCATTTACCCACCAACCAGCGACTCAGCCAGCACCCACTGAACTGGAGGCATGCCTGGGTCTCTCTAAAGATTTCAGGTGTGAAAATGATAAGGTGTCTGGGAATACATATTATTTATTGATCTTTATACTTGATTATTTATGTACTAATTTATTTAATTATTCATACATGACTTTCAGACTTGTTCTAAAAGGTACTTAAAGCACTTCGCATTTGGCATGCACTACTACATGATATATAAGATACATTCAAAAACAAGTAAGGGTTGTACAACTCTAAACTAATGTCTAAATGCATTGAAAGCATCTTTAAAGAAAAACTAGAGATGTGAGAATAAACAGAAAGAGAATATACATACACACATACAATTATTAATATATACTTAAATATATTTTAAAATCTTGTGTACATTTTAAAATCCATCCACAAAGTTAAAATGTAAATAACAGGGAGAACACACAAAAATGTTCAATTCATATAAAATACAAGTGATTAACACTTTTTGTAGATTAAAGATCCTCATAAAGACTGAGATAAAGGTGCATACTTTTTGTTTCCATTGCCAGAGGGTACATTGCTCATCAGAGAAGGAGAGGAACGACTCCCAGCAGGGTGTGGTCATGCTGCCATCCTTTTTCCTCCATTTCTCCTTACTGTCAGGATCCTGGGCACACTTGCACACATCCCCAGCATGCTTTTTAAACTACCAGGGCCTGGATTTGAACTGTGATCTGCCATACGGGATCTGGTTCCCAATACACAGTGCTTAACCTCTGCACTATGGGGCCAACCCAACACTTTCATTCAAATGGTGCCGAAGGCCATAAAGAGACAGGAATGGCCTAAAAGGAACCTGTAGAAAGAAATCTATGGTTCAACCTTACTGCCTGGAGCCAGCTCTGCATTCTGCAGTTTCCTGCCCCGATTTCTGTTTGTCTGGCAGGTTTGTCTCGTCAGTCATCTAATACTGATGATTAGTTTGTGATTACATTTTAGTCCACCTAATGTGGTCTGAAACCTCAGCTCATGTCCAAATTATCTCTCGTAGACTGAGTTATACTTGCTGGTCATAACTTGGATCAGGTATTCTCATGAGGTTGTTTGGAGACTCATGCCCCTGCACACACCCAGGCACACTTACACACACACACAGTCTACCACCACGATGCCAGGCATGCATTAAGAGCTCAAAATAAGTGTCTCCCTCTTAAATTTCATTTTACACAAGAGCAGTTATACTGTGCTGTGAAAAGGAGAAATCCACAGAGCTAGCTAAAGGATGAATTGCTACAAGGAAGTAGAGATATCTCAAAGAATTTAAGAGCGGGAAACAAAGCCAGACTCATAGGTCACTGGAACAGAAAGATGGGAAAACCTTCCAGGAAGTGTTATAGGCACAGCTTCTCCAAGAACAGAGTACAGACTCCTCCCTGGATTATTGCAAGACCTGGAGAGCCTCAGACACTGGCTCATACTGGGGTCTCAATCAGTTCTGTCTCTTTTTTACATTTCTGTTGCAAATGTGATCATAAATAACATCAGGCCAAAAGCCAGACAAATTAAAATGGCGTATTCAATGAAATGACCTAAATGCCATGTTATTAGGCCATTATTGTTCCTGCAGGAAGCTTTTTGAAAAGGCTACCACCTGAAGGCCAGCAGGTGGCATTGTGATTAAGGCGCTGGACTCCCACATGACTGACTGCTGGTGGAGTCCCAGACCCAGTGTCTTGAAAATCATGCCTGGTACATGCGTGTGTATGTGCCTCAAATCCCAAGATAAAAACTGAGGAGAAGGTACTGTGTTGTGACCATCCCTTCTGGGGGAGGGGAGAGGGAGGTGATTTCTTACTTCCCTTCTCTCTGTCTTTGTCTCTATTTCTTTCCAGCGATTGCATTTTCCCTATAGCAAAAACCTAAAAAATAAAAATAGAAAAATGGCATTCCCAGTCATATAAGTTGGAGAAATGAGGTGGACTCTTTTCCCACTTAGAGATTTACACTGTATATACAAAGGGGATTTTGAACTACAGTCAGCCACATGGGATCCAGATTTCTTTATCCAGAACTTAACCACTGTACTTAGCCCCTCATACCTTTTCCTCTTCCTCTTCTCTTCTTTCTTCCCTCTCTCTCCTTCTTCTTTAATTTATCAGAGGGAATGTGCTTGAGAAAGAGAAAGAGGGAAAATTAGACAACATCCCCATGGGAAATGGTCACTTTACAATCCATTCTCTGCCATCCTTCCTTCCTGTCGGGATTTTTCATGCATGCACATGGGCTGATCTGTTTCTCAAGCTGCAAAACCTGAGACTCAAACCCAGAAGCCAGCTATGTGGGACCCAGATGCCTTAACCACTATGCCACACTGGTCTCTCATACCACTTCTAAATTATCCTACCCATATCATTACAACACTTCTAACTATGACAAATGGAGTTACTGATTGTCAAGAGGGTGCAGGAAAAGGTCTGATAAATATTTTTTACAGAGGTATCATTCACATATTTTCCCCCCTTGGGGATTTTGAAATTCCATGCTCTCTCAACCCACCAATTAGGCTGTTCTTCCTAAATGAGAAAAGTTACAGCAATGAAGATGTTAGACAAGGTGTTCTCTTAACTGGAAGTTCAAGTCTAGTGCAAGTCCAAATCTTAGTAAATACAGTTATTCCAGAACTAAACTCAGCCACTTTATCATTAAACATCCTACTAACCTAGCTCTCAAGAGACTTAACTTTCATTGTTTGGGAGATATTCTTTAACTGATTTCATTTCTGAAGAATGGAAAGTTATTTCCTAATTGTGATAGAATAGGATCCTAGAGTATGCAATAACTTGGGAAACAAAAGACTTACTTAATGTAGTCTTTGCTTCCTACAAACTTAAAATTAGTTACACATGCAAAAAGGCAAGCAAAAACTATCTCATGAGAACTGAGTTGCGGAAGACAATCAGAGAATGATGATCACAGAGTATTTCACAACTTCAGTTTCTGGCCATTTCATCCTATCATGTATAAATTGCAATTTTGTAAGAATCAAGTCAATGTGTAGCATTATTTGTGGTGTGTTTCTTTGGATAAGCATGTGTTTTAATTAGGTCAAATTTTCTATATTCTGTGATAAATAAACAGCACCAATTCTGCCATCTGTATTATTATTTTTTCCTTTGAAAGGATTTCTTCTTTGCCTCTACCTACTAGGAAAAAAAATAGATTTTTATAAAATTGAATCCAACCTTTACATGGAGGAAACTGCTACAGGAAGCAAATAGACATGAAACCACAAAGAAAATAAAAGAAAGTATAGAATAGGTTTCTGGTGGAAAGAGACACTCGGAAGTGTTCTTATCTTGAGACATTGATTTATGATAAACTAAATACCTCTATCCAATTCTAACCTGACCTTTTAATACTTAATACATGAGAAATTTACTCTTTTCACAAAAAGAGTTTATATTTAAAAGTAAGAGATAAATATCAATTAATGTATACAACAGTCGAACAACATTTTCACTAGTGAAATCAATTTTAAAAGTTCAAAATTTTTAAATATTGTAAAATACCAGCTCTAGCAAATCTTCGTGGAGTTCAGAGATGTCTAGAACTTCCCAAATTTTCTGTTTGGTGATTTAAAAATGACTAATTTTTGAAGATATGTTTAAACATATAATACATATAGAAAAGTCTGTAATATATGTATGGTTGTTTGTACATTTGCTTGAATGTGTCTTAAAGAACAGTAATACAAGAAATATGCATCATCTAGTTTAAGAAATAGAACATTACCAGCACCTTAGAAGTGCTTTTCTGACTTGAGAATGGTAGGTGGTATAGTGGTTAAGGGAGCTGGACTCCCACATGGCCGACTGCGGTTCGAATCTCAGACCTGGCAGCTCGCTTTCTCACTTTCCCAGTCTCTCTCTCTCTCTCTCTCTCTCTCTCTCTCTCCTTCTCTGGTCAAATTAAAATAAATACATAAATAAAGGTTTTTTTTAAAAAAAGAAGTTCCTTCCTGACTCTATCCCCTTCCCTTGTTGTCTGCTCCAAAGGAAAGCACCTCACTGAATGCTTCATTAGTCCCTCCCATAGTTTTATTTGAGTTTCCTGTGTATACATCATAAATGTTCTAGTTAGATATTTTAGAAGTTTTTCTCAGGGAAGTTTTGCCACTGTGATAGAAAGGCTCAAGAGTAAAAGAAGCAGATTAATGTCTCTCTCAGGATCACACTCTGCCTTCAGTGTCTCTGAGACTTCTTTAAAACAAATTATACCTTTTATTAAAAATAAACTGTAATTGTCCTTGTTGGATGTCAGGCTGCCTATAGCTGCAGGACCTAATGGCTGGGACCCATGGTTCATCCCCTCCCCCACCGTCTTTGGACTTTGGGTTTGTGTCTTGGGACTTTAAGATGAACTTGTGCCCCTCCTTGCCCCATCCACATACCAATTCAAACAAAAGATCTTGCTGGACACCAGGCTGCCAGTGGCTGCAGGACCTAATGTTCAGGGCCCATGGCTCACTCTCTCTCCCACTCACCTTTGAACTGTCAGGACTCCCGTGTTTCAGATAGCATGGGTGCATTGCATGCCACGCAATCTTTTCTTTGCTCCTGTGGTGAAGCTCAGCAGCTCAGTTTCAGGTGCACCTGTTCTTTAGAAACAGGAAGGACTTTGGGTCACCCAGGACCAATGACAACAGAGCAGGGTACTGGTGAGCAACAGGGAGGCTGAGCAGAAAAGATATCACCAATTTTCTACTCCTGAACATTTTTGAATGCACAGAGATAACTTGAATAATTTAGGAAGGAACATATAGATCACCTGATGACTAGGAACAATCACAGAGGCATAAGAAATATGAGCAACCAAGGGAAAACATCAATTCCACATCACCCACAGCCAACACAATGGAAGTTTTGGAAGTGTCAGATAAAAAAATTCAGAATTTTTGTAGTGACCAAACTAAATGAGATGCAAGAGAAAAGAGACAAAGAGCCCCAGTAGATGAGGAAGTCCTTCCACAATTTGAAAGAAGAAATAGACACCATAAAAAAGAATCAAACGGAATTGTTAGGGATGGAGAATGTGATACAGGAAGTTAAAACTTCCCTCTAAACTATTAAAAGTAGATTAGATCACACAGAAGATAAAATCTCAAATGTAAAAGACAGAAGCTCTGACCTACAAGAAACTATCAAAAAGACTGAGAAAATAACCAAGAAAAATGAGGACAATATACGAGAAATACAAGATACCATCAAGTGCCACAACATCTGGATAATTAATATCCTAGAAAAGGGAGAAAATAATAACAGCATTTATAATTTATTTCATGAAATCCTAGAAGAAAACTTTCCAAACCTAAAGAGCCATTCAAATATCCAGACCCAAGAAATACATAAGACCCCAAATAGAATCAACCCAAGAAGATCCTCTCCAAGGCACGTCATTGGCCAAAACCACAGACAAAGACAAGATACTAAAATTGACAAGAGGGAAACATCAAGTTACTTAAAAAGTTTATCTCTTCAGACTGACATCAGACCTCTTGTCAGAAACAATGCAGGCAAGGAAAGTATGGAGAAATATAGTCAAAGTGTTGAAACAACTTTAACCAAGAATATTATACCCAGCAAGATTATCCTTCATATGGGAACAAAAGATAAAAAGATTCTCAGATAAACAACCTGAAAGAATTTACAACTCCAGACCAACTCTTCAAGAGGTTCTGAAGGGAATGCTATACCAGGAAAACTAAAAAGTCAGAGGAACAGTTATAAGACAACAAAAACCAACCAAGAAAATGGTTCACTTAATGATAGTCTGGAAATATTGATAATAACATTGAATGTTAATGGATTAAATTATCCAATTAAGAAACATAGATTGGCTGAATGAATTAAAAAACAAAACAAAACAACACAACAACAACAATAACAAACAGAAACCCTCTATCTGTTGCCTACAAGAAATGCACCTTATGGATAAAGACAGATATAGACTAAAAGTGAAGGGATGGAAAAAGATATTCTATGCAAATGGAAATCAAAAAAGGGTTGGAGTTGCAATACTGATTTAGACAAAATAGGCTTCAAGACAAAGACTGTAAGAAGAGACAAAGAAGTGCATTATATAATAGTAAATGGGCTGATTCATCAAGAAGACATAACTCTTATAAATATCTAGGCACCCAATGTAGGAGCACCAAAATATGTGAAGGAAAGATTGCTGGATCTAAAAGGAGACATAGTGTGCCCCATAATTATTGGGTATCACAATACCCCATTATCTCCTTTAGACAGATCTAGACCAAAAAAAAAAAAAAAAAAAGCAGAGAGATATAGGACCAAAATGATACTATAAATCAAATGGACTTGACAGACATCTATAGAATTTTCCACCCTAAGACCACAAAATATACATTTTTCTCACCCCAGCATGGAACCTTTTCAAAGAGTAACCATATGATAGGACACAAATCAAGCCTTTACAGATTCAAAGGTATAGAAACTATATCCAGCATCTCCTCAGACCATGATGGAGTTAAACTCAATATTAATTTCAGGAAACACCCTCGAAAATACAAAAACACATGAAAACTAAACAACCTACTTCTGAATGACTTCTTAACTACTGAAGAAAGTAAGTCTAAAATCAAAAAAATTATGGAAACAAGTGATAATGAGTACATGAGTTTCCATAATCTATGGGACATGGCAAAAGCAGTCATAAGAGGGAAATTCATAGCAATTAGTGTGCATAAGGAAAAGATGGAAAGGTAGCAAATAGACAGTCTAACATCATGCCTCAGGGAATTGGAGAAACAACAACAACAGCAAATGCCAGGAGCAAAGAAATCATAAAGATTCACACAGAAATAAGTGAAATAGAAAACAAACAAACCATACAGAAAACAAATGAAAGCAAAAGCTGATTCTTTGAAAAGATTAACAAGATCAACACATCATTTGCAAGACTGATATAGAACAAAGAAAGAAACCAGATAAATCAAATATGTGATGAAACAGGCAACATTACAACGGACACAATAGAAATACAGAACATCATTAGAGGAGACTATGAGAACTATATGCCAACAAACAAGAGAACATGGAGGAGATGGCCAAATTTCCAGATGCATATAATCTACCAAGATTGAATCAGAAGGACATAGAAAACCTGAATAGACCCATAACAAGCCATGAGATTGAATCAGTAATAAATAACCTCCCAAAAAGAAAAGCCCAGGCTTTACTTCTGAATTCTACAAAACTTTTAAGGAAGAGTTTACTTCTATCTTACTCAAATTATTCCTAAAGATCCAAAAGGAAGAAAACCTTCCAAATTCAGTTTATGAAGCTTCCGTTATCCTCATTCTCAAAAACAGATAAAGAAATGACAAAAAAAAAAAAAAGGAAAACTATAGACCAATACCTCTGATGAATATAGATGCAAAAATTCTCAACAAGATACTTGCAAATCGTATCCAACAACATATTAAAAAGATTATTCATCATGACCAGGTAGGCTTTATTCCAGGAATCCAAGGATAGTTCAACATATACAAGACTGTAAATGTAATACACCATATTAACAGAGAGAAAGATAAAAACGATATGATCATTTGAATTGATGCTGAGAAAGCATTTGATAAAAGACAACATCCTTTTTTTTTCTTTTTTGAGAGGTTTTTGCTATAGGGCGTGTGCGTTTACCAGAAAGACGGAGAGAGACAGAGACACAGAAAGTGAGAAATCACTCCCCAAGGGGGATAGTCACGCCACAATCCCTTCTCCTCCATTCTCCTCTTGGGGTCTTGGGCACGCATGCACACACACCCGCATGAGTTTAAGCCACCAGGTCCAGGACTCTAACCGCAGTCAACTACATGGAAGTCCAGCGACAAAGCCATTACGCCAATTGCTGGTCCCCAACATCCTTTCATGATTAAGACTCTCAGTAAGATTGGTATAAGAAGGGTCATTTCTCAACACAATAAAAACCGTGTATGAAAAACCTATAGCTAACATTACTAATGGGGAGAGGCTAAAAACTTTTCCACTAAAAACTGGTACCAAACAAGGCTGCCCACTTTTTCCACTGATTTTTAATATAGTGCTGGAAGTCTCAGGCAACGCAAACAGAAAAGAGAATAATATAAAAGGCATTCAAATAGGCAAAGCAGAGTTGGAAATATCTTTATTTGCAGATGACAATATGATATACTTAGAAGATCCAAAGATTTCCATGAAAAAACTCCTCGAAGTAATAAATTAATACAGTAAAGTGGCAGAATACAAAATCAACATCCAAAAATCTATAGCATTTCTATATACGAACAATAAGTTGAATGAAATAGAGCCGAAGAAAAGAATCCCTTTTACCATAGCCACAAAAAGTATAAGATACCTAGGGAAAAACCTAAATAAGGAAGCCAAAGACCTTTACAAAGAAAACTATGATAATCTTTAAAAAGATATTGAAAAGGACATTAAAAGTGGAAGGACTTCCCATGTTCCTGGAATGGAAGAATTAACATAATCAAAATGGCAATTCTATACAAATTAATCTATGTATTTAACACAATTCCAATCATAATACCAGAGACATTCTTCACAGATCTAGAAAAGACAATCATAGAATTTTTCTGGAATCATAAAAGACCTTGTATTACTAAAGCAATCCTGCACAGGAAGAGTAGAGTGGGTGGCATATCACTCCCTGACCCCAAAATATGCTCTAAAGCTGTGATAATCAAAACAGCATGGTAGTGGACAAAAACAGACAGGTGGGCAAATGGAATGCAATAGAAACCCCAGAAACAAACCCCAAAGCTTACAGCCAACTGATTTTTGACAAATGATACCAGTCAATCCATTGGGAAAAGGAAAACCTTTTTAGCAAATGGTGCTGGTAAAACTGGGAATCCACCTTGAGAACAATGAAACTGAATCCCCATCTTTCACCATTAACAAAAATCAACTCAAAATGGATCAAAGATCTGAACCTAAGACCTCAAACTATAAAACTACTGGTGGAACACCCTGGGAAAACCCGGGGAGACATTGGGGTAGGCAAAGACATCTTAAATAAGACTCCCAAAACACGGGCAATAATCCCTAAAATAGACAAGTGGGACTATATCAGATTAAGAATTTTCTGCACAGTAAAGGACACAGTAGTGGAAACCTGCAGTTAGCGTAATGGCTATGTCGCTGGGCTCCCACATAGTCGACCGCGGTTCGTGTCCTGGACCGGGTGGCTTAAAACTCACGCTGGGCGCGTGTGCGTGCGTGCCCAAGATCCCGGGAGGAGAATGGAGGAGAAGGGATTGCGGCGTGACCATCCTCCCCTGGGGGGTGATTTCTCGCTTTCTGTCTCTATGTCTCTCTCTGTCTGTCTGGCGAGCGCACGCGCCCTATAGTGAAAAAAAAACCCTCTCAAAAACAACAACAACAAAAAAAAGGACACAGTAGTTAGTGTGAATCGACAACTGTCAGAATGGGAGAATATGTTTGTAAAATATGCCTCAGCAAGGGACTGATAACCAGCATACACAGGGAACTCAAGTGGCTTACCCAAAAAAGAAAATGTCTCTCCCGTTTAAAAGATGAGAAAATGAGCTGAACAAAAATTTCTCTAAGGAAGACATATAAAAGCCAAAAAAGCATATGAGTAAATGCTCAACATTCCTCTTCATAAGGGAGACGCAGATAAAAACCACAATGAGATACCACCTAACCCCTGTCAGAATGGTAAAGATTAAAAATATAAAAAGTGTTGGCAGGGATGTGGTGAAAGCAGAACTCTCTTACACTGTTGGCAGGAATGTAAACTAGTTCAGCAACTATGGAAAACAATATGGAGGTTCCTCAAAGATCTACAAATAGAACTACCATTTGATCCAGAAAGCCCATTTCCTGGTATCTACCCAAAGAATAAGATAATGCTCAGTTGGAAAAGTGCTTGCACATCAATGTTTATGCAGCATTATTCACAATTGCTAGGAAATAGAACCAACCTAAATGTCCACAAACAAATAAATGGATAATATGGCACATATACTCCATGCAATACTATTCAGCCTTAAAAAAAACAAGATCCTGGCATTTGATAGAAAGTGGTCAAATATGGACGATCTATTGCTGAGTGAAACAAGCCAGGATATGAAAGAAAGATATTGTATGTATCCACTTAATATATACCAACTATCTGCACTTTATGGTAGAGATGGAAACATTGGAGGGCATAAAAGCAGTGAAAGTAGTTATGAATGCTGAAGACAGTGTGGAATGGGGAGGGGGTAGAAGGGAAGAGTATAGAGAAGGATAACAAGAGAACAAATAGAGAGGCATGTCATTAGTGAGACATAGAAGTGGTTTATCACCTGTTGATGACATGTCTAGTATTTGCAACTGGACTGGTCTGGGAAGTATTTCATGTTGGGAAATTTCTCTTTACAAGCCAAATGATATATAGTAATTAAATGTTTTTTTTTTAAAGCGAGAATAAATAATAATAATCTGAAAAAAATTATGAAAAGCTATTTTATGATGATGATGTGGATAGTAATGTCTTTGTCTTGACTGATATGCATGGTAATTGTGCTGGAAAAAGAAATGTAATACACTGTAAAGATATGTGTGATTAAATGTAATGTTAAAAATTATGATAATAATAAATACAATTAGTTAAATAAATAAATAAAAATAAACTATAGTTCAGTTAACAGGTGGTGTGATGGTTAAGGGTGCTAGACTCCCATATGGTAGTTCAAGTCCCAGACCTAGTGGCTTGCTTTCTCACTTTCTCTGTCTCTCTCTCTTTCTTTCACTCTGTCCCTCTCTGGTCAAATTAAAATAAATAAATGAATAAATAAAGTTAAATAAAATAATTATTTAAAAAATAAACTATAATTTATAAATGTAGCCAAAAAATATTTAGTAGGAAAAATGTCATGGCTTACCTTTTTTGCAACTCTCTTTAACATCTGGCTTAATAAAAGACAGTTTTCCCACTGGGGAAAGTGAGCAGTCAAAGTCAGAGGTGAGGACCTATGATAAAGTTGGAACTTCTAGAAAGGCTGCAGTGTGGTCTAGCAGGAAAGTGATGTGGAGCGTGGTAGGTATGTGATATGTTTCCTTCCTCTGAGCTCATCATGGCCAACCTCCAACTCCCAGGAGTTTTTAAAGCATGCACTGGTGTGGGGTGACGTGAGTCATTCCCGCTGATTCAGGCATCAGAGCAGAGAAGGTAGAGCAGGAACTCTGGCCTCTGGTGGTCTGAAGAATCTGGGCCAGACTTCCCGTAGTGCTCAGTCTTCACGTTGAAAAGCCTGGATTGTCGCCTCATTGTCACCTCTGTATGGACGACAGAGGACACAGAGGTGACTACATGTTTGCTTCTGATTGACATGCTCTAGTTGGGAACTTTTTGCTCCCTAACTCTGGTATGATGCTTCCTTCTTGAGATCTTTCCTCAAAATCATGCTGGAATTCCCAACATTTTTCTCTTCTGCTGCATCTGTTCTCTCCAAATTCTCGTGTTTTTTTTCTTTCTTTGTTTTGTTTTTTGGGTATTTTTTGTTTTATTTTGTATTTTCACTTGCTTTGGTGGAGCCCACCTTCCAATAACTTTCTGAGAAAATATTGCTTGGAGGTGGAAACTACAAATATATTGACACTTGATTTTTATTATTTGTAGTAGTTATGTTCAATAAAGTTGCCATAAACACTGAATAAGCAAATACTAAATCATCACTCCTAGGGGAAATATGGATCTTTTATTTGCCAGCTGAGTCTGAATATGTTGTCGAAACCAAGAACAAGACCAGCAATATAGCCTAGTGGTTAAGAGAGCTGGATCCCTGGGACTAGCAGATGGTATAATAGTTATATTACTAGATTCCCATGTAGTCAATGGCAGTTTGAGTCCCAGACCCGGCAGCTTAAAACTCATGCTAGGGGAATATGCACGTGTGCCCAAAATCCCAAGAAGAGAATGGAGACGAGATTGTGGCATGACCATCCCCTAGGGGGATCATTTATTGCTTTCTGTCTCTCTGTCTCTCCAGCGAGTACATGTGCCCTATTGCAAAAATCTCTCAAGAAAAAAAAAAAAAAGAACTGGATTCCCATGGTCAACTGGGCTTTGAAGCCCAGCTGCGGCTACTTGAAAACACCCTAGAAAAGTATGCACGTGTGCCTGGGATCCCTACAGGATGGAAAAACGAAGAGCAAGGGTTTATAGCATAACCATGCCCCTTTAGATGGGCTTCCTCCCTCTCTCTGTCATTCTGGTGAGCAGACGTGTCTTCTGGCAATTAAACAACAGCACCAGAAAAACCCACAAGAGCCTGAAGAACGTATCTGGGACTCAAATGCTTAAATGGGATTGAGGACCCAGAATCTGAGTGAGCAGTTTTCAAATTGTACTGCACATGCTGGTAGCCATACTCTCTCGAATGCGTGAGTTTTCTGAGAACTTTTTAATTTTATTCATTGATTATGTTAATAATGCCAGAACATTAATGTTAGTATGCATATTTATAATTCTTTTTATCATCAAGTGATAACATAAAGATGCCTCATTTAAGATTTCTATCTTGATAAATAAATGAGTGTTGTTCTCTGGACCAGCAGGTAGCATAGTAGTTAAGGAGCTGGGGTACCATGTAACCTACCACAGTTTAAGTCGTGGACCCAGTAGTTTGAAAAACACACAGGACACATGTTTATGCATGCCCAAAATCCCAAGAGGAGAACGTAGGACAAGGGATTATGACATGGCCATCCCCCTGGGAGGTGAGTTTTCATTTCTGTCTCTGCTAAGCACAAGCACCCTATAGCAAAAATCTCTGAATAAATAAATGTGTGTTTCTCATTAAACAGGCAATTCTTGATGTTAAAATGTCAGTAACTGAGACCAGCAGGTGACGTGGTAGTTTGAGCTAATTAAGGTTTGAGTCCCAGATCTGGCATTTGAAACTCATGCTGGACACATATGTGCACATGCCCAATGCCCAAAATCCTGAGAGGAGAATGGAGAAGGGATTGTGGCATGGCCATCCTCCTGGGGGGGAGTGATGATTTCCCTCTCTCTGGAAACTGCATGTGCCCTATGGCAAAAACATATACATAAAACCCTAATCCTAATGTACTCAAGCTACTAGTTTTAAAGGCAGACTTCTCTCTTGGAATGAAAATATGCCATTAATAATAAACCTCATCATAGTGTGAGATTGAGTTTCCTCAGTTGAGATTGTGATTTGATATCATGAGGCCTTCTTATTGAAGTGGTGTGATGTGTTACTTTAATATTTGCATGCTAATGCTAAAAGAACTGGGGGAACTTAATGCAGAACAATGCCCTTGAGCCAAGCAACAACAATATCGCAGCTGAGACAGGACAGCGGGGTTTGCATGCAGAGCAGGTCAACAGCATCAGGACAGGAACCGAGCGGTCAGTGCTTCCTCTGTGCTGGTGCGGAATTTTTCCTGCTTTGTGCCAGGCTGGAGCATGTTTTTAGCAGCCAAGGGGTACTAGTTAATGAGCAATGAAGAGCTTTTGTTTTAATGGGATTTTTAAAAATTAATAGTGCATTTCGAAGTGTATTCCTAAGTTGATAATCGCATCTAAATTATGTAACAGTGACTAAAATAATAATGAAGATGATTTGTATTTGGTACCAGAGGCTTCAGTTTAAGAGTTAAGAAAGTAAAATATAAAGCACAAAGTATTTTCCAACAGTGAATTCAAGCGACAATGGTTTGACTTTAGCAAAACATCACACTTCACTATGAACTAATGTTGCTTTTGGTTTTCTGGAGAGTGCTATGGTCTCTACTTACTAAATGTGTTTGGTTTATAGATTTATTAAAAATATAAGAAATATATATATATAATATAATGACAATAATATAGGATAAAATAATGATAATAGATACATTGCTTTTTTTTCCTTTAAAAGGCAGACCATATTAATCATATGTTATTTAAAAAACACATCAACATCAGCTCTAGAGTTTTTTAAAACCAATGAACATTTTCAGGTTTGACCACCTAAATTAGGAGGTTGAGTGGGAACTAGGGATGTATCTTTTGAAAATACTGTGAGAGGGTTTGTGATCCAGGTACTTGATGACCCTCCAACCTGCCTCCAAAATTACGAATTCTGTTCACTGTGTGCGTTTCTCCAATTTCCTTCTCAAGGTAGGCATTTTCTGCTTTGTAATTTTATTTTTGTTCATTTAGTTTTCTTCAATGTACTTTATTTTTACTCTTCTTAAGATGACCGCTTAATTGATTTATATTTATTCCTTTGAAAAACAGAAGGTACAAGGGGACTTCAGTTTATGGCAAAATGGATTTGAAGTAAAAGTCTACTTTGGTGCCAAAAAATTCATTCTGTGCATAGTATTTTCACAATACACATTTTCTGGAAACATTTTGAAGACATCTCATAGATGACTTAAAACATACTTCTTATATCTAATTATATTAAATAGGTAATATTTTTATAGTCCTTACATCCTAAATAGCCTGGAAAGTGCATTTTAATTTTATTTTTGACTTAATATTTATATATAATAGCTATTATCATTATGTAAGAAGGGAGTTCTTCAAAAAAATTCATGGAAAATCTGTATTATGAAACACTATACCTGGATTTTAAAATTATTTTGCACAAACATTAGCTTGTACTTTCTGTTTATTTCAAAATATTTTTCAAAGTCCCCTCATGTAGGTAAAATTTTTTGTTGTTTTTCAGTGTGTGGGGTTTTTGGTGTTTTTTTTTCAATAATTATTTAACTATTTATATATTTATTTTAATTTGACCAAAGAAGGACAGAGAGAGTGAGAGAAAGAGAGAGGAAAAGCGAGAAAGCAGGTCACCAGGTCTGTCACTTGAATTGCGGTTGGCCTTGTGGGAGTCCAGGCCCTCAACCACTATGCCACCTGTGACCCCTCAATGTGTGGGGTTTAATATGAATGTAATTAGTCACTCGTATTAATAGGTACATTATGTATTTGCTTATTAATACTTCAGTCTTCTAACTTTCCTTTACTCTTTTTCAGCTTTTTGCTACCTCGTGTTCTTTCTGTTGCTGTACTGGTTATGTGTTCTTCACACGTCTTTATGCTTTTTCTGACTTGAAAGTGAAAACTTCTTACCTTTATTCTATTTGTAGGTAACTTTAAATATAAAATACTTAATTTGAAAAATGAGGTCGATATAAAGAAAGTAACATTAAATATCCCCAGCTGTGAAAGATTAAAATTTAAGATGCTTTTATAACTTTTGTTTTCCAGCATACATTTCAGTATCTTACAGATGCTTCATACAGTTTTATTAACAGAGTTTTTGTAATGATACATTTTTACTTTCAATAATTATTGTTAATGTGTGCATTACTTTGTGACTGTTACAGCTAATTATTCAGCTGTAGCATATTTAATTGTTTAATGCTATTTTCTTCAAATACTTCCCTTCCTGTAATTAAATAGCTATTGATTTCTTTCTTTGTAAACAAATTTTTTGAGTATTTTTTTCAAGGATGCATGAGTAATATAGATTGAATTGTGTCCTTCTTCAATTATGTGTAGAAGTCCTTATCCTCAGAACCTCTTAATATACAGGACCAGCACATGGTGTAATGGTTATGTTACTGGACTCCCATGTAGTCAACCAGGGTTTGAGTCCCACACCCAGAGGCTTAAAACTTATACCAGGTGCATGTGCACGTGTGCGTACATGCCCAAAATCCAGAGAGGAAAATGGAGAAGAAGGGGTTGTGGTGTGGTCATCCTCCCTGGGGATGATTTCTTGCTTTCTGTCTCTCTGGCGAGTGTACATGCCCTATAGGAAAAAATCTTTCTTTGAAAAAAAGAAAACCTCTTAATATGGCCTCATTTGGAAATAGGCGATGAATATGTAGCTACGATGAGTTTATATTACAGTAGGATGGGCCCCTAATCCAATGTACCTAGTGTCCTTATTGAAGACGAGAGAGACAGAGACACAGAGAAATAAAAAGAAAGAACACCATGTGTAGATGAAGGTAGAGATGAAAGGGCTTCTGTTGTAAGCCAGTGAACAACAAGTCTTGCCAGCAAAACACCAGAAGTTACAAAGAGACAAGGGTAGGTTCTACCCAGAGTTCCAGAGCAAAAGAGTCCTGCCTTGATTTAAAATTTATAGGCTCCAGAAATTTGAGCCAATACATTTCTATTGTTTAAAACAACCTCAATTATGTTTCATGGTATCCCTACAAAATTAATAGAATGTGGAAATAGGAAGTATGATGGTTTTTGTTTTTGTCTTGAGAGGTTTTTGCCTTAGGGTGTGTGCTTTCACCCAGGAAGAAAGAGAAACAGTGAGAGGGAAAGTGAGAAATCACTCCCTAGAGGGGATGGCCACACTGCAGTCCCCTCTCTTCTACTCTCCTCATGGGATCCTGGGAACATGCACACACATGACCAGCGTGAGTTTCAAGCCGCCAGGTTCAGAACTCCAATTGCAGTTGGCCATGTGGGAGTCCAGAGGAGCAATCTCTGCACCATCTGCTGGCCCCGCAAGTATGATGTTTTCTAAGTTTGCCAGAGGGTGCACCAGAGAGGGAGAAAGCACCTCCAATGGGGTGTGGTCGCTCTGCAATCCCTTCTCTTCCTTTTCTTCATCTCAGCAGGATTTGGGGTGCAGCACGCACACACATATGCCTGGTGTATTCCTCAAGCCAGGATTCAAACCACACAATCAATCATGTAGGATCCAGCTCCCCAAAACACATGGTCACAGGTTCAGCCCTCAAATATGCTTTCTGTTGCTCCTGGACACATACTCTAGTTACGAATACATGAATTTATTGCATGCCCTAAGATGGAAATCTTGGTTGACAGAAGACTTTTTTCCCAAATTTCAAATCATTCCTTCATTGGCTTTTTGCAGATTCCTTGGTCTGTCTGGTCTCCAACACCCAAAACCCATCTTGAAACCTTTGACATAATCAAGATTTAGCCTCTAGGTACTCGGTAAAGTTGAACTTTTCTCAGGAATGGTTATACCAGGAAAGGCATCCTCCAGCAAGTGTTTAGAGGAGATTATAAATAACCTCAGCCTTATTTTTTCTTTCTCTTTTTCTTTCTTTTTAATTGCCAGAGGGTATGTCTGCTCATTAGAGAGAGAGAGAAGAAGACACCCCTGAAAGGAGTGTGGTCATGCCACAAACCCTTCTCTTCCATTTCTCCATCCTGTCAGGGTTTTTGAAGCCACCAGAGCAGGAATTCAAGCTGGGGCTTGGATTAAAACCATAGCCTTCTTGTGGGGTCCGGTTGTGTTAGCCTCCAGGCTATGGGGCTGGCCTGACATCAGCCTCTTGATTTGTCTCTTTACCTATTGGGATGGTTTTATGGGTCATTGGCCACTTCAGACACAAAAACTTCAGGCCCGTGATAGAGCCACAGCTTCTGGAAAAGAGCTTGGTCCACCGGTCCATCATTTCTTACTTTCAAACTATCTTCTTCTAGAGGTACAAACTCTCATTCTAAGTTTCATAAAAATCCCATCTTCAGACCTGCTTCCAGTAGTCCTCTTGACTGAGACCTGAGCAGACCCTCGGATGTGTGACAGTACTCCTCTGTGTACCAGGCACCTGGACAACCTAGCTTCATCTGAAGCAGAAGAACTGCAGGTCCTCAGCCTGCTCAGCACACCTGCTCCCTGGGCAAGAGCCCATGGTGAGTGTGCAGCGCCAGCAACATGGGCTTCTCCATCTGGTCTTGGCAGGAGAAGTTCTGTCATAGCTGCAGGAATCTGGGGAGGACCCTCCAATATATCCCTAACGATAAGAATGTTTCTTTACATTCAGAAAACTGAAGAGAGCTCAGGATCATTTCAACATGTGTAACCTTCCTAACGCTAAACATGCAAACCCATGTCTTAGCCATGAGGCCAAAACTCCTCAAACTAGTAGTTCCCACACTTCTGCAAACCATCCAGTGATCCCAGCTGGAAGGAACAGTTCATTGTTGCCATCTGTGACCAGAAGGCCCAAGAAGTCTCTGAGTTAGGACTGCATAACACATGATACGCCCTCTGTCTAAGACCCAAACCAGCCACACTGCACAGCGAAGGCCTCACAGCGACTGGGAAGAACTGATGAAATAAATTGTGCAATGCAGGTTACCAAATCGAAATGCACAGAGAGTGGATACATTGGATTAATTAATTCCAAGGAACTTTCTACCTCAGCTACCCTGCCCCTGGAATTAGGAAAGGATGATGGTTCTCTGAGTCAAAAGGCGTACATTGGCATGGACTTCTGATGTAAGGATTTTGTCATGTCAGGAAAGGGCCTAGGCTGACGGATAAATTTCAAAATGTCCTTGGGTTCATAATGAATTGAGTTCTTATGTTCATGTTTTTTTGTTGTTGCTGTTGTTGTTGTTTTCACTTTTATTTATCTATTGGGTTGTCTGGAAAGTCCTGTCACATTTTGCATTAAAAAAAAGAAAAATATGTTATTACTTTCTTGACAACCTAGTATTTCCTGGAACAGAAAGAGGAACAGGTACACTTGACAGGGTCTTCATGGTGCGATCCTTCCCCAGGCCCTGCAGCCAGCGAGGATCTCGGGCTCATCTCTAGGTGTCCTTGCACATTCAGGAGACTAGGATGCAGACCCTGAGCCTCCCCATGAGCTCCAGCCTGCACAGCACTTCTCACACCCATGTCACCAGGGCAGAGCCCATTTTTCTGGCTTTAAATTTCATTTAGATAGTTTATCAGAAAATCATCTTTTCTTTGAAATTTTGAAATTATTAGAATGCATTTATCCAAGGTATTCTTTTACAATTATTTCCTACAATATAGTATGTATTCACATTCTCGTCTGTAATTTTTATGTATGTTTTTTATTATGAATGGTATTTTCTTTCTTTTTTTTTTTTTTTTAAGAGAGATTTTCACATGTGCCCACTGGAGAGATAGAGAGACAGAAAGCCAGAAATCACCCCTTGGGCGCATGCTCACATGACAATCTCTTCTACATTCTTCTCTCGGGATCTAGAGCATGCACACACGTGCACCTAGCATGAGTTTGAAGACACCCAGGTCCAAGACTCAAACTGCAGTCAACTACGTGGGAGTCCAGTGAGATAGCCATTATGCCATCTGCTGGTCCCTGACTTGGGTTTCTAATCTACAGGGTTTTTTACTTCTCAATCTATTTTCTAGAGAATTATTTATGACATGTTTGAGAAATCAACTTTGATAGTGTCTAGTTTTGTTTTCCTTGTTGTAGTAGTTTCTCATTTAATCATTTATACTATTTAAGTATATTTTTTAGGATTATTGCTCTTTGTATGGCATTTAATGAAATATAATTCACTTTTTTTTTTAATAAGTTACTTCTGGCTGTAAAATTACTGGGGCTTTGAACAGATATTTTGGAAAGAAAGATATATTATATAAATGGTCCATAAGGGCCTGAGGAAATATTCAACATCCTTAGTAATCAAGTATTTATCAGTGAAAACCATAATCAGATATCACCATCCACTCACTAGAATTGTGCAAATAAAAAGACTGATATTGATGGGGCCAGCAGTTGGTGTAATGGCTACATCGCTGGACTCCCATGTAGTAGACCATGGTTCAAGTCCCAGGCCAGGTGGCTTAAACTCACGCCAGGCACGTGTGCGTGTGTGCCCAAGATCCCAAGAGGAGAGTGGAGTAGAAGAGATTGAGGTGTGACCATCCCCCCTGGGGGGGGTGATTTCTGACTTTCTGTCTCTCTGTCTCTCTCTCTCTGTCTTTCTGGAGAGTCCACAAGCCCTATAGCAAAACCTCTCCAAAAAGAAAAAAAAAAAAAACTCTCAAAACAAACAACAAAAAATGAATTTTTATAAAAGCGGTCTAGACACCAAAATGTTTAAGAGCCACTGAGCTAAACTTACATATACGAGCTTAACTTACAATAGGCAGACTGTATAACTAAGGGTTTCTTCCAAGATATACTTACCATGTTTGTCTATACATTTTCTATGTCTTATGTACCTCTCCTGTTGCCTTTCAGAACCCTTTCTTTCCTTTCTTGTTACTTTATTGAAAGAGGCAATGATGGGATCAGTGAATGCATAATAGTTACATTGCTGGACACCCACGTAGGCAATTACAGTTCGAGTCCTGGACACAGCAGCTTAAAACACGCTGGATGCATGTGTGTGCATGCCCAAAATCCTGAGAGGAAAATGGAGAAGAAGGGGTTGTGGTGTGGTCATCCTCCCTGGGGATGATTTCTTGCTTTCTGTCTCTCTGGCGAGTGTACATGCCCTATAGGAAAAAATCTTTCTTTGAAAAAAAGAAAACCTCTTAATATGGCCTCATTTGGAAATAGGCGATGAATATGTAGCTACGATGAGTTTATATTACAGTAGGATGGGCCCCTAATCCAATGTACCTAGTGTCCTTATTGAAGACGAGAGAGACAGAGACACAGAGAAATAAAAAGAAAGAACACCATGTGTAGATGAAGGTAGAGATGAAAGGGCTTCTGTTGTAAGCCAGTGAACAACAAGTCTTGCCAGCAAAACACCAGAAGTTACAAAGAGACAAGGGTAGGTTCTACCCAGAGTTCCAGAGCAAAAGAGTCCTGCCTTGATTTAAAATTTATAGGCTCCAGAAATTTGAGCCAATACATTTCTATTGTTTAAAACAACCTCAATTATGTTTCATGGTATCCCTACAAAATTAATAGAATGTGGAAATAGGAAGTATGATGGTTTTTGTTTTTGTCTTGAGAGGTTTTTGCCTTAGGGTGTGTGCTTTCACCCAGGAAGAAAGAGAAACAGTGAGAGGGAAAGTGAGAAATCACTCCCTAGAGGGGATGGCCACACTGCAGTCCCCTCTCTTCTACTCTCCTCATGGGATCCTGGGAACATGCACACACATGACCAGCGTGAGTTTCAAGCCGCCAGGTTCAGAACTCCAATTGCAGTTGGCCATGTGGGAGTCCAGAGGAGCAATCTCTGCACCATCTGCTGGCCCCGCAAGTATGATGTTTTCTAAGTTTGCCAGAGGGTGCACCAGAGAGGGAGAAAGCACCTCCAATGGGGTGTGGTCGCTCTGCAATCCCTTCTCTTCCTTTTCTTCATCTCAGCAGGATTTGGGGTGCAGCACGCACACACATATGCCTGGTGTATTCCTCAAGCCAGGATTCAAACCACACAATCAATCATGTAGGATCCAGCTCCCCAAAACACATGGTCACAGGTTCAGCCCTCAAATATGCTTTCTGTTGCTCCTGGACACATACTCTAGTTACGAATACATGAATTTATTGCATGCCCTAAGATGGAAATCTTGGTTGACAGAAGACTTTTTTCCCAAATTTCAAATCATTCCTTCATTGGCTTTTTGCAGATTCCTTGGTCTGTCTGGTCTCCAACACCCAAAACCCATCTTGAAACCTTTGACATAATCAAGATTTAGCCTCTAGGTACTCGGTAAAGTTGAACTTTTCTCAGGAATGGTTATACCAGGAAAGGCATCCTCCAGCAAGTGTTTAGAGGAGATTATAAATAACCTCAGCCTTATTTTTTCTTTCTCTTTTTCTTTCTTTTTAATTGCCAGAGGGTATGTCTGCTCATTAGAGAGAGAGAGAAGAAGACACCCCTGAAAGGAGTGTGGTCATGCCACAAACCCTTCTCTTCCATTTCTCCATCCTGTCAGGGTTTTTGAAGCCACCAGAGCAGGAATTCAAGCTGGGGCTTGGATTAAAACCATAGCCTTCTTGTGGGGTCCGGTTGTGTTAGCCTCCAGGCTATGGGGCTGGCCTGACATCAGCCTCTTGATTTGTCTCTTTACCTATTGGGATGGTTTTATGGGTCATTGGCCACTTCAGACACAAAAACTTCAGGCCCGTGATAGAGCCACAGCTTCTGGAAAAGAGCTTGGTCCACCGGTCCATCATTTCTTACTTTCAAACTATCTTCTTCTAGAGGTACAAACTCTCATTCTAAGTTTCATAAAAATCCCATCTTCAGACCTGCTTCCAGTAGTCCTCTTGACTGAGACCTGAGCAGACCCTCGGATGTGTGACAGTACTCCTCTGTGTACCAGGCACCTGGACAACCTAGCTTCATCTGAAGCAGAAGAACTGCAGGTCCTCAGCCTGCTCAGCACACCTGCTCCCTGGGCAAGAGCCCATGGTGAGTGTGCAGCGCCAGCAACATGGGCTTCTCCATCTGGTCTTGGCAGGAGAAGTTCTGTCATAGCTGCAGGAATCTGGGGAGGACCCTCCAATATATCCCTAACGATAAGAATGTTTCTTTACATTCAGAAAACTGAAGAGAGCTCAGGATCATTTCAACATGTGTAACCTTCCTAACGCTAAACATGCAAACCCATGTCTTAGCCATGAGGCCAAAACTCCTCAAACTAGTAGTTCCCACACTTCTGCAAACCATCCAGTGATCCCAGCTGGAAGGAACAGTTCATTGTTGCCATCTGTGACCAGAAGGCCCAAGAAGTCTCTGAGTTAGGACTGCATAACACATGATACGCCCTCTGTCTAAGACCCAAACCAGCCACACTGCACAGCGAAGGCCTCACAGCGACTGGGAAGAACTGATGAAATAAATTGTGCAATGCAGGTTACCAAATCGAAATGCACAGAGAGTGGATACATTGGATTAATTAATTCCAAGGAACTTTCTACCTCAGCTACCCTGCCCCTGGAATTAGGAAAGGATGATGGTTCTCTGAGTCAAAAGGCGTACATTGGCATGGACTTCTGATGTAAGGATTTTGTCATGTCAGGAAAGGGCCTAGGCTGACGGATAAATTTCAAAATGTCCTTGGGTTCATAATGAATTGAGTTCTTATGTTCATGTTTTTTTGTTGTTGCTGTTGTTGTTGTTTTCACTTTTATTTATCTATTGGGTTGTCTGGAAAGTCCTGTCACATTTTGCATTAAAAAAAAGAAAAATATGTTATTACTTTCTTGACAACCTAGTATTTCCTGGAACAGAAAGAGGAACAGGTACACTTGACAGGGTCTTCATGGTGCGATCCTTCCCCAGGCCCTGCAGCCAGCGAGGATCTCGGGCTCATCGCTAGTTGTCATTGCACATTCAGGAGACTTCTTATGTTCATGTTTTTTTGTTGTTGCTGTTGTTGTTGTTTTCACTTTTATTTATCTATTGGGTTGTCTGGAAAGTCCTGTCACATTTTGCATTAAAAAAAAGAAAAATATGTTATTACTTTCTTGACAACCTAGTATTTCCTGGAACAGAAAGAGGAACAGGTACACTTGACAGGGTCTTCATGGTGCGATCCTTCCCCAGGCCCTGCAGCCAGCGAGGATCTCGGGCTCATCTCTAGGTGTCCTTGCACATTCAGGAGACTAGGATGCAGACCCTGAGCCTCCCCATGAGCTCCAGCCTGCACAGCACTTCTCACACCCATGTCACCAGGGCAGAGCCCATTTTTCTGGCTTTAAATTTCATTTAGATAGTTTATCAGAAAATCATCTTTTCTTTGAAATTTTGAAATTATTAGAATGCATTTATCCAAGGTATTCTTTTACAATTATTTCCTACAATATAGTATGTATTCACATTCTCGTCTGTAATTTTTATGTATGTTTTTTATTATGAATGGTATTTTCTTTCTTTTTTTTTTTTTTTTAAGAGAGATTTTCACATGTGCCCACTGGAGAGATAGAGAGACAGAAAGCCAGAAATCACCCCTTGGGCGCATGCTCACATGACAATCTCTTCTACATTCTTCTCTCGGGATCTAGAGCATGCACACACGTGCACCTAGCATGAGTTTGAAGACACCCAGGTCCAAGACTCAAACTGCAGTCAACTACGTGGGAGTCCAGTGAGATAGCCATTATGCCATCTGCTGGTCCCTGACTTGGGTTTCTAATCTACAGGGTTTTTTACTTCTCAATCTATTTTCTAGAGAATTATTTATGACATGTTTGAGAAATCAACTTTGATAGTGTCTAGTTTTGTTTTCCTTGTTGTAGTAGTTTCTCATTTAATCATTTATACTATTTAAGTATATTTTTTAGGATTATTGCTCTTTGTATGGCATTTAATGAAATATAATTCACTTTTTTTTTTAATAAGTTACTTCTGGCTGTAAAATTACTGGGGCTTTGAACAGATATTTTGGAAAGAAAGATATATTATATAAATGGTCCATAAGGGCCTGAGGAAATATTCAACATCCTTAGTAATCAAGTATTTATCAGTGAAAACCATAATCAGATATCACCATCCACTCACTAGAATTGTGCAAATAAAAAGACTGATATTGATGGGGCCAGCAGTTGGTGTAATGGCTACATCGCTGGACTCCCATGTAGTAGACCATGGTTCAAGTCCCAGGCCAGGTGGCTTAAACTCACGCCAGGCACGTGTGCGTGTGTGCCCAAGATCCCAAGAGGAGAGATGAGGAGAAGAGAGTGACGGGTGACCAGGTGATTTCTGACTTTCTGTCTCTCTGTCTCTCTCTCTCTGTCTTTCTGGAGAGTCCACAAGCCCTATAGCAAAACCTCTCCAAAAAGAAAAAAAAAAAAAAAGACTAATATTGAAACACTTTTTTTTTTTTTAAAAAAAAAGAGTGAGACAGAGAGATAGAAAGTGAGAAAGCACCCCCCAGGGATGATGGTCACACTGCAATCCATTCTCCTCTGGGGATCTTGGGCACGCATGTGAGTTTAAGCCACCGGGTCTGGGACTCACACTACGGTCAACTACATGGGAGTCCAGTGACATAGTCATTACACCGACTGCTGGTCCCCTGATATTGAAACTCTTAAGCATTGTTGGTGGCAGTGAAATTGGAACAACCACTTTGGAAAGAGGTATGGAGTTTCTCATTGGACTAAACACCATCTACCCCATGGCCCAACAATTCCATGGCTAGAAATGAAACAGATACTCACAAAAAGACTTGTACATTTAAGATCATGTCCCCCGGCCCATTCATGTTGCTGCAAATGACTAGACATCATTCGGTTTCATGGCTGAACAGTATTTCACTGAGTATAGACCACATTTTCTTTATCTATCCTTCTGCTGATGGATACTTAGGTTTGTACACTTTTTTTTTTTCCTTTGGAGAGGTTTTTGCTATAGGGCGCGTGCGCTCACCAAAAAGACACAGAGAGATAGAGAGACAGAAAGCAAGAAATCACCCCCCAGGGGGGATGGCCACGCCACAATCCTTTCTCCTCCGTTCTCCTCTCGGGATCTTGGGCACGCACGCACATGCGCCCGCTTAGGTTGATTTCATAGCTTAGGTACAATTATCATGTCAATTAAAAATAACAACACAATAGAGAAAAAAAATTCACAAATTTTTAAATTAAATAAAAGCTGATGGCATAAACATTTAAAAAAAAAAGTCTTGTACAGGGTCAGCAGGTGGTGTGGTAGTTAAGGCACTGGATTCCCAAATGTTCAAGTACTGGACTTGGCAGCTTGAAAAATCATGCTGGGCAAGTGTGCATGCATGCTCAAAATCCTGCAAGGAGAATGGAGGAGAGGGAATTGCAGTGTGGACCTCCTCCCTGGAGTGTGATTTGTCGCTTTTCTTTTCACTGTCTCTCTCTACCTCTTTCCAGCAAGTGTTGTACTCTATGGGAGGGGAAAAAAAAGAAAACAAACAAGAAAAAGGCTTGTAGATACAGTTTGTAGCAGCTTCCTTCATAATAAGCAAAAACTGGAAGCAGCCAAGGTGCTCATCAACAGGAAAATAGATAAATAAAAAATAAACTTAGAGGTAACACCGATTGGAACAATCCCTAGCCAGCACTTAAAAATAAATGAGAAGATCCCATGCAGGAACACGGCTGAATCTCAAGCACATGATGCCCAGTGAAAGTTGCCTTAAACAAAGGCGCACATACCGCGTGATTCCATTTCTACCAAGTTTCAATACAGGCAAATTAATCTATGGTTTAAAAAAATCAAGGCTTAGCTAGGGTGGCACATGCTGCCGAGATGCTCCTGCTGAGAAGCCGAGACCACGTGGGGAGTACAGGTTTGATTTCTGGCCCTACCAAAGCAGGCTGGGCATGTTGATGCCCACCTGGAGCCCTGCTCACTGGGAGGCTGGGGGCACAGGATCGCAACAAAGCAAGACCCTGTCAAAAACTAGTCTGTCTCTCTTTCTCTATATCTCTCCCTCTCTGTCTTCCATGAATAAATAAAATATATAAGCATTAAAAAATCAGAACCATAACTACCTTTGAAGTGGTGGGGATAGAGTAGAAATGGACCGGGAAGAGGCCCAGAGGAATTTCCTGGAATTCTATCTATTATTCTATATGTTGGTAGCAGTTGTCACCATTGCAGATAATACATTTAGGATTTGTGCATCCCACTATATGTAAATTTTGCTTAAAAAATCACAAGTCATAAATATTGATAAGACAGTTGAAATGTTTAAGCATAAAGCATACTGATATGTGCAACTTATTTTAAATGCCATTAAAAAATAAGAGAGATTGATGGATAAACAGATTTAGAACCATCTGATAAAACAAACATAACAAAATGTTAACAATTATGGAATGTAGGCGGTGTATTTATTACTCAGTCCTTTAAACATTCTATACATTTGATCATTTCAAAATAAAATATTGGTGAAATATTTGGGGGTCTACTTTTGGTCTTCTATAAGATTTAATACCCAGTGTTCTGTAGGGGGTATTTTGTTGTTTCCTTTTTCTTTTTCTCCTTAAAGAGTTACTGTTGTCTTCTGGGATTTCTTTTAGAAACAACTGTATTTTCAGGACAGCTTTGTGAGTGTGTTTTTTTATTGTTGTTTATTTTTTTTATTTCCAACTGAGATGGTCATTCATTCATCACTTATTACTGAACAACCCCAGTTTACCAGGCATGTGTTGAACACTCATGAGAATGTCCTCATAGAACTTACTGTCAAGTGACAAATTCTGTAATTACTTCAGTTCACAAAGAGGAAACTGAAGTGTGTAGAGCCTAATGTGTGTGTGTGTGGTACATGACATGCATGTGCGTGGCAGGTATGTACACCTATGTAGTGTGTTTATATCTATGTGTACACATGCATGTACATGGTATGTGACATGCATGTGTGGGGCGTGTGTATGTGTATGTGGTGTATGTATGGTGCTTGTCTGTGCGTGGTATGTGATATGCATGTGTGTGGTTGGTATGTGTGTACATGTGTGTGGTATGTGCTTATATGTGCACTGAACATGACAAGCATGTGTGCAACATATGTATACGTGCATGTGGTGTGGGTTCAGTGTGTGGTGCATGATAAGCATGTAGGTGACATGTCTGTGCATATGTGTATGTGTTTGTCTGTGTGTGTGGTGTGTATGTGCATGTGTTCATATGTGTGTGTTCTTTCCAAAGCATCTAAATAATCAAGTAATAAAATATACTGTTGGAAACCACCCAAGGAAAGGAGTTGCTTCTTATGACCACTGATGATATCTGAATAAATCCTTTATTAAAGCTATCCACTATTCTCTTCAGTCTCTTCAGGCAGCAGAGTGCAGAATACACCTTTAAATTTCAGGACATTCGCAGTACCCCAACTGACCCCTTTTACAGGCTTTCTCTCATGGCTGGAATCAAATCCAAACTGCTCACCTTGACTTATACCACCTGGGCTGTGGCACCTTCTCAGACCTCACCTCCGTGTTCTGTCCGGTCACTGAACTTCAGCCCTGTGGTCTTCTTGCTGATTGAACCCCCCCACCCCCGGGAGGGTCTCATCTCTGAGCCCACTGTCGTCCCCTCTTTCTGGCAATCTCTCCCCACAGACGGCTGCACAGCTGCCTCCCTTCGTCCTTCATCTTTCTACTTCCTTGACTACCCTGTCTAATCAGAGCTCTCTGACGGTCTCTGTCCCCTTACCCTGACTTGTGTTTTCAAGGCACTGTACATAATATCATAAATGTGCATTAGTATTACAAGTGTTTTCTCATATTGCCCCTCTAGAACCTTGACCGTTCGTTCACAACCACTCCCCCAGCACCTAGAATCGCGCTGGCATGTCTCAGAGTTTTAGCACACGTGTGAAATCAGTGAGTGAACTTCTGCACTGTGCAGTGGTAGCTCAGCCTGTTCATACGATTGCTTCCAGTGGAGACATCTTCTGGGCTACTCTCATGATGGAAGCCTGGAGGTGTCCTCCTTACAGACAGTGGGTGGCTCGGACTTTACCTGGAATGAAGCACTACGAAGCAGTGAAGAGAGCTGCTGTGATGTGCTTTAGTTTCCAGCAGGTTTGGTCGGCAGAGTAGGAAGTGGAAGGACTTCGCTTAGCCCCTGGGAAGGTGCACAGCAGTTGCACCCCAACATTCGGGTTCCAATTTGTGTGTCCTTTTTGAAGTTCATGAACCAGTACTGCTTTGTGATTTGAGTATGAAGAAAACAAGGTCTGATCCTATTGAAGAAACACGTTACAGCCTTTTAAAAAATGTTTTATGATTGGAAAAGAAATTCTTCACACAATAGAAAGAAACAATGGACACAGCCAAAGCTTCCTTTTTCAGCCCAGCATGTAGAAATGCCTCTCTGCCCTTACAATAAGTAAAAGGCTTGAAAAAGTGAAAAATCAACCCAATTCTTCTTGATCTGTCCAAGAGGTGGGGTTCGTAGAACAAATTATGGCTCTCAGGAGAAATGATAGGTCATTGCATGGAATCACGTCTTGACAGAAACTCCCAGGCACAAACCTCCCCAGGAACCAGTGCTGGGATAACGAATCCAGAACTGTAATTGACAAATTGCTAGAAGCTCAATGTGGACAAGTCTAGGAGCTTAAACTTCAGGTTGACCCAGTCATCAGGGGCCCCCACACTCCTGTGAGTTTTGCCTCTAGCAGTTCTCACGGCGAAGCCCCTAATGTTTCTGGCAGAGGAAAAGGAAAAGAAACTACCTTGAAAGATGCCAGAAAATTCTCTTCTTTTAATAATGTCTGCCCTCGGGAGAAATTATTTTATCAGAGGCCTACTCTGTTAGGGCTTTATCGGAGCCTAACTGACCTGGGGAAAGGGAAATGTCTGGCCCATCTAGCCATCCTGTCTTACCTAAATGGGGTAAATCTTTCCAGGCTTGCCAGAAAGCAAAGCCTGCTCACAGGACTGTAGAATGCTTCTCTTTCCCCTACACCATTCCACCACATTACTAAAGACCAATTTGCAGCAGTTCCTTTTACTGGATTTGTCATGTCCAACTATCAAAAAAAAAAAAAAATGACAAGACATGTTAAAAAACAAAAAGCAAAGTTTAGTGTGGTAGTTCAGATGCTGGATCCTGCATGGCCAACTCCATGGTTCATGTCCTGGACCTGGCAACTTGAAAGCCAAGCAGGGTGCATGTGAGTGGATGCCCAAAATCCTGAGAGGAGAATGGAAGAGAAAAGGTTGCAACATGGCCCTCACCTCAGGGAGTGCTTTCTCACCTTCTCTCTCTCTTTGTCTCTCTCCAGAAAGCACACATGCACCCTAAAGTAAATAGAGGAAGTTTAGACAATTTGAACTGGAGTCAAATATGGCAAGGGTGTTTGGGATAAACAGACCAGGAATTTAAAATAATTATGACTAATATGTTAAGGGCTCTAGTGGATCAAAAACTCACATGGGAGAACAGATGGCCATTGAAAGCAAAGAGATGGAAATTCTTAGGAATATTTGAAAATAGATTCTAGAGATTGAAACACTGTAACAGAAATTAAAAATGCCTCTGGTGGACTTAGGAATACACTGAGGAAAGAAGCTCTGAGCTTGAGGATATCACAATACAAACTGTCAAAATGAAAACACCAGGAGAAAAGAGACTGAAAAACATATTAGAACAAAACATCCAGGACCAGCAGGTGGCATGGTGGTTAAGGCTCTGGGCACTCCCACATGGCCGACTACAGTTTGAGTGTCGGATCTGGTGGCTTTGCTTTCTCACTTTCCTTCTCTCTCTGTGTTCTTCTCTGGTCAAATTAAAATAAATGAATAAATAAATAAATAAATAAATAAAATTGAATAAATAATTCTTTTTTTAAAAAAAAGAACAAAATAACCAAGAATTATAGGAGAGCTACAAAAGTGGTAACTTGCATGTAATAAGAATATCTGAAGGAGAAGAAAAAGAAAAGGAACAGAAACAACATGGGAAGTGATAGTGATTGGAAGTTACCCCAATTAATGTTCAATGTCAAGCCACAGATAGAGGAAATTTAGGGAACAATATGTAGAATAAATGCCAAACAATTACACCTCTATATGTCATTTTCCAAACTATAGAAAATCGAAGGAAGTTTTGAAAGGTGACAAAAAAAGGGAACAAGCTCCTTACCCTTATATGAACAGAGATAATATTGGGCCTGACTTCTAGCAAGAAGAAAATCTGGGGAAATACAGTGTTGCGGTTTTTTAAAAAACATAAACAATTTAAAAAATAAAATAGCACCAGCTTCGAATTCTATATCCTGAGAAAATATCCTCCAAAAGCAAAGGAAAATTGAAGACTTTCTCAAACAAATGGAGATTGAGGAAATTCGTTGCCACTAGACCTGCCTTGCAAAGAAATGCTAAAAGATGTTCTGTAGAGATAAGGAAAATCATGGAGGTCAGAGAAATTCAGACCTACATAGGAAATGAGGGTCAGAAAGGAATACGTACAAGCATTTTTCTGGTTTTCTATGCAAAAAAATGTGTCATGTCTTTCTGATGACCCAATAAAATAAAACCTCTATTTCTCTCATTCCAAACTGATCTCACAGATAACAGGTTTTTGCATATATGCTTATGTATAAGTGAAATGAATCATGACAATAATGGAAGAAATAGGAGGAGGAATTATCATTGTTTTGTTATTATAAGATATTAGCACCACTGGTGAAACAGAATAGTGCTATTTGAAGTAAACATGGATTAAACATCAATGTGTATTGGAAATTCTAGGGTAACAAAGAAAGTAAAACAGGAGGTTAAACTGATATGCTAATAAAGGAGAGAAAATGGCATCATACAATGAACGTAGTCTTATTGGTTCTTACCTTACATAATGTGCGAAGGTTCTAAACTCTCCTCAAAATATTTCAAAATATTCAAAAGACAGAGTTGATGAATTATACATAAGGTATTACACATTTTGTAAATGCTTACTTTATCTGGTTTTGGTTTTAATTCTTCCAGAGGGTTCATGCACTCACCAGACAGAGACAGAGAGAGAGGAATGGTCACACTGCAGTCCCTTCTCCTGCATCTCTGCCTACTGTTGGGATTTCAGGCACACGTGCACATATACCCAATGATTTGTTTGTTTGTTTAGGATTTTGCCATATGGTGCTTGCACTCACCTGACAGGAACAAAGAGAGGAAAAGTGAAAAATAACCACCATAAGATTTTGGCCATGCACCCAGCATGATTTTCAAGTCACCGAATCTGGGGCTCAAGCCACAGTTGGCCATGTGGGAGTTCATTGCCTTAATCATCCCATCACCTGCTGGTTCCATACATGGCATGTTTTTCAAGCCACTGTGTCCAGGACTCAAATTGTGGTTGGCCATGTGGAATCCAGCCACCTTAATCACCACGCCACTGACTGCCCCATGAATATACTTATTTTAAAAGGTAAAAACATTTTGAGTGATTAAATGCAGTGTTTTAAAATTTTCTGGAAGGGTTCAAAAGTATGCTAATCAGAAAAAAAGATACATCAGAGAATACAATAATACTTCTAAATGGAATAACTAAATTTGTAATATGACAATAAAGCATGATTACTACATTTTTATAGGTGGCAATGACCTTATAAAACTGGCTGAAATATCTTTGAAATGTTCAGAGGATAGACGAATATAAGTAGGTACATTAAAAAGTAATAAAAATCAACTTTCAATGGGGATTAAAACAATCCTGTTACATACTAAGAAAACATATGTTATAAATATAGGCAAAGGGGACCAGTGGATGGCATAATGGTTACATAACTGTATTTGGATCACTGTACTCCCACATAGTCAACCACGGTTCTAGTTCTGAACCTTGCAGCTTAAAACTCATGTCAGGCACGTGTGCATGCATGCCCAAAATCCCAAGAGGAGAATAGAGGAGAAAGGACTGTGGCACAGCCATCCCTGCTGGGGAGTGATTTCTCACTTTCAGTCTCTCTGTCTCTGTCTCTCTGGTGAGTGCACATGCTCTATAGCAAACATTTCTCTATAAATAAATATAGGCAGAGAATAAATATAAATTTTAGAAAAATGTATCATTAACCTAAAAGTAAATTACCTTTGAGTGAAAGAGTTTTAAGAGAATCTGTTTGTTCAAGTATGGGCACAATAGGAATTCAATAAAGATTTGTGAAATTCTAGTAAACCGCAGAGTAGGATTAGGTTGATTTTTATTGTTTTGTTATTGTTGTGATGAGGAAAAAAAATTTTTGAGAGGTTTTTTGCTATACAGCATGTGCACTCGCCAGAAAGACAGAAAGAGACAGCGAGAAATAAAGCAAGAAATCACCCCCAGGAGGGATGGCCACACTGCAATCCTTTCTCCTCTATTCTCCTCTCAGGATCTTGGGCACACACGCACATGCGCCCGGCGTGAGTTTAAGCCACAAAGTTCAGGACTCGAACCGCGGTCGACTACATGGGAGTCCAGTGACATAACCATTATGCCAACTGTTGTCCCCATCATGAGAAAATTTAACATGATTCAAATTCTTTTACATCATAACTTGATAGTTAGAATACTTGAAGTTGTAGGATTTTATTCAGCAATGTTCATTAGATGAGATTCTCCCGAAATAAAAAACAAAACAGTGAAAATTACTATTGCTACATAGTAGAAATCTGTCATTAGCCTAAACAATAGCTTCCCAGCAAATATATTGCTAGAGGAATAAATTAAATGTGAGAAGCATATTCGCCACCTTGTTAGGTACTATAAGAAATAAACATCATGAAGAAATTATTTTAGATTTTGGTAAGGTTATGATTGGTCAGGGGAATGGGATGGGCTGAAAGCAGATGGTTAAACACTGAGGAATGCAACTCTAATAAAACTAACCTTAGAATGTGTGATAACAGATATGTAACAAAACGTAGTAGGAGCACAACACACTGAGAAAAATATTTTGATACTAACTACGACCAAATAGTGGGAATGTCAAGAATGCCATGCTGAGGAATCTGGGCATTTTTATGAAGCAAGAAAACTTGAAATAGGAAAAATGTTGTGCTGTCAAAGCAGATTTAATCCACGCTCTGGTTTCTACATAAAGGAAGAAAATAAAAAAGAAGATAAAGGCTACAAGATTAAATAATTCTTAAAACAATTTAGTGAAAGACAATAAACCTGAACTGATGGAGGCAGAAAAAGATAATTTTGTTTTTTATTAGTGCATAGCAAGTAAAATGAAAGATGCCAAAAATGTTAACATATTCCATGTGGAATCCAGCCACCTTAATCACCACGCCACTGACTGCCCCATGAATATACTTATTTTAAAAGGTAAAAACATTTTGAGTGATTAAATGCAGTGTTTTAAAATTTTCTGGAAGGGTTCAAAAGTATGCTAATCAGAAAAAAAGATACATCAGAGAATACAATAATAATTCTAAATGGAATAACTAAATTTGTAATATGACAATAAAGCATGATTACTACATTTTTATAGGTGGCAATGACCTTATAAAACTGGCTGAAATATCTTTGAAATGTTCAGAGGATAGACGAATATAAGTAGGTACATTAAAAAGTAATAAAAATCAACTTTCAATGGGGATTAAAACAATCCTGTTACATACTAAGAAAACATATGTTATAAATATAGGCAAAGGGGACCAGTGGATGGCATAATGGTTACATAACTGTATTTGGATCACTGTACTCCCACATAGTCAACCACGGTTCTAGTTCTGAACCTTGCAGCTTAAAACTCATGTCAGGCACGTGTGCATGCATGCCCACAATACCCAGAGGAGACTAGAGGAGAACGGAATCCCAAGAGGAGAATAGAGGAGAAAGGACTGTGGCACAGCCATCCCTGCTGGGGAGTGATTTCTCACTTTCAGTCTCTCTGTCTCTGTCTCTCTGGTGAGTGCACATGCTCTATAGCAAACATTTCTCTATAAATAAATATAGGCAGAGAATAAATATAAATTTTAGAAAAATGTATCATTAACCTAAAAGTAAATTACCTTTGAGTGAAAGAGTTTTAAGAGAATCTGTTTGTTCAAGTATGGGCACAATAGGAATTCAATAAAGATTTGTGAAATTCTAGTAAACCGCAGAGTAGGATTAGGTTGATTTTTATTGTTTTGTTATTGTTGTGATGAGGAAAAAAAATTTTTGAGAGGTTTTTTGCTATACAGCATGTGCACTCGCCAGAAAGACAGAAAGAGACAGCGAGAAATAAAGCAAGAAATCACCCCCAGGAGGGATGGCCACACTGCAATCCTTTCTCCTCTATTCTCCTCTCAGGATCTTGGGCACACACGCACATGCGCCCGGCGTGAGTTTAAGCCACCAAGTTCAGGCCTCGAACCGCGGTCGACTACATGGGAGTCCAGTGACATAACCATTATGCCAACTGTTGTCCCCATCATGAGAAAATTTAACATGATTCAAATTCTTTTACATCATAACTTGATAGTTAGAATACTTGAAGTTGTAGGATTTTATTCAGCAATGTTCATTAGATGAGATTCTCCCGAAATAAAAAACAAAACAGTGAAAATTACTATTGCTACATAGTAGAAATCTGTCATTAGCCTAAACAATAGCTTCCCAGCAAATATATTGCTAGAGGAATAAATTAAATGTGAGAAGCATATTCGCCACCTTGTTAGGTACTATAAGAAATAAACATCATGAAGAAATTATTTTAGATTTTGGTAAGGTTATGATTGGTCAGGGGAATGGGATGGGCTGAAAGCAGATGGTTAAACACTGAGGAATGCAACTCTAATAAAACTAACCTTAGAATGTGTGATAACAGATATGTAACAAAACGTAGTAGGAGCACAACACACTGAGAAAAATATTTTGATACTAACTACGACCAAATAGTGGGAATGTCAAGAATGCCATGCTGAGGAATCTGGGCATTTTTATGAAGCAAGAAAACTTGAAATAGGAAAAATGTTGTGCTGTCAAAGCAGATTTAATCCACGCTCTGGTTTCTACATAAAGGAAGAAAATAAAAAAGAAGATAAAGGCTACAAGATTAAATAATTCTTAAAACAATTTAGTGAAAGACAATAAACCTGAACTGATGGAGGCAGAAAAAGATAATTTTGTTTTTTATTAGTGCATAGCAAGTAAAATGAAAGATGCCAAAAATGTTAACATATTATCTTAAAGTAAGAAAAACTTCATGAGTAAGGAGTGGTAAATAATAAAATCTGGTAACCCTTCACTATGAAACAATGCTGAGTAAAAATATAATTAACAACATCTCAAATGTATTTTTTAGACTTTAAGAAAAAATAAATAACTCCCAACAACCAAAAGTATAGAGAAAGCTGAAAATACGATAAATGGGTGCTGAAGCTACCGCTTCCCTGAGCCTGTGCTGATCTTAGAATCGGGGGTTGGTGGGGGGTGGTTTAATACCTGCAGAAGTCCAGAGACAAGCATTTTGTTGAGCAAATGATGCATTAACTCTGAGAATCTCCTGAAAGTTACCTTTCACTCAGTAAAAAGGTTAAACTGAAAATACCTTCCCAAGAGACAGAGAGATGTTGGGGAAATGTGTGTTCTCTGTGTGAAAACAAAATTCTCCTCTAAAAGTTTCTCACCACAGATTTGTCCCACATAAATGGTGAACTAAAATATTTTTACATGTGTAACCCAGAAATCCCAAGATATAAAATTATCGTGAAGTGGTGCCGGACTTTTAATGCCCTAGAGCACTTGGCAAAAACAAAACCAAATCCTTTTTGTAGTACACAAAAAAGATTTTCTGATACTTTCATATTGTCAGGTAGCCAACAAAGATTGAGGGAGCTCAAGTTCTGCTCAACATAAATCTAGAATCTAAAACTACTAACTACAGGAGGGGAAAAGTCACAATGATAGCTTAAGAGTACTGAGAGCAAATAAACTAACCCCTGGATTTATGCAGAGCCACACTAGGAGTCAAGAAGGAAGACTAATACATTTTTAAACAAAATGTAAGTCTACTATCAACAGACCCACACTAAAGGAATTTCTAAAATATATAAATTATTAGGGAGAAAGATTATCTAAAAGAACTCAATTCTTAGGAAAAACGAAGATACAGAGACAATGGTGTGCTAGCAAATTAGAGAACATACAAGTAAATTTAAACAAATACCAATGTTACAAAACTTTAGTAATAATGATTGTAAGGAAGACAATGTGGTAGATGATGAATAACTTCAGAGTGGGAACCAGCAGTTAGGGTAATGGCTATGTGGCTGGACTCCCACGTAGTCGACCGCGATTCGCGTCCTGGACCCGGTGGCTTAAAACTCACACTAGGCGCGTGTGTGTGCGTGCCCAAGATCCCAAGAGAATGGAGGAGAACGGATTGTGGTGTGGCCATCCCCCCTGGGGGTGATTTCTCACTTTCTGTCTCTCTCTCTCTCTCTGGCGAGCGCCCGCGCCCTATAGCGAAAACCTCTCCATAAAAAAAAAGAATAACTTCAGACTTATGGCAAATATGTATGCTATGTTTAAGACTAGCAACTATGTAAAAAAAAAAATAGCTTTAAGTGATTTATTTTCAAGAATAGCTTAACAAAAGTTGCTTAACTAGCTTACAGATGTGACAACCCAAGAAAGTACACATTCCTGAAAAGTTCCTAAACAAACACAGTCCCCCAAAAATTTGCTCTTGAGAAATTACTTCTCAAGATGATGGCTGGTCACCAGCACTTTTCTCTTTTTTACTTCCTGGTTCTTCTCCCTCCTCAGGACATTTGGGGAGCCTTTTTTATGGACCTGTCTTGAGCCTATGTCTTAATACCTAATGAAGGAATAATAAAACTAGACAATTTATGGGAAAATTAGACACCTCATAGTACTCAGTCAATGAAGTACTTAGGGGAGGGACTTGAGAACTAGGGAATGAAATGCTTGTTGTAATTGATTTGGGCATGCCTGTGCATCAGATATGGGATCTTGCAAGACCGCCATTAAAGTCTTGTTTCCGTGTAGTTCATGTATCCATGTCCGTTCTTTGGCATTGGAGGGGATGCACGCTTCTCACAACTGGAACAGCTTTTTGTCCTGATCTTTATCAATTCTTCTTCTGAAACTCTCGTGATGAAAATATTTGCTCTGCTATATAATCCAGCAATCCCACTATTAGGCGTATATCTGAAGGAAAGAAATCAATATGTCACAAAGATATCTGCACCCCAGTGTTTACTGTAGCATTATTCACAATAACCAAGATATGGATCAACCTAGGTGTCCATAAAGAAATGAGTAGATAGGGGCCAGCAGGTGACTTGGTGGTTAAGAATTCTGGACTTCCACATGGCTGACCGTGGTTTGAGTACCAAATCTGGCAACTTGCTTTTTCATTTTCCCTCTCTCTCGTGCTCTGTCCCTCTCTGGTCAAATTAAAAATTAAAAAAAAAAGAGAGAGTTAAATAAAATTTTAAAAAGAAATGAATGGATTAAGAAAATGTGTATATATATATATATGTAATAAAATGTGTTTTAACACATTTCATAATATACACATATATACAGTGGAATACTGTTCATGCATTAAAAAGAATGAAATCTTGTAATTTAAGATTAAATGGATGACCAGCAGATGGCATAATGGCTATGCCGCTTGACTCCCATATAGTCGACCATGGTTCGAGTCCTGGACCCAGTGGCTTAAACTCACACCAAATGCGTGTGCGTGCATGCCTAAGATCCCAAGAGGAGAATGGAAGAGAAGGGATTGCGGAGTGGCCATCCCTCCTGGGGAGTGATTTCTTGCTTTCTGTCTCTCTATCCCTCTCTGTTTTTCTGGTGAGCACACACACCCTATAGCAATATCCTCTCTGGAAAAAAAAATAAAAAAGGTTAGATGAGCAAGCCTAGAAGACATTATATTAAATGAAGTAAAGTAGACACATAGAAAGAAATATTACATGTTCTTATTCATGTGAGAAAAAAACTGATTAGAAAAACCTCATAGAAGTAGAGAGTTGGGAACCAGCAGTTAGCATAATGGCTATGTTGCTGGACTCCCACGTAGTTGACCGTGGTTCGTGTCCCAGACCCGGTGGCTTAAAACTCACACCGGGCACACGTGCATGCGTGCCCAAGATCCCAAGAAGAGAATGGAGGAGAAGGGATTGCAGCGTGACCATCCCCCCTGGGGGGTGATTTCTCGCTTCTGTCTCTCTGTCTCTCTCTGTCTGTCTGGCAAGTGCACGCGCCCTATAGCGAAAATCTCTCCAAAAAAAAAAGAAGTAGAGAGTTGAAGAATGGCTACTAGAGACTAGAAAGTTGAGGTAAGTAGCATTGATAGAGTATTGTTGATTAAATTAAGCAAAATTACAGATAGATTACAGCTATAATTTATAGTCTTAAAATAAAGTAAGTTGATATAGTTAACAGCAATTTACCGTATATTTTAGGTGATACACAAAAAAGAGGATTTTTAATGTTTCCACCAAGAGTAATGATAGACAGCTGAGACACTAGGTATACTAATTAATTTAATCATTACTCACTGAATTCTTATACCAAAAAAATGAGGTACATACTGTACCTCACAAATATGTATGATTGTATGTCAATAAAATAAAAATAAATAAATAAGACAACCACTAACATGACAGTAGCAAAATATAGAAGCTCCAAGTTAATATGGTGAAATAAGACTCTAAATTGATTGATTCAATATAAAAGAGAAGAAGAAAAAAATCAAGAAAGCTCAGAGAAAAGAAAAACAATACAAAATGGCAGAAAAATGCAAATTCATTATAATTTGCAATAAATGTAAATGGCATAAACTCAAATTAAAACACAGAATACGTAGGATTTGATTTTTATAAAGTTTAATTAAATATTACTTATAAGAGACACTTGAAATTACTACAAAGAATGGTTGAAAGTAAAAGAATGGAGAAAAGATAAGGAAAATACTAACTTAAAAAATCTAGTTAAGAGGAGAGAATGTCAGACAAATTAAATTTAAAGCAAAAATATTGTAATTATATAATCATGAAACAATAAATTAACCAAAAAGACACAACAAATTTTAACCTTGTCTACACGTGGTACATCATCTCAAAACATAAAAGAAAAACTTAGAGATTCATGAAAGTAAATTGAGAAATCCAACACCACATAGGAGATTAAGCAGAGAAAAGGTTTGAGCAAATGTTTGTAGGTTGTTCATTGTGTTCCAGGTACTCTTTGAGTTTCAGAGAATGTTCCAATGAGAAAAGTAAAATGTTGCAAAATCCTTGTCCTTATGCAGCCAGTTTTATAGTGATGTATAGTATTCAAGTGATGGTATGTCAGTGGTGAGAGTGAGTTCTGTGAAGAAAATGAAAGATTTGGAAGGAGCAGAGGGAATGCCTAATAAGAGGTCAGATTGGTTTTGCTTTTGTTTTGTTTTAAAATAATGGTGAGGGGCAGTTTCACTAGAATCATCATATTGTGTAAAAAGTTAAAGGAAAAAAAAAATAGGATGTTACACCAAGGTATGTAGAAAGAGTTCAGGACATAAAGGATGAAACAATAATAGATAAGGAAGTTATCAGAGATTATAGAAATGCCAGCCTTCATTCAAGAGAATGGGGGAATGATGACAATAGGAAATTGATTGTGTCAAAAGTGACAAATTACTTCAGAAGAAAAGTGTTAGTCGTTGTCTTGCATGTAGATTATTGAATTAGAACTGAAATAAGGCTGATTTAAAAGTAAGAATGTAATGAAGCTGATCAATATAACGATACGGGTACGTAAATACATATACCCTGTGATAGGGTAGACAAGACAGAAACTTTTAGGAATTTTGAGGATCTTTCTGTTGATTTGTTGACAGATGGTGAAATAAACTAAGTCATATAGCGGAAGAGGCCCTTCCTGAGACATACAAGCTCTTGTATTTGCCTTAACGGGCATCGGGCACCTGGGTGAAGCCAAGGGCACACTGACCCCAACCACACTCTGGCCTGCCATGCTTGTATACTGAATCTGTGAAGAAATCCACACACTTTACCTTAAGGTTTTGTTTCCTGTTAAAATTCACAATGTTCTTGGAAGAAGAGTTTATTCACCCTGATTCTTTGTTTCTTTTGTGAAGCAGATTAATTTCTTTCATCTTTTCCCTGAAAGTTGTTTTAATAAAAAAGAAAGAGAGAAATACTAGGTCATGGACAAGGTCTAGTAAGAAAAAAATAATGCCACAAATAGAAATCTGGGAACATGCAACTCATGATGCTAACCAAGACCAATCCAGCTTGCCACGCCTTGTGCATTCCTGGACTGTAGAACTCTGAAAGTAAGGTGTGGCCAAGTGCTCCAGGATGAGTCCAGGCAGAGACTCTTCCTGAACTCCTGTCAAGTTTACTGCCCCAAAATCTTGAGTCAAAGCCAAATCCTCTAAAAGAAAAGGTTTCACTCCCCATGTGGTAACCCAGTTTCCCTCTTTTCTCAACAACTGACTACAGAAGCCTGAATGGAAAAAAAAAAAAAATGAAGTTATAGATTACTTCTGGGTGTGTCTGAGCAGGAGGCAGGGGGCAGGGTGGGAAAGTAAAGTATTTGGTCTTCTGGATCCAGGTATTTAATCCCTTTCTTTGAGCAAATCAAAGTGATTTGACAGCTACAGTTAAAAAAAAAAGAAGTTTCTGTCTTTTAAGACATGAAAGTACATTTTCTCATCCCCTGTGAACTATATATCACTGTCTTTTATATACATCTTCATGTGTGTATATTTTGTTAATAAATAAAGGAACAACCTTCAAAAAGTCTCTTTGACTTGTCCTGAATCATAAACAGTAGAAAGCAGAGACCAAGTGTCAGAAGAATCTTGTCCTTTGGTGGAGTCTCAGGGTTCTGAAGTTCACCCTGTACTTGTAGGGGCAGAGTAAGTGCCTCCCAATTGCAGCCTAGACCTGTATCTTTGCAATGCCACCATTCTGGGCAATTAGAAGAGGAGCACATAAAGGTGTTGGGAGTATGTGGTATGCAATTCTCTAGTTGCCGATTTTAACAAAGCATTTCAACTATCTATATCATTGCATTCAAAACGACCAATTACCATGGTATTGCAATGCTTCAAATGCCTAAACTACATGAATGTATTCTCTAAAACTGTGTAACTTCATGCAGGTAATAGTCTAATGACGTATTATATGTGGCGTTAGAGGTTCATAATCAAATATGTATTTTTATTTTCAAAACTGAGTTTAGTGAGTGATGCAAGTAAAAAATGTCAGAATAAGAAAATTTCATCTTCTTTTCTCAAAAAGCAGTGAGGACATTGTCAAAATTGCCAGAATTAATATTTCTGTAACTCTGGAAATTAACCAAGGATTTTGGCAATCTAAGGAACAGTTACTAATGATGCAATGCTGATCTCAGCAAGAATGGCAAGCTGAGTGGCACTTTAACATGCCGTATTCCCAACCTCCTTCTCCAGGTCTGCAGTAGCCTTGAAAACTAACAGCCTATAATTACAGTGGAAACCAGCCACCTGGCTGCCACTGGAAGGAGACGAGCAGGGCTGGAACTCCTTCGATGCCCACTTTCCATATTATCATCATTTGACCTGACCAGTAGTTTCCTAGAAGACCCTGCTCACAAGGCTGTCTTTATTTCACCTGACTTGTGGCTTGCCTGGTGTCAAGAGTCTTTTCTCCAGAGATATTTGAAAAAAAAAATCATGCAGGAACCAGCAGATGGCGTAATGGTTATGTCACTGAACTCTCACATAGTTGACTGTTGTTCAAGTCCCAGGCCTGGCAGCTTAAGACTCATGCTGGGAGCATGTGCAAGCATGCCCAAAACCTCAAGAGGATACTGGAGGAGAAGGGATTGTGGCATGGCCATGCCCCCTGGAGGGGGATATCTTGCTTTCTGTCTCTCCGTCTCTGTGGCAAAAGCATGTGCCTGCCCTATGGAAAAATCCGTCTCAAAATAAAAAAAAAAAAATCATGTAATTATTCCCACTGTAGATGTCTAAAACAGTTAAGTAACAATAACTTTTAACTATAGTATGACCAAAATCTTAAAAGAAAAATCTGGGAAATAAGCTATCCATAGGAACTTTGAAAAGCTCTAACAAATTCCAGGGAAGCTAGAAGGTCATGAACATGGCCAGGGCTGTGCACAGGCTCAGGAAAGATTTGAGAAAACTTTATGCTCCCACCTCAGGCTAATTTTGAGGCTCTGCACAAGAAGGAAATAATGACTAAGGCAGAGTTGTAAACCATCTGACTGAATGCCAAAGGCATGTGCCAACACACACACATACACACACACATACACTCACACACAGTCACATAGAGCCTGGGAGATATATATGCTCCAGGCTTTTAAGAAAGTTTCTTTCCAGTTACTAGCTGGCCACTAAGCTATCCAAGTAGGGACTTTAGTGGCCACAAATGACAAAAAATACAGATTTTACAGAACTAGTTTGTTAAAGTAATTAAACAAACAACAGCGACAAAGCAATAATAAGTCCTGAGAGGGTCAACGAGGAACCAGTAGATGGTATAATGGTTACGTCTCTGGACTCCCACATGGCCACCCATGGTTTGAGTCCTGAACCTGAAGACTTGAAACTCACACTGGGTGTAGATGAGTGCATGCCCAAAATCCCAAGAGGCGAATGGAGGAGAAGAGATAGCAACAAGGCCATACCCGTGGGGGTGAGGGGTGATTTCTCATTTTCTATCTCTCTGTCTCTCTGGAAAATGCACATGCCCTATAGCAAAAACATCTCTCTAAAAAAAAAAGAGAGAGAAAGAAGGAATCTGACTTTTTAAAATATATGACAGGATAGCACATGTACTCACCAGTGAGAGATGAAAAGACAGAAGAAAAGGAACAAAAAAATGCCCCAATTGTGTATGGTCACCACAATCTCTTCTCTTCCATTTCTCCATCCCATTGGGATTTTGTGCATAGACACCTGGCATGTTTTTCAAGTCATCTGGGCCAGGATTAAAGTCATGTTTAGCCATGTGGGATTCGCTTCCTTTAACCATGAGGCTACAGGACTGGCTAGAGAATCTGATTTCTTAAATACCCTCATTATATTATTGGAAATATTGAATTTTCAGCAATAAAATACGAGGCATGCAAAGAAACACGAGAGTGTAGCCCATACACAAAGACAAAAGGCACCCAGCAGAATGTATGCTGATGCCCAAATATTGCACTTACTGCAACAGACATTAAATCGGTTTTGTTAAATGTTTTCAAAGAACTAAAAGAAACCATGTCTGAAGAAAAGAAGGAAAATATCAAAATGACATGTCTTCAAATAGACTATTATTAAAAATACTAGGGTTGAAAACTGTAATAACTGAAATAAAAATTTACTAGACAATTCAATAGATTTGAGCAGACAAAGGATATAAGCTTTATAGGTTAAATCCTAGGTTATAATTACATAACATATAACTGATTATAGGTTATATGAAATTACCCAGTATAAACAACAGAAAGAAAAAAGAAAGAAGAAAAAGAAAAAAATGAGGATAAAATATCAGAATCTCAGAGAACTGTGGGACACCCTCAAGCATACCAACATACATATTACAGAAATTTCCAGAATAAGAGAAAAGAAAGGGACAGTAAGAATATTGGCCAACATATTCAAAATAGTGGCCACAAACTTATCAATTTGATTTTTAAAATTAGTCTACATAGGGACCAGCAGTTAGCGTAATGGCTATGTCACTGGACTCCCACGTAGTTGACCACAGTTCCCGTCCCGGACCCGGTGGCTTAAACTCACGCCGGGCACTTGTGTGTGCATGCCCAAGATCCCGAGAGGAGAAGGGATTGTGGCGTGGCCATCTTCCCTGGGGGGGGTGATTTCTCGCTTTCTGTCTCTCTGTCTCTCTCTGTCTGTCTGGCGAGCGCACGCGCCCTGTAGCAAAAACCTCTAAAAAATAAAATTAGTCTACATATCCAAAAGATGAGTTCCAACTAGGATAAATTCAAAGAGAACCACACCAAGACACATCAAAAGCAAACTGTCAATTATCAATGGCAGGAATGTGAAAAAGAAAATTGGAAAATACTTTGAGATAATCGTAACTCAAATAAAGACATAATATACAAAAACTTAAGGAATGCAGATAAGCAGTGCTTGGAGGGAAATTTATAGTTTTAAATGACCAATCAAAAAGAAGGAAATCAAATCCATATTCAGCTTTTTTACCTTAAGGCAACGATAAAAGAAAAAGCAAACTAAACCTAAAGGCAAAAGAAGGAAAAGCAATGAATGTTAGGAGGAAATTAGTAAAATAGAGAATAGGAAAACATGGGTAGAAATCAAGGAAACTTCAAGCTGGTTCATTAAAAAGATCAAAATTAGCAAACTTCTGAGTATATTAATCTAGAAAAACAGAGAAATTAAACAAAAGATCTTACCTACACTATCGAAAAAACGTATTAAGTAGAAATACTATATATATTATTTAGCCAAGAAAAGAAATAAAGTACTGATTGATGCTACAACATGGATAAACCTTGAAAACATTCTGATGAATATGAAAACTCTGTCACCAAAAAAACCCCACATATCATATGATTGTATTTACATGAAATGTCCAGAAAAGGCAAATACATACAGAGAGAAAATAATGTTTTCTGTGGGCTAAGGACAGAGAAGAACTGGCAGTAACTGCTAATAGGGAATGGGTATCTTGAGGGAGGAAGAAAATGCTCTGGAATTGGATAGCGGTGATGGTTACACAACTTTTTGAATATACTGAAAACCACTGAACTGTACATGTTGAATGGGTACATTCGATGGTATATATGACATATTTTAATTTTAAAAGTTTAGCTTTTAAAAATGTGCCGGCTATGTTAAAAATGCCAACACATTTCTCTTAAATAGATGTTGAACATTTTTCACGTGCATTTTGGCCATTCATATGTCTTTGAAAGACATACCGTGTGCTGTAGCAATGTGCAATGATTGAATTTAAATTGTAAATAAATAAAAAAAAATACCCCACCAAAGTGTCATATTCCCTTTTACTCTATAAATCCTGGTTATATTTTGTCCGAACCAATTCCTAGGCAACATCTTTATTATTATACAGACAGCTTTCTTTCACCAACCTTGGGGTCTTTGATTCTGTGCAAAGTACTGAAAAGCACTCTTAACAGCTGGACAAATAAGGCCATCCCACAGAGCTGTGCTTTCACCAAATGACTGTCAAAGCCGAAGACTGCTGTTCTGCTGTGCATGAGAAGCGTCCGTCTGTTTCCCACACGATGTTGTGAGTATCACTGGGTCACCCCAGTTGTCTGGATTTGTTCACTCTGGATTTCTCCAAAGTCTTCTTGAGATGATCGGGAATTGCTTCAAGTGTCTTAAATAGTGACTCTGCTATTGTTTCTCTACCATTTCCACACCATCTGTTTTTTCTCCCAGGATGTCTTGAAATGTCTGACCTGTTTATGCTATCTTTCTTATTCTCCAGAATGTTTGAACTTTTATTGAAGTTTTAAAAATTGTCTTGCTGAGAACTTGAGAGGCAGACAAAACAACTGTGTGTTTTGTCTCCTGTCTTCACATAACATGTTTCCAATCCTTCACAAGAACTTTCTGCATGGGAGAAAATGGTTTCTGGTAGCTCCAAACCTCCGTCATTCTCACAGCTCATGACCACAGACAGACTCTCTAAGAAGATCCACATGTCGAATTTCCTAAGGACACTGCAGCTGGCCCTTTCGAGCCATGTCATCCTGAATCATGGCAGCCAAGGGAATGAGCATCATGATTGTCTTAGCAGTGCCCTGTGCTCACATGGAGTCTCTGGGGCCAAAGCTGAGGAAGAGTCCAAACAGAATGTGTTTCCCATTGCAATTGCAGAGTCTGAATCCTGAGATTCAGGAAGGCCATGGTGGGTAAAATATCCAGTCCAAACCTGACTAGACTAACCTGATTAATGAAGTATATACATTCTAAAAGCATACCGATTGCCTATAAGAATTAAGGATAGCACAGGACCAATGTTCTTAATACACGGGGAACCACGGATGTGTTATTTTAATAATGCTGCTCTCTGTCCAGAAGAAAAAAGCAAGACATTTCTTCTCGCTCAGACAAAAGATACCATCTACAATCTAACTTTTAATTGAAAATAAATAAAAATTGCAGGCTCTGTGTGGTAGACTTCATCAGGACTTATTAAGTCAGTAAATATTTAATGAATATCACTTACATGTCAGGGGTTTTAAGATTGTCTAGGACACAGTTGTGAACAATGAGAAAATTCTGCCCTAGTAGAGCTTACAGACTAAAAGGGAAAAACAGATGATTTTTTAAAAAATAGACAAAATAAGTAAGTTACACAGTATGTCAGAGGTGAGAAGTGCTGAGCAAAGCCAAAACTAGAGCAGGAAGAAGGGCAGCGTTTAAGCAGAGTTGAGGAAGTGAGAGTCAGCTCTGGGCTAGTAGACACAGCCTTCCAGGCAAGGAAACTACTACTGCCAAGTCCCTACCGTGTTTGAGAAGAAAATAAAGAGGCTGGGGTAGCTGGAGAGGCTGAGCAAGGAAGCAGAGTCTAGGAGGTAGGGTCAGAGATGTAGGGGAGACAGATTATAAGGCCCTGCAGGCTTCTGTCAGGACTTTGGCTTTTATTCTGAGCGTGAAACTTTGCTCTGAGCAGATCAGACAGGATCACTCTGGCTTCTGTGTTGCAAATCACCTTGTGGAGGAAGAGGGAAGAGGTGGAAGCAGGGAGCCACATAGGAAGCTAGTGGGGAGTCTCACGTAAGAGAAGACGGTGGCTCAGAACAGGAAGTTACCTGCCATAAAGATGGTGAGGAACAAGCAAACTCCAGGTAAACCTGGGAAGACCTTCCGAGAGATAGGATGGGATGGTTTAGGAGAAAAGAGGAGCAGATGATGATCCAAGTGTTTGTGCCTGAACAATTGGGAAGCTGGAACCCATAGACTGAGATGGGGAAGCCACACAAAGAGCTGACTTCGGCGGGAAATGAGTGTGGTCTGTGCAGGCTACGTATCAAACACCTATCTGATAGACATCCTGGAGTGTGGGAGAGAGACCTAATCAGATTCATAAACTGGGGATATGTCCCATGAAAACACAGCTCAAGTGAATGAGTGAAATCACACTGGGAGTGAGTGTAGACAAAGGATAAGATAGAAGCAAAACCAGGCCAGCTGCCGTGGTGCATAGCAGGGTCTCCACGTTGTCCCTGTGCATTCCCTGATCCCAGCCGGCTGAGGCTGAGGCTGGATCATGTCGCAAAGACACCCTTTGGGGGTGCCCATTCTTTTCTTTCTCTCTGTCACTCATTCTCGTGGGAGAAATAAATCGATAAATCTTTTTAAAGCCAATAAATGAGGAAAATTAAGAGTAGTTGTTGGATAATTTAAAATTTCTTTGCAATAACAGAAAAATAAATTTGAACCACATATGACAGAGCTACTAATGCTAATAAGTATAAATGTTGTAAATACCAAGTACAGTCAATTACATCAATAGAAAAGTAGACCAAAAATAAATTCCACCAGGGATGAACAATTAATTAAAGAAAAGAAGACCAGCAGGTAGCATGATAATTAAAGTGCTGGATTCCTACATGGCCAACCATGGTTCTAGTCCACAACCTGGCAGCTTGAAAATCACAACAGACACATGTGTGTTCATGGTCGAAGTCCCAAGAAGAGAATGGAGGAGAAGAGATTGTGGTATGGCCATCTTACTTTTTCTCTCTGTCTCTCTTTAAGTGCATATGCCCTATGGTAAAAACTTAAAAGAGAAAAGGAAAAAGAAAAGAGGAAAGAAAGTAATAATATTTGACCATGTAACCCTAAATAATAGAAGATAGGTACAAGAGGAAAAAGATAACATACTGTGATTTTACTATCAAATTTGGAGATTATTTTAATAATAAAAACCTTAAAGGAGATGAGAGGATCTTCATACATTGCAAAGTAAAAGAATCACATTATGAGACCAGCAGATGGCATAATGGTTACGTTGCTGGACTCCCACATAGTCAACTGTGGCTCGAGTCCCAAACTCAGTGACTTAAAACTCATGCCAGGTGCATGTGTGTGCATGCCCAAACCCAAGAAGAGACTGGACCAGGAGGGATTGCGGTGTGGCCATCCCCAAGTGGGGCTGATTTTTCTGTTTCTGTCACACACTCTCTCTCTAGTGAGCAAACATGTCCTTAGCAAAAATCTTCCCCTCCCAAAAAAAATCACATTGAAAGGAAATATGTACAGGATCTGTCTTTTTATTTATTTATTTATTTATTTATTTATTTATTTATTTATTTTAGTTTGTTACAGGGCTCATGTCCTTGTTAGAGAGAGCCAGTGGTGGAGGGAGTAAGACATCACTCCCCAGGGTGAATGGCTATGTGGTAATCCCTTCTCCTCCATCTCCCCCTCCTTTCAGGATTTTAGGCATGCACATACATGTACCCAGCTTGGTTTTTCAAGCTGTAGAACCTGTGATTCAAACCACAAAGTCAACCATGTGGGATCCAGCTGCCGTAACCTCTGTGCCATCTGCTGGCCTGAGAATCTGCCATTTTAATAAAAATAAACTTGTATTTATATATTGATAATCAATCACACAACATAACACTGTATAAACAACATCTTATGAATTGTAAGGGAGAAAGTATACACACACACATAGACATGATTATATATGGAAGGAAAGTTGCCAGACTGTGAATCCGGATGGGTCCTAAATGAAAGGATTATGAATTTTTTTTCTTGTAGTTTTACACTCCATGTTTCTCAAAATGTCAGCTGTGAGCATGCATACTTTTGGTAATCTGGAAAAGCCATTCAATAAAAATCACTGAGGAGAAAAATTCCGAATACATAGCTTACATAGGTATTGATAAAGTATTAGCTAAGTGGAGAATAAAATAGGCATAGATGAGGCAACCACAGTTTAAATTTTCTACTCTGACTGCAAATGAAATACTTAACACAGATTTGCAAGACTGTTCTTTGCGACATTGTTATCTGTACAGAACTAAATTTGTTTAGTGTTATGATATCATAAAAACTGAAGGAACAGCACCGTTCTATAAAGACATGTTAAAATAAATGAAGCTGATAGTAATCTATGCACTGTGGCAGGTACTCCTCCCTTTCCTGTCTCTCCGATTACTTGGGTCACTTCTTGGAATTCCCCAAAGCAGAAGTACATCCTCCTTGGATGAGAGGAAAGGGGCCCAGAATCTCATTTGAATTAGTCGTGAGAAGGAATACAAGGTTCTGACCTGAGCGCAAACTTGAATGAACACACCCTGGTAAAGCAGGCCAACTGAGCTATAATTTATCTCCAGGACTTGCTGAAATCCAAGGAACTTTTGAATAAATTATAAACTATAGGATATCCAAAACTCTCCTTATGGAAAAAAAAAAAAAAAAGGAAAGGGGAAGAAGATGAGAAGTGACTACAGCATGTTAAGAGACAGCATGTGGACACCAGTAACCGGCTTAGTGGAAGGGAGATAACTGAGACCACCTCCAGTGAGGGAGGCAGTGGAGGAGTGGTGACAGTGACAGGCACCAGAAAGAACAGACTAGACTGTGCCGCAGAGTCCCCAAAGGCCCATGACTGGCAGTAAAGCTCTCTGTAAAGACTGAGCTCAGAAAGTGGCTGAAGTAAGGGATCAATTAAAGGTCTACATAAATCAGTGAGATGCCCAGATTCATGATTCCAGCCCCAGCAGCAAGAGGCCTCTACCTCTCCATTCTCAGCAGTGGATGAGCCCCCCATACAGGTTCCTAAGCAGCAAAGAACAAATTGAGAGATTTACCCTTGTATGGTTTCTCTCATATTAATGGAAAAGGGTCCAGACATATTAAGATACACAGTCCCAGGACTCCAGATACTGGAATTGTGGCATCACAGTGGACATTCAAGTTTTTATGGAGCCCTGCCTCCCTGGAGCTGGAGCCACATATATTGTGAGGTGGCATGAAAGAAGCAACAGTGTGGGACCAACAAATGGTGTAATGGTTAGTGTCTGGACTCCCACATGGCCGACTGCGGTTCATGTCCTGAACCCAGCAGCTTGAAACCACACCAGACACAGATGTGACCAAAATCCTGAGAGGATAATGGAGGAGAAGGGATTGCAGCATGGTCAACCCCCTAGGGGGTGATTTCTTGCTTTCTGTCTTTCTTGGGAGTATATGTGCCCTATAGCAAAAACCTCTCTAAAAAAAGACAGAAGCAAGAGTGTGAGAAGTTTCATGACTCATTTCAGGAAAACTTATTTGAGACTTGGAACTTACTGTTATTCCACATTTTACAAGGTATTATTACCTACTAGTCTACAGATCTATAGATTTTCATGACTTACATATGTCAAAATCAAGACCAACCAACTAAAATGAATCAGAAAAATTTTTTAATAGAACAGACATGAAAATGACTTACATATATTTAGACACCCTAGAATATATGAGTTATACTTTGTAACAGAGGTTCCCTTGTACCAGGATATTTTTCACTTATTTATTTAATACTAAATTAATTTTAGCAAAGAAGAATAAAACTCCCAATAAGCACTTAATGAGTTTGAACCAAATTATTAAATCATCCTGGACTTATTGAATCAGTTTAGTTTTTTCCCCAGTGACTTATTTTGCACATTTCTAGTTGTTTATTCAAGTAAACTAAATTCATTGAAAATAGCTCCAAACTCTTATAAGATTACAATATGGAGATATGTGTGTAATTTTTTAAAAGTTAATTTCCAGAGAGAGCAGAGAGAGAGAAACATGCACCGCCACTAGAGTCTTTATGCCACAACTCTCCCTCAATTCAGCAGCCAGCCAGCCTGTGGGCATACTCAACATGTTGAGGTAGACCTATGTCCCGACCCGGGGGGACAGCCGAACGGGTTTCTTGAGTGAAGGAGTGAGAGCCGGGGCAAGCAGCGTAGTGTTACAGCACGGAGACGACAGCGTCGTCTGTTTATTGTGGGCAGCACGGTACAGCACAGAGACGACGCAGTGTCACAACTCTTAAGGGTCGCGTCGTCTACTGTGAGCAGCACGGAGACGACGCGGTATCACAGCTCTTCAGGGTCGTCCGGAGACGATGTAGTGTTACAGCTCTTCAGGGTCTCCCAGGTCGTCTGGAGACGATGCAGTGTCAGCTCTTCAGGATCTTCAGGGTCGTCTGGAGACTGCGCGGTGTTTCAGCTCTTCAGGCTCTTCAGTTGTCGTCTTCCTGGTCGTCTTCTCGGTCGTCTGTATCGTCTTCTCGGTCGTCTGTGTCGTCTGGCTACTGTGGGCCAGGCATCGTGGTTATATACACTCTGGTGGGTTGTAAACGGTGGGCCCTGATTGGTTGTTAATGGTGGGCCCTGATTGGTTGTTAACGGTGGGCCCTGATTGATTGTTAACGGTGGGTTATGATTGGTTGCTTTTGGACCAATCATGAGGTGCAGGATATGCAAATTTGAGGGATTCTAGTGATCAATCAGAGCAAGGTTTCGAAGGTCAGGTTTTTGGAAGGGAACCAATCATGGTAACTGTTTGCTCTCTGAGAAACCTCGACAGGCTCGCTGGTGTGCAGCTTCCCACA
>NW_006159728.1:1504582-1513301 GCF_000334495.1 Tupaia belangeri chinensis | reverse complement strand
AACAGTGGGTTATGATTGGTTGCTTTTGGACCAATCATGAGGTGCCGGATATGCAAATTTGAGGGATTCTAGTGGCCAATCAGAGCAAGGTTTCGAAGGTCAGGTTTTTAGAAGGGAACCAATCATGGTAATTGTTTGCTCTCTGAGAAACTTCAGCAGACTCGCTGGTGCGCAGCTTCCCACAGACCTAGGACGTGAACTCAGAGCCTTCCCACATGGTCTCAGTAGCACATCCAGTGGCAGCTCCTCATTGCCTGTGCCACCGCAGCTGGGCCTATATTACATGCATAGATAGGACAGACGTGAGACTGCACACTGTATTTTGGATTTGCTTGCTATCTGCTGGGCCGTGTGCTGGCACACAGTTGGCATGTGATACGTGAAGTCCTTCTCTCCCTCCTTTTGAGTCGCCCCTCTTCAAATAATATTTACAGTGTCTGCTGGTGTATTTGGTGTATTTGATATGGATAGAAGAAAATGTTTATTTTTATCCCTAAGGTCTGGAAGCAGACACACCAGTCTCCTCATAAGAGCTAATCCAGGCTCACTTCGTGGAGTCAATTAACAGAAAGTTTGAAGGAAGCTGTGTTTGTCTCAGAGCAGAGAAACAAGAAGCAGCAGGGAAATTGCAAATCTTGCCAATCATGGCTTCTGCCATTCTAGGGTACAGAAATAAACAATTGAAAGGCCAGTTCTGGCCCCTGTGATTTCCTTTTCTCTGGGTCCAGCACTTTGGACTCCAGTCAACCCCAGCAGCTGGCGTCCCAGACAAGTCTTAGTAGGTCAGGTTAGAGTCCTGGCCATTCCCACTCAGCCCTAATCTGTACCCACCACACACAGGGGCCATTTGAATGAGAACTTCAGAATCAGAGCTCTGACTATTCTTCATTTTGGGCAAGATTCATCTTTGTTCCTCAAAAGACAATGGCCGTTCTCCTTTTCCTCTCAGTTGAACTCTTGGCAACCTACAAAAAGCAGGGCATCTGCTCTGTGGTGTTAATTTCCCACTGAACTCCCTTTGTCCTTGCTGCATACATCAGCTCTCCAGTACATGTGAAATGTATTTGTGGCTCTTGAATGAATACTATGAGCTTCATAGCTGAGATGTGTGTCCCTCATCAGCTGAGTTTGGGACCTGGATGATGGCTTAGAGGTTGGGCAGGACCTGCAGCAGTCATTCAAATCAGTAGACAGCTCACACCTGCCCGGTCCCTGCTAAAGCAATGTTTCTCTGTCTTCATTCTGGAGAACATGAGCACCCAATTACAGAAGTATTTGGTAGGTCCCAATATGTTTGAGGACTATATGAGATGTTAGTGGTGTCAAGTCAAATAAAACATAATTCCAGCCCTCAAGGATATTTCAGTTTACTATTGAGGAATATGTTAGAATATGATGACATCTGCTTGTTCAGCAGATGCTCATTGTGCCCCTGCTGCATGCTGGGCTTACGTTGGGCCATCTCATCCTGGACTCCTGTTTTCATCTCATACATACAGTGTATGTGTTGCAAATCTCGTCAGTTTTACCTTCAAAGTATTTTCAGAATCAAACCACTTCTTACCATGACTGCCATTACTCCACCTTGAGTCATCAGCACGTTCTTATTGCTCTTGCCTCTCCCTCCTCTCCAGCCACCCTGCCTTCCCATTGGCTTCCAGGCATCTTTCACCAAGCATGCATTCCCTCGATGCCTCAGCCCCTGCCTGGGGTCCCCCTGCCTGGGGCTCTCTTCCCTCCTGAACACACATGGTCACTTAATCTGTGCTTAAGTCACTTTCTCAAGGAGGCCTTCTCTGACAGTTAAAAATCACAGCCACTCTCATCATTCCTCTTCCTTGCCTTATTTTTCTCAAATGTGCTTATGACATTTTAGTATGCTTTATTATTCACTCTTCTACAGTTTCATCATTTGCCTCCATGTCACAGAATGTAAGCGCCACAAGGAGCAGTTTTGCTCTATCCCTAGTTTCTCAGATGGCAGCTGGAACACTGGAGTTGCTCAATGAACACTTGTTGAATGATTGGCAAAATAAGTAAGTGACTGAGCGGTGGACTCAAAATAATTTTACAGACAGAATGCTCAAGGAGCTCACTTTTTATACAAATCTACAATAACAATCCTCGGCCTCAGGGCTCCTGGGCCTTTCACAGTTCTCTTACTCGTCCTTTTCACAGTTCTCTTACTCATCCTTGCTATGAAGAATAAGACAACATGGCACACCTAGTGATGTGGCCAATGAACAGATGGGTAAGACGCATGTGCACATGAACTAGACTCTCCTAAAGGTGAAGTCTGCAAAGAATTCCTGGAAGAGATAACCCTATAAATAGAGTTTAGAAGAATAAGGAACAGAAACACCAGGAGTTTCTGCAGGAATTCACATGAAAGGTAATGAGGGGGGGAACTAACACAATGGCAACAAGAATGAAGAGGACAACATTAATAAGAAGGTAGAATCGAGCAAGTATAGGCTGATGGGATGTAGTGGGTGGAGGAGAAAATCCTAATGGAGGAAGACTCGGGTGAAGCCCAGGTGTGCTGCTCGGATGACTGGACACATGATATGCCATTAACAGAAGAAATACGGCTTGGCTCTGTGGCGTGGTAATGTGCTGCTCGGTAGAACCCATATCCCACCTGGTGGCGCTGCGTTTAGTCCCCACCCTCTTTAGTGTAAAACACACTGGGCACCTGCTTTTCAAGCAGAGTCCTTTAGAAACCTCAAGGTAAAAGACAATGAGCCAGGCTGGTCCTATAACTAGTAGTTAAGGGAGCCAGGCCCCAGATGGCCAAATGCAGTTCAAATCTCGGTCCCAGTGATTTGAAAAATTACACGAGATGTGTGTACATGCCCCAGTCTAACAGGTGGCAAATGGAAGATGGGGGTTTGTGACATGGCATGCTTCCTGGGGACGGGCATGAAGGTGCTTTCTCTCTCTCCCTCTATATTTCCTTCTTTCTCTATGGAGTACACACACCCTCTGGCAACTAAAAACAAACCAAAAAAAAAAAAAGACGATGGACAGCAGTTTGAGCAAGTGTCGGTACACTTTCTGGATGCTACTCAGCAGCCTGGAAATGATTTCCCTGTATTTATCAGCAGATAGGAAAAGAGCGAGCCGGCCAAGTTTCCAAAGTGGTAAGAACACATATTTCTAGAAAGGTAATAACATTTCTGCAAAGATCATCATCTTTGTCAGAATTCTTAAGGCAGCTGGGCTCCAGAAATAAAAGAAACAACAATAATGAACATCTCAAAATGGGAGTTAAAGTCCAACAAAATAGGACTTAAAATAAACTTAGTTTAGCTGCATAGTTTGTAAAGCAAATAATAACTATAATGATTAAAGTCTCGCAGCTGATAAAATGGCAGAGCAGAGACTTAAATGCCATTTGCTTCCAAAGTTTGCTGGTATCACCCGTGATGGTTAAGTAATATGCTGTGGGGTGTACAGCTCTCTGGTGAAACGTTAACCCACGTGTGTCTGAGAGAGCGTTTCTGAATGCAGTCACCATCTCAATAGGTAGACTGACTAAAGTGGGTTGCCCTCCCGTATGTGAGTGGGCCTCATTCAACCCAAGAAATATGGCTTGACTCTGTGACGTGGAAAGTCAAAGAGAACAAAAGACTGAGTGATAGGTCATTGATGTTCTCTGTATGAGTTCTCTGCGCTGGGACATTGGTCATCGCCTGCATTCAGACTTGAACTTGCATGGTTAGCTCTCCTGGTTTTCAGCTTTCAGACTCAGACTGGAACTGACCCATCAGCTCTCCTGGGTCTCCACCTTGCCCAATGCAAATCTTGGGACTTATGGGCTTCCAGAATTATAAGAGCCAATTCCTTATAACTAATTAATAAATAAAAACACCCAGTGGCATGCTGGTTTAGGCAGCTGAATCCCATGTTACTAATTGTGTGGTTCAAATCCCAGACCGAGCAACTTGAAAAGTATACTGAATGAGTGCATGTGCATGCCCAAAATCCCAAGAGAAGAATGAAGAACAGACTTTAGTGTGGTTATTTCCCCCTGGAGGGGTTGATTTTTTACTTTCTTTCTCTTTCTCTTATTCTCTTTCTGTCTCTGTATCTCTCTCCAGCAAATTAAAAAAGTAAATAAATATCTTATTAGTTCTATTTCTTAAGAAAATACTAATAAATGATTCTATGTATCATTCTTAATAAAGTAACAATGATATTTTGAAGAATAATTTGTTAAAATTATTCTGAAATTCATCAGAAAAATATCAGTGATACAATTAGAAAAGAGTAGCGATCCGTATTAGTTATCTATTAGTACATAAAAACTACCTCAATATTGAAACACTTGAAACGGACATTATTACCTCATAATTTTTTTGGTTCAGGAATTTGAAAGATGAAAATATTGGTGGTTTTGGTCCAAGGACACTCATAAAGTTACAAAAAGATGTTGACCAGGAATACCCCGATGCTTACAGGGGATAGCTGTTTTTTAACTTATTTTTGTTTTATAGAAGTTTTTGCCTTAGGGCATGTGCGCTCTCCAGAGAGAGAAAGAAAGACAGAGGCAGTGAGAAATCATTTCCCCCCATCACCACCACCACGAGGAGCCATGGCCATGCTGCAATCTCTTCTCCTCCATTCTCCTGGGATCTTGGGCATGCACACAAACACACCTGGCATGATTTTCAAGCTATCAGGTTCAGTACTTCAGCATTGTCAGCCATGTGGGAGTCTAGCTATGTAACTAGTATGCCATCTGTTGGCCCCAAGGGAATGGCTGTTTTATGAATGTCCTCAGACTGAGTTGTAAAGTAGGTTAAAATTTACTAAACATTACTGACTGCTGCCATGGTTTGAATGTTTGCAGGCCCCCCTCCCAAATTCCTATGTTGACACATAGTCCTCAGTGTGATGGTATTAAGAGGTAGGGCCTTTAGGGATAAGACAAAACCCTCATGAATGAGGTTAGTGCCATTTGAAAAATGGCCTGTTTGCCCTTTGCACCAGGGGATAATGCAGTGAGACGGTGCCATTTGTGAGGCAGAGGGTGAGCCTGCTCTGAACACAGAACATGCTGGATACTTCATCTTGGACTTCTCAGTCATATTTATATATATACATATATATATATGTATATTAAAGCAATAAGATTTAGTAAGATAGAACAAGAAAAGTAACACACAAATTATTAAAACCTGAACTGAAAAAAAGAAACTATTGATATTTATAAGGTAACATGAAAATAATATATATAAACAACTTAACAGTTTAAAACATGACAATTTAGATGAAACAAATAAATGATTTATTTAAAAAGTCTAGTAACTAAAAGAAATACAAGAAGAAATTTTTTTGAATCTTAGATATATGCGTTCTCTATAGAGGTTATGGAAAATATGTATTGAGAAAAAACTATACATGAATTTCAGTTTTTTTGCATCTAAATAAATTTGTACTTTAATTCCATTTTTTTTCTGCAAACTTTCTGAAGTCTCCTAATCTTTTATGAGGACAGAATAACTGATATGCCAAAACTTCACAAGCACACATACATAGTCAAAAAATTCACAAAATACATCATCATGTGTTGCTTAATAACAATAATATAGGTTAAGATATGCCTTATTAGGCAATTTTGTTGTGTGAACATCACAGAGTGCAATTACGTGGATCTAGATGGTATAGACTACTACACACTAAGACTACATAGTATAGCCTCTACTTCTAGGTAACATGCTACTGTAATAAACACTGTAGGTAATTGTAACAGAATGGTGTTTGTATATCTAAACATAGAAAAGGGGTCATAAAAAAACAGCATGAAAAAATAAAAATGGTGCACCTGTACAGAGCACTTACCGTGGATGGGCTTGCAGGATGAAGTTGCTTTGGGTGAGTCATTGAGTACTGAGCAAATGTGAAGGCCTGGGACATTACTGCACATTCTCATAGGCTTTATAAACACGCTACATTTAGACTATACTAAACTTATATAAAATTTTTTCTTTTTACAATAACAAATCAAACTTAGTTTACTGTAACTTTTTAATTTTGTAAACTTTTTAATTTTTCTTCACTTTTTGACTCTTTCGTGATAACATTGAACTTAAAATACAAACACACGTACAGCCTTGCAGAGTATTTTCTTCATGTTCTTATTCCCTAAGGTTTAATCTATTAGGTTTTTTGGACTTTTTAAACTTTCTTATTAACAACGAAGACATAAGCACACATATTAACCTAGTCCTACACAGGGTCAAGATCATCAATGTCACTTCTTCCTTCTCCACTTCTTGTCCCCTTGTCTTCAGGGGCAATAACCCACATGAAGCTGCCATGTCACAAAACAGCAAAATGTTCTTCTGGAATCTCCTGAAGGACCTGCCTGAGACTTTTCTTGAGGTGATGTCACTCTTCTCAGAATTATATCCATGATGGCTAGTTCGGTTTGTCTCTCTCTCTTTTTTTTTTTTCATCATAGATTTATTTCTAATCAGGTACTGCACTGTGAACATCCATCTCTGTTATTGAAAACCTTTTGGTGCTTTGGGTCCATGTTTTCAAACTTTTTAAGGAGTTTGTTAAGGTTTGCAAAAGCCTCTATTAAACTTAGCACTATGAATTTTCTTTGGCCATTCTTCTTTTCCCTCTTTTACAGTTTCCTTTCTCTTGTCTCTTCTTGAAGCTATGCATTCCTGTTCCAGTTCAAACTTCTCATTAGTGAATTCCTCAGGAACCACCTCAAAGAGCTCCTCATGTCTTCCTCATCCACACCTAGGTTAAAGTTGTTGCCTTCTTAACCAAAGCCTTGTTGATATTTTGCAACCTCCTTATTCTTGGTCAATCCTCTGAAGTCCTGGATGAACCTCTTGAGTGTTTTCTTCCACATGCTGTTCAGACACTCCTTGGGACAGTACCCCAAACCTAAGCAAGGTTCTTCATGCAGTCATAGGCATCATCCGTCATCTTTTCAGAATTACATCAGTTATCTTCTCAGTGTTTTCCTTTGTTTCAGCAATATCCTGAGATAGATCCCCTTCAGGTCATAGACTGTAAAAGCTACTAAATGCCTGGATCCACTGATTGGGTCAAAGAGTTGATTTTTGGAGGGAGAAACACCAGTTGATAATGGAATGACAATCACTAAAAACAGGGACATGTGAAGGAACATTGTTGACAATAAGCAAAAATCTTTACAGATATATTATTCTTCAAACTACTTCATTTGACTGACACAGGAATTCAAGAGGGCATCTTGGAAGTAGAGATGGGTCACCCATGACTTCTTATTGCTCCTGAAATAGCCCGGTAGTGAGTCCTTACTGATATTCTTGAAAGCTCTAGGGTTTTCATTATGCCAGATCACAAAAGGTTTCCATTTTTAGCCTGCAGCATTGCTCCCCTCCCACAGGGAGACAAATAACATCTCCTTAAAAGCTTTGAAACCTGTTGACTTGATCCCCTTATGGATGAAAGTCATTGCAGGCATTGTCTTCAGAATAGGGAGGTTCATATACATTGAAGACTTGTTCTGTGATGTAATTGTCCTCTATGATAAACTTATCTATATTTTCCAAAAAATCTCCAGCTTCCTTCACATCAGTGTTCCCAGACTTACCATTCATTTTGACATTACAGTATGTAAAGAATAACGATTCCTGAACCATTTAAGCCACCCAGAGCTCACATAAAACTCAACACTGGAGTTAGGTCCACCTGTTTTCTTCCAACACTGTAAACAATCTTTTCACTTTGGCAGTGGTCTTCATGGTGCTGAAAAGAATATGTTTCTTGGGACCAGTAGATGGTGTAATGGTTACATCGCTGGACTCCCACATAGTCAAATGTGTTTCAAGTCCCAGACCTGGTGGCTTAAAACTAACCCATCAGATGACCAGAAATCACTTCAGAGGTACAAGAAATATGAGGAACTAAGAAAATATCTCTCCATCAAGGATAAAGAATAACTCCTCTTCATCCACAGACAGTACAATGGAACTCACTGAAATGTCTGATAAAGAATTCAGACTATTCATAATGACAAAGCTAACAGAGATGAAAGAGAAGAGAGCCGATGAACTCCAGAAGATGCAGGAGAAGAGAGCCAATGAGTTCCGGGAGGTGAGGAAGTTCTTGCATGATCTGAAGGAGGAAATACACACCATAAAAAATAATCAACTGGTCTTTTCTGCCTCCGTTGCTGCCATGGTGCCTGTAAAAAAAAAAAAAAAGCTTTGGGTAAGGGGGACCAAAAAAAGAAGCAGGTTCTGAAATTTACCCTTAACTGCACCCACCCTGTAAAGATGGAATCATGGATGCTGCCAGTTTTTAGCAGTTTCTTTAAGAGAGAATCAAACTGAATGGAAAAGTTGGGTATCTCAGTGGCGGGGTTTTAACCATTGAAAGGAGTGCCTTTTCCCAAAAGGTATTTGAAATATCTCACAAAAAAATATTTGAAGAAGAATAACCTATGTGATTAGCTGCATGTAGTTGCTGACAGTGAAGAGAGTTACTAATTACATTACTTCCAGATTAACCAGAATGAAGAAGAGGAAGAAGATGAGGATTAAAACTCATTTATCTGGAATATTTTGTATGAGTTCTTGAATAAAACTTTGGAATTAAAAAAAAAAAAAGAATCAGGAACCAGCAGTTAGCGTAATGGCTATGTCGCTGGACTCCCACATGGTCGATCACGGTTTGCATCCTGGACCCGGTGGCTTAAAACTCA
>NW_006159728.1:1470830-1504442 GCF_000334495.1 Tupaia belangeri chinensis | reverse complement strand
ACCTCTCAAAAAAAAAAAAAAGAATCAAATGGAACTGTTAGAGATGAAGGCTGTAATACAGGAAATCAAAACCTCCCTTGAAAGTACTAAAAGCAGACTAGATCATACATAAGACAGAATCTCAGATGTAGAAGACAGAATCACTGGACTAGAAAAATCCACCACAAAGACTGAGAAAATAGCACTCAAAAATGAGAATCATATACGAGAAATACTAGACACCATTAAATATACAAACATTTGGATAATTGGTATCCTAAAAGGTGAAGAGACTAATAAGGTCATTGATAATCTATTTCATGAAATCCTGGAAGAAAACTTTGCAAACCTAGAGAGGCATTCAAAGATCCAGATGCAAAAAATATAAAGGACCCCACATAGAATCAACCCATGAAGATCTTTTCCAAGACACATTATAGCCAGATTGACCAAAATCACAGACAAAGACAAGATACTAAGATTGGCAAGAGAGAAACATCAAGTTACCTACAAAGGATATCCCATCAGGCTAATAGCATATCTCTCATCAGAAACAATGCAAGCAAGGAAAGAATGGGAAAAAGTGTTAAGGGAAAAACAATTTCAACCAAGAATACTATACCCAGCAAAATTATCCTTCATATGGGAAGAAAAGACAAAAAAATTCCAGATAAACAAAACCTTAAGAAACTTACCAACACCAGACCACTAGCACTCCAAGAAGTTCTGAAGGGAGTGCTAGATCAGGAAAACTAAATACAGACACACAGAAATAAGAGTTCAAAAACAACTAAGAAAATGGCCAACTTAATGGTAGGGACAAGTCTGGAGTCAAATGTTATCTTCCAGAATTTAAATAGAATGATCAGACCACAACAGAAGATAGATTAAGTACATGAGACTGAACTGGTGAAATGGAATTATATGACTTTTGACTAAAACATTAATGATTTTCTTTTAGACTTTGTTTTCCAGATTTAAGGAATTTTGTCTTCTCTTGAGCTGTTAATAGGTCATTTAACCTACTATTTGAACACAATTCTAACCTGTTTCCTGGCTTTAAGTCTTAAGTAAAATTCTCTTAACATTTTTAAATTTTTGTTTATAAAAGCTAAAGCTGTATTTCTTAAAATTAAAAAAATATTAAAAATACCTATTTAATGACCACAGTAAGCTATATAGCCTCAGCTAAGTGCTACTTTATAATATATTCATTCTACTCAGTTTCATGCCTAAAGTCAGACATGTATTCCTATTATGTATATATCAGCTGAACTTGCTATTGAAAGTAGTTAGATTAATTTAGATATTTTGTACATCATTAAATTGAGGGTGGGTAAAGGAATGGAAAGCAACTGTAGATACCAGAGACAGTGTAGGAGAAGGGTGGGAAATGGCAGAGGGTGAGAAATAGGGGAGAAAAACATACACACACACACACACACACACACACACACACACATACATACATATATGTTGTCATCAACAAATAATTATATATATATATATGTATATATATATGTAATCTCATATATATATATATATAAAACAAGAAATGGAAAATTATTTGTTGATGACAACATGCATGATTAAGTCACTAAACAATGTATTCTGGATGGGAAGTCATATTTTGTACGCTGTGATGATGTTTAGTGAATGAATGTAAAATAAATACATTTAAAATTTAAAAAAATCTTTGCATTGGACACGTGTGCGTGCATGCCCAAAAATCACAAGAGGACAATGAAGAGAAGGGGATGCAATATGACTATTCCCCCGAGGGCTGATTTCTCACTTTCTGTCTCTCTATTTCTCTTTGTTTTTTCAGCAAGTGCATGCATCCTATAGCAAAAATCTTTGAAAACAAAATAAAAAAACAGGAATATGTTTCTGTGCCTGGTCTTCAATCTTGGTCATTTGAATTTTCTCCATATTAGATATAGGCCTTTCTCCAATTTTTGTTAGTTTCATTGTCTTCAGTGAAGCATATACTTTAACAGCTTCCATCACATTGTTCTTCTTTTTGAGATCTTAGCTATACTGGAATGAGATATGCCTGATTGGCAAGCAATACCCATCACTTATTTTTCCCTTTTGTCATTGTTAATTGCTTTTCATTTCTTTCCCTGTTCGGTCATTTGTGGTGGCCTCTTACTAGCAATGTTTGTGATAGATTTTGTATAATTAGGGATTCTGATGACCAAAATAACTCAAGATCAGATAAAACACCCCAAAAATGATGGAATAAAGAGATGTGAGACTTGATATAAGGATGGCTGCTGTCAGAGAAACATGGTGTACTGTTTCACACTAAGCTTTTCATTAGAGGGAGTACACTCTAAAATAACAATACAAGTATAGTACGGTAAGCACATAAATGAGTAACAGTCATTTATAATTACCATTAAGTACCATGTATACATAATTGTATGTCTTAAACTTTTTTTTTTTTTTTTTAGATTTTTGCCACAGGGCACATGCACACAGTGTGTTTTTTAAGCTGCCAGGTCCAGGACTCAAACTGCAGAGTCAGCCATGTGAGATCCAGTGCCTTAACCTCCATGCCACCTGCTGGCCTATATGTGCTACACTTTGATCTGACTGGCAGCAGAGTAGGTTTGTGTCACCAGCACTGGCACCACCACATGAGTAATGCTATTGCCCTGTGACATTAGGGTAGCTACAATATCACTGTATGATAAGAACTATTTAGCTCCATTATCATTTTATGAGACCACTGTCACGTATGTGGTCTATCATTACTGAAATGTCAACATGCAGCACTTAACTATAAAAACCAAGATCTCAAATAAAGATTAGCAATCAAATATAATCACATAAAAAGCAATTCTATATTATTACAAGTAAGTTTATCCCAGGAAAGCAAGAGCAGCTTAATACTTGAAAAGATACTCATAATTCATCACATGTGATGATTTAAAACTATGCCCACAAAAGATTTGATACTTGTTTCTCCCTTTAATAATGGGGCATAATTTCTCTCCCCTTGAGTGTGGGCTAGATTTAATAAATCCTTTATCAACTAATAGAATAAAAAACAAAGTGATGGCATCTAACTTTGGAGAATAGATTATAATAGGCACTGGGGTTATCTCCTCTCTCCCTTTCTGGGATTGCTCCCTTCAAGATGAGCAAACAGCTCTGGATTGATGACACTTAAGCAATTCCATAAAAATGTCCATGTAGGGCAGGGCCTGTGCCTGGTGGTTAGGGAGCCAGATCCCACATGGTTGACTACACACTTTGAGTCCTGGCTTCTTAGGGCTTAAAAACTGTACCAGGCACATGTGCTGTGTGCTGTGTGGGTGTGCCCCAAATCCCAAGATGGAAAAAAGGAGGAAAAGGGATTGTAATGTGACCACACCCCACTGGGTGGTGCTTTCTCCTTCTTGTTCCCTCTGTCTTTCCGGCTGTCTCTGGCAAGCATAGATGTCCTCTGGCAATTAACACACATAAAAGCCATATGATGAGAATTTCAAGCCTTTTGCCAATAGTTAGGGATGGAGTTAGGCCTCTGGCCATGTGAGTCAGTGCTTCTGGAAGTAGACCCTCCAGCCCCAGTCAAGCTACAGATGACATAGCCCTACCCATATCTTCTGCAACCTTCTGAGACATCCTGAGTCATTATCACCAAGATAAGCTGTTCCTGGATTCTGAACCCTTAGGAAATTGTGTGAGAAAATGTGCATGCTTTTTTATTTTTTACTTTTTATTTTTTAATTTTGCCAGAGGGTGCATGTACTTGCCAGAGAGACACATAGAGAGAGAGAGAGAGAGAGAGAGAGAGAGAGAGAGAGAGAGAGAAAAGAGAAAGAGAAAGAGAAAGAGAAAGAGAAAGAGAAAGAGAAAGAGAAAGAGAAAGAGAAAGAGAAAGAGAAAGAGAAAGAAAAAGAGAGAAAGCACCCCACTCCATCGGGGATGGTCATTACACAGTCACTTCATTTCACCCTCCTTTTGAGGCCTTGGGCACACACATGCATGCACCTGGCATGTTTTTCAAGCCACTGGGTAGGACTCAGAAGGCACAGTTGGTCACATGAGATCTAGCTTCCTTAACCACCATGTCAATGGCTGGTCCAGAATGTGCTATTTTAAGTGCTAAATTTAAAAGTAATTTTAAAGAAAGACATAGATAAATTATATACCATATTGACTTGCAAAGGAGAAAAAATAAAGAATCATCAAAACAAATGCAGGAAAAACATTTGCTAAAATCAGTACCCATTAAATGATTTTTCTAAACCTTAGCAAACATGCAATAGGGAGGAAAAAAATCATATTTGACAATAAATTATTGAAAACTTTCCCTTGAACTCAGAAATAGAGACATCCACTACTACTTCTTCAATTGGAGATTCTAGCCAGACTAAGATAAAGAAAGCAAAGGCAAAAAGATTTTTGTTTTGTTTTGTTTTAATTTGCTATAGGGCACATGTACTCCAGAGAGACACCGAGAGAGAACTCTAGAGACAGAGAGAAAGAGAGAGGGAAAGTAAAAAAGCACCCCTTCAGGAGGGAAGGCTATGCCACAATATCTTATCTTTTCTCCTCTTGGGATTTTGGGCATATGGGCACACATGCACACGTGCCCACCACATTTTTTAAGCCTCCAGTCCAGGATTCAAACTGTGCAGTTGGTCATGTAGGATCCAGCCTTTTTAACCTCCATACCACGTGCTAACCTGTAAAGGTAAATGTATTTAAAGGAAATAAAATGTCATTATTTACAGACAGGACAGTTGTATACATGAAAACCTAACCTACTACATTCACTATGTCTTATTAGCAAGGTGTCAGAACAGAAGGTAAATATACACAACTTAGTTGTTTGGTGCAACCAAAACTCACCAGTTATTGGTAGAAACATAAAATAGTACAACCACTTTGGAAAATCTTATGACAGCTTTTATAAAATTAAGCCTGTAACTGGTAAAAAGATCAGTCTTAGAATATAAGTGGGGGTGTGTAAGTGTTAACTGTACATTTTTTTCAAAATTTCCATAAGTCTAAACATTTTCATTCTAACCTGTTGGGAGAAAGTATATCTATATAACAGTAAACAAATGCAAATTTTAACAAACTAGCATTTACAAAAGCATCAAAAAATACCACATACCTAGAAATGAATCTCAACAAAATATATACAAAGTCAAACAGAAAAAAAAACTATAAATTGGTATTGTTATAAATTAAAGACATAGTAATAAACAGAAGAATATATCATATTTATAGCCTGGAAAGTATAATGTTATAAATATATCCATTTTTCTCCTGTTGATTTATAGATTTAATGTAACCTCAACAAGTTTTTGTTGTTTTGTTGAAATCAACACACTGATTCTAAAATCTTGCTTGGAAATACAAAAGTTCAGGAATAAATAGACAAGCTTAATAAATAAAAATAATGTGTAGGGACTGATACTACCAGTTTTCAAGATCTATTATAAAATTGTATAACTAAAATAACATGATATTGGTATAGGATAGATAAGTTGGCCAATGGAATAAACAGGAAATTCAAAAACAGACCCATGAAACACAATCACAAGATTCATAGAAGGAGCGTAGAGTCAGTAGGAGATATTCTTATGGGAAAAAATTAATTTGGAGGACCAGTAGCTACCATAACGGTTACATTGCTGGACTCCCACGTGGCCAACAATAGTTTGAGTCCCAGACCCAGTGACTTGAAACTCATGCCGGGTGTATATGCATGTGTGCCCCAAATCCTGGCAGAAGAATACAGGAGAAGGGATTGTGGTGTGGCCATCCCTTTGGTAAGTGATTTTTTGCTTTCTGTCTCTCTGTCTTTCCAGTGAGCACATGTACCCTATAGCAAAAGTATTTTTCAAAAAAAGACAATTTTGACTCCTACCTCACCTGACATACACACACACACACAGAACATTAATTTCAGATGTATCATATATCAAAATAAGAAAGGCAAAAACAATGAAATCTTTTAGAAGAAAATAAGTAGAATATCTTCAAGACCTCATGGAAGACAAAGATTTCCTATACAAGACACAACATTTAACCTACATTAAGGGGTAAAATAATAACTTGAACTATGTTAATTTAGGAACATCTGTTCAGTTTGCTGCATATAGCTAGTGAGTAGGGTCAATCTGTACTTAAAGGCCAGTCTTTGTGGGAAACGCATTGGAAAGATTTGATTGTTTTTTCTTTATTGTTCTGTAGTTCTTTATGAATTATGAACACGAGTCCTCAGATATTCACAGCTTAGAAGTTTCCCTGGGAGTGGGGTCTTTTGATGAACAGATTTTCTCCCATTGTCCATGGTGTCTTGTCTACTCTTAGGCACTGCGTGCCAGTGTCTGTTTTGTGCATCTGTGTGTGCTGAATATGCAACTCTGGCTTGGGCCTCACATTTGTTGGTAGCCTTAATGTTAGTAAGTAATAGTCTACCTAACCCTGTAATATTTACTCCAACCTACTAGTTAGAGTTCAACCAGATGGACCCCAAGGCCATGATCTTGCTGTCTGCCTCAGAATGGGGAGACCACCCTCCCCTTTATACCAGTATGAAGGTGTAATACAGGTTGACCCTAAATGAGCTGGACATGGGGTCCTCTTCTTGGAATACAGATGGTTTACTAGATTAGTTTCCCTAGTCCCAGACCTCACACTTTTATCTTATTACTCTGCCCTTTCTGTGTTGAAGTGCCCTTGAAGAGAGCCAGGGACATCCTCTTATCTCTTACTTTTTAACTTAAATAAATTGAAAACCAGAGGAAGTTGCTATTATTAACTTTCTCATTGTGATAAAATCTATATAACATAAAATTTTCCATTTCAACTCTATTTAAGTGTGCAATTCAATGGCATTAATTGCATTTACAATATTGCACAACCACCTCCACTATCAGTTCCAGAAGTTTCCATTACCCCAAGTAGAAACTCTGTATCCATAATCTATTGTTGATTTAAGTAAGAAAAATTTTCATTTTTCTGGATTACTGATTTGAAATAAGGTAGATTCAGCAATTAAAGACTTAATTAAAGCCTTTCTTATATTTAAATTTAATTTTAGGCTACTTGTCTTGAGAAGAAAGGAATGACCATGATTCTAAACATTGTGGAGTGAGATTAACTGTTCTGGACCTAATTTTGTCAGATCTCAGGCTAATGTGTGACCTGGTGGTTACGGTATAGCTGGGTCCCACATGGCCAACTGCTCTAGTTCTGGACCAACGACTTGAGAAATATGTCAGGCTCATGTGGTGTTTGCTCAAAATCCTGAACATTTGAGGGAGAAATGGAGAAGAGATGGTGGTGTGATCATTCAGGGATAGTCCTTGGGTAGATGCTCTTTCTCACTTTTTCTTACTCTCTCTGTCTAATTCAGGTGAGCACATGTGTCCTTTGGCCAAAAAAAAAAAAAAAAAAAAAAAAGGTTCAGATCTCCTCTAGAACCAGAGTATTGCCTACATCTTCTATTTCATGAACAGGTTCCTTGGACACAATAGTCATAGTCCATTCACTCAGACAGACAAAAAACAGGATGAGAATATATGTCCAGGAAAAACATCTCAAGGCATCTCAGCAATGTCACTTAGCCACTCACACACACATATGCACCCTTTAGTAACACCTTCACTATCTAAGGAATTGTGAGCTAGGTCAGGGGACAGAGTGGAACAACGACACCCAGCTACTCATCGTGAGAAAAGAACTTCAGTGCTAGGATGTCCATACATCTGTTTTGACTTTCCACAGTTTTGTTTGTGTTGATCATACAACACACAGTGTGGGGCTTAAGTGGAGTGAAGTCATCTTGGTTTAAGTTAGAGTTGTGAAACCTACCAAGTCTTAGAATTTACTAAGCCTGTCACTAAGGCCAGTTCACCAGTCTCTTTAAGTCTCTATTCTGTACATAAAAATAGTAACTATGTCGAAGGCTGCCAGGAGAATAGAAGGAGGTAAGCCTTGTAAATTGCTCTGCTCAGTGTCTGGCACATACTGAGCAATTGTTACATTAAAATTATAAATAAAATAGATCAATAAATAATTCAACTGGATCAGTCTGAAGTGTATTCATGTTGGGTAAATTCACTGCACAAGCTGTAGTGGTGTATAGTGATTGAATGTATAAAATAAAAAAAGAAAGAAAGAAAAATAAGTAAGTATCGGTAAGTGAAGTGTTTATACGCTTTTATTGAGATGCAGAAACAAGACTGCTTGAAATATCAAGTGTACAAATTATTTAAACTTTAAAATCAGAGCTTTTCAAAATTTTTTAGAATTCTTTTTTTGGGGGGGTGGGTTGTTATACAGTGTACACTCTCGCCAAAGAGAGACAGAGAGGGAAAGTGAAAAATCACAACCTCTCCCCCCCACCAAGGTAATGGCCACACCACAATCCCCCTTCTTCCATTTTCCTCTCAGGACTCTGAACACCCCAAGCTGCCACTTCTGCAACTCCAACCACACGGTCAGCCACAAAGGGACCCACTCACCCCAACCAACATACCACTGGCTGGCTTAAAACTGCTTCTTTAACATAGTGTTTAGATGTCGAGTTTCAGATTGGGGCAAATTAAATATGTTTTTTACAGCCTTCCCCTTCCAGTTCTAAGATGCCAAGTTTAAGTCAAGCACCTGAATTCTAAGTGGTATTTTAACACAGCCCCAGTATAAAGCCCTTTCATGGTCTTCACTTGTCTATAACCCTGACTTAGTCTATGTGGTGTTTGTGGAGAGAAACGTTTGGCATTCAATAGCTGTAGGGAATCCAGAGAAAAATGCAAGTTCTTGAGAAGTTTGTACTTTGTATTGTTTGGGATTATTCTAATTGCAGCTGAACAGCCAATGGCGGTTCATTGTGACAGTCCAGGAAATTGCACACCTGAGCGTGTCTCTGGAATGCATGGAGCCACAAACAGATGCCAACTATTCCAGCTATGTCTCCACATTTCAGCACACAGATCTCAGCAAACAAGTACAAAACAATCCTGGGGCCCACTTTCTGAGCACACTGGGGCACCTCACACGCTCAGTTCTTTATCTTCCATCTCAGGTCACGCGGTGAACATCTACAAATAAGAATTATTCAGACTGAGGGTAAAAAAATAAATAAATAGGGGCCAGTCAGTGATGCAGTAGTAATACAATGCTCTGCAATGCTGGACTCACACTGGAAGGTCCCATGTACGAATACTGAGTCCTCTCTGGAGCATCAGGTGTGTGCGCCCATCACCCCAGCTGGCTGAAGCTGCAGGGAGGATCCATATCTGAAGGCCATGTTAAGGCTCTCTCTCTCTTCCTCTCTTATGGAAGAAATAAATTTTTAAGATAGCACAAAAAGTGGCCCAGGAGAAGCTACAGTGTCTTGTTGAAAGTATTTTAGAGATGGTGAGTAGAGCAGTAATTTAGTCCACTCTTGGCTAGGGTGATAATTTCCAAAAGCCTAAATACAGCCAATGAGTATGATCCTCGATACCTCTATGACCTCAGTAACTAAGGAGTTTCTTCACAGAAGGAAAAAAGGAGCAATAGCCATTTTTAATTTGTGGTGGGTCTTCAAAAAAGGGAGATTCACTTATCGCTCTGAGGGATTAAGATGATTCTAGACACCAGAGGAGTCAGGTAGAAACTTATGCAGGAAGAGCACTGCCTAAAAGCATCGTCCAGTGGGAACTGGAGTGTAACCAAAGCCCTAGCACCCTGCAGGTCAGTCATGTAACTTGGCCAACCTGGTGTCGGGAGAGAGGAAGCCCAGAACTTCTGCAGTCACTGCCCAATATATCCTCAGGCATGTGCAGAGCTCCGTGGCAGGTCTTCGTTTTGCACTGAAAGCTGTCAGTATGCTGACATGTGTGTATTGCAGGCTCAGAGACAGGGACTGACGTTTGCTGTCAAAAACAGCCACTCTGTTTATTTACTGACCAGATTACAGAAATAATCATGATGGATACTTTAGCTCATCCTTTAGTCTGTTGATCTGGTCTTCCCCATTGCCAGCATCTCCACCTTCTACAAAATGGGTGGTCTTTTTCTTCATTCCACCTCATGGAGAAGATAATTTGAAGGGCCACAGGAAGTTATTTGCTTCTTTGAACCATTTTCCAACAGTATGGATTTCATGAATCAGATCCTTCATGCAGATGATGCCAGATTTACCAAGAGATCGAGCAATCAAAGAGTTATCTGTCAAAGCAATTCACTTCTTACTGATTTTGCCATAACCATGTTTGTATATCAGTTCAATTACTGACTTCAGGCTCAGGTACCCCCATGCGATCTATGGCTCCACAATTCTCAGCATGTTAATCAAGGCCTTGTTGAGCTTACCAAATGTGCCATTGAAGAGCTGGTGAAGATGAAAAAGCTGCAACACCTTTCAAACCTCTGGGCTCACTCCATTGATACTTCTGATCCTGATGACAAATGCCAGTTTGGGTTCTGCAGGTGCATAGAAGTTGCCAGCTTTTCGGGCCATCCTGGTCTTGCAAATCTCAGTACAACTGTCTATATTCCTTATGATTGTGCTTAGGTTTTTTTGTAGATAAGCTTCTCCTTGCCTTTTTTTTTTTTTTTTTTTTTTTTTTTTTTTTCGGGCGCGCGTCCGTTCGACAGAGAGAGACAGAGATACAGAAAGCGAGAAATCACCCCCCAGGGGGGATGGCCACAATCCCTTCTCCTCCATTCTCCTCTCGGGATCTTGGGCATGCACACACACATGCCCGGCGTCAGTTTGAGCCACTGGGTCCGGAACTCGAACCGTGGTCGACTACGTGGGAGTCCAGTGACATAGCCATTACGCTAACTGCTGGTCCCTCTCCTTGCCTTTTGAAGCATATTTTGAGCAAACTTTTTCTCAGACGCTTGATCTTCAGCTCCACCAAATTTCTTCGCTTTTTCTTAAGGGTTTCTGGCACAGCAGGAACCTTTTTCTCAGTGCCTTCCACCACAACAGGAGGTTTTTTTTTTGGTTTCTGCCGCAGTAGGGACTTCTTTTTCTTCTCTTGAATGCCCTCCATGGTTCCAGCCAGAAAAAAGCTTTTAATCTTTTAATACAATTCAATTCACTCATAGGGACTTAAAGTATTTTTATATTAAATATGCAACATTTCGGGACCAGCAGTTAGCATAATGGCTATGTCACTGGACTCCCGTGTAGTCAACTATGGTTCACGTCCTGGACCCAGTGGCTTAAACTCACACCAGGCGCATGTTCGTGCATCCCTAAGATCCCAAGAAAAATTATCCTACAAATAAAAAACACTGGGCCCAGCCACAGTGTTATATATGCAGTGCCACTGCCTGAAAACTGCATGGGAAGTCCAGGTTCAGTCCCCAGGCCAACCTCAACACACCATGGTTGTGCACACCTGTGATCCCAAATAATTGGGAGGCTTGGGCAGGAGGATCATTATATGGTGAAACCCTGTCAAATATATGTATTCCTTATCTCTCTCCCTTTTCCTCTCTCTTCCTCTCTTTATCTCATAAGGTAGGGAAAAAAATCACTGAGGTACAAGAGAAGTGAACTATATTGAAAAGAGTAAATGTACTTTCTTTTTCTCTTTTTTTTAGAGAGATTTTTGCTATAGAGCACATGACCTCACCAGAGAGACAGAGAGATATAAAGAGATAGAAAGCAAAAAATCATCCCTTACGGGGAATGACCACACCATAATCCCTTCTCTTTCATTTTCCACATGTTCTCCATGAGAACATGTGCCATACAGTAAAAATCTCTCTTAAAATAAAAGAGAGAGAGAGAGAAGAAAAAGAAAAAGATCACGCATTGTACCCCACACAGTAATTCTGAGGTTAATTATACAAAGCATCTCAGAAGGTCTCAGAGTGCCTGAGCCCCAATTTTCTACAGAAGTAACCAGACCAATATGTACCCTTGCATTGGGTCTCTCCAATATCCTTATTTAATTTTCCCCCAGTCCTATTTTTCTCTTCCTTGGACTTAGTTCTCAAAATAAAGTACTTTCATCCAAGTCTCTAATTCCTGGGGGAGCAAGCAGAATGGGTATTGGAGCTAATACAAAAACCATTCTCATATATTTTCAAGTATAGCAGCAAAATACCAAGTATAATAGAAAATTCTTGAAATTATCCAAAGGTAGAAGAGAAATCATAAAAAAGGACTAACAGTAGATTTCTCAACAATAAAGTCACATAAGACAACTGCTAGAGCAGGCCAACATAAAACAATCATTAATCTGAAACTGTGTGCTCGGAAAAATCATATCTTAAGAGCCAAACAAAATAAAGAATTTTTAAGATAAAGTAGAAAGCTTATCATTGACATTTCACATTAAAGGAACTTTTAAAGAATGTGCCTTAGGAAGTAGAAAAATAAACTTTGAAAGATGTTATGAGATACAGAAGAATGACAGGAAAACTGGCAGATGCGTGTAAAATCTAAAGAAGTGAAATCTCTGTGACCTAATTAAATTAATGTCTAATTTGAAGGTTGAAAAATAAAAAAAGCTTAAATCCTAGGTAACAACAAATAAGGGGAAAAGGGCAAAGTTAAGATGTTGCAAGTTTCTTGTGGCATTTGGAAGAGAGGTTAAGATATTAATTTTAGACTTAGTTAAATACACATGATAAAGTTTACGATTAGCACAGGAAAAGAAAAAGAAATAGTATTTTAAACTTCCAAACACATCAAAAGACAAATTAAATATAAGTGAAGGGAAAAAAAAACAGTAAAGTAGAACAAATGAAAAGCAAAAATTAAAAATGGAAGAAACAAGTTTACAATTTGTAATCACAATAAATATAAATGTTCTAAACTCTCCTACTAAAATACATAGAAAATACATTATGACTTTTTCAACAACCTAATATATAGAATGTCAGACTGACAAAAAATAAATAAATTAAAATAAGAGGCCAGCAGGCAGTATGGTGGTTAAGGCACTGGACTCCCACATGGCTGACTGAGGCCCCATTCCCAGTGGCTCGAAAAATCGCACTGAGTACCCATGCCCATATGCCCTAAATTCCAAGAGGAGAATGGAAGAGGAGGAATTTTGGCACATCCATCCTCCCAGGGGTGATTTCTCACTTGTCCCTTCTCTCACTCTCTCTCTCTTTCCAGTGAGCGCACACGCCCTATGGCAGAAAATCTTAAATATATCTTAATAATAATTAAACATATATTAATCGATCTTTAAACATGTGTTAGGTTGTTGAGAAAGTCATGACATATATTTCTATGTTTTTTCTATGCAAAAATGTGTCAGGACTTTCCCAACAACCCAACATATGTGAAACAATAACATAAAGTAATTCAGGATAGTTTTTAGCTGAGGTAATGTAAAGAAAAATAATGCACAATACTATTTTCTACATAAAATTGGATTGATAATTTTAAAGCAAACCAAGAATTTTCAGAGGAATTAAAAGAAAAGCATAAAATGGTATGACATGAAGATTACTCGTGATAGAGCAGAATTATGACATACATTTTACATACTGCATAAGAGCACCACGGAAGGAAAACAAACCATATGAATGAAAAGCCACCATCAAATAAATCATAAAAATAGTTTTAGAAGCTGAATGAAATAGACACAAAAATATACTCCCTCAAAATTTCTTTCCAACCTAGCCCTTGGAGCCTGTGAATATGTTACCTTTCATGACAAAGAGAGTGAAGGTTTCAGATGTACTTAGGTTTGCTAACCAGTCTACTTTGAGATGGGGAGATTATTCTGGATTATTTAGGTGGGCTCACTGGGTTCATTGTAATCACCAGAGTTCCTTCTAAGTGGAAGAAGGAGACAGAAGAAAGAGAAATCAAGAGATGGTAGAATGAAAAGAACTCAGTCCAATGTCGCTGGCTGAAAAATAGGGGCACAAGGCCTTATGTAAAATAATGCAAGCAGCCTCTCAAAGTTGGAACAGATAAGAAATGCTTCTCTCCTTGGACTGTTAAAATATGATGCAGCCCTGCTAGCCCCTTGAGTTTAGTCCATTATGACCCTTTTCAACTTTTGATCTCCAGAACTCTGAGATAATGAATTTGTGTTGTTCTGGACCAGTTTGTGAGAATTTTACTACAGGAATAGGAAGCTAATGCACTGAACAGGGACTTATGCTAAGACTACTGTGACACAATAAGTATTTGACATAATTTATAAGAAAAGAACAACACAACAAAGGAGTCATGTCTACAGCCCCCTTCTCCACCCCAACTCAATGAGACATGGTCAGGTTGCTATCTTTTTTCCTCTGTTTTTCCCTCCCATCAAGATTCTGAGCATACACATGGACACACATCTGGAATGTTTTTCAAGATGCTAGGGTTGAGACTCAAACTGTAGTCAGTCATATGGGATACTCCTCCCTTAACTGCAGAACTACAGGGCTGGCCCAATGTCTACAGATTTTTAAGCAAAAAATGGGGTGCCAGCATTCAACATCAATAGAATGGTAAGAAAACAAGAACAACCTTTCAGGTCTCTTCAAGAAATCAGGAAGTATAGCACCTTCAATACTGAAGGTTAAAGTGTATCTAAAAATTGACCTAGAGATAAGCAAATGTTAAGAAAGAGAACACAGTGATATATAGAAATAATAATTATAGCTAAGTACAGTGAAGCATAATACATTTGTTAAAGCTATCTGATAATTTATGAAAATAACTCCTAAGTGGGTTATGCATAATGTAAAGAATTAATCTAACATCTAGAGAAATGTGGAATTTAAATTCCAGATTATATCATACAACCTGGTAAGAAAAGAGAAATATTCAAAAGTACACTAAATATCCCATCTCTTGAAGCAGGGAGCCTATTATCTCCCTTAAATGCTAAACCTTCCAAATCTGTAATGAAGCATCTCATCCTCCATCCAGCCAGCTAGTTCAATTACTCCCACACGGAGCTATTTTTATCGCATTGGTAAATCCAGACCTTGACTTTCTGTCAACCCTCTAAATGACCCCTTCTTAACTTTTCTCTCTACCCAAGTTAAATTCCTTGGTCTGTCATATCACTGGCACTTATTAGTAACTTCAGTTGTATTTTTTTAAGTTACTTATTTTGCTTATAAGAGCATGTGCATGCACCAGAAGAGACAAAGAGAGAATCACTCTGAACAGGTCTCACCAGACCATTTGCCCAGCTCTCCTGGTCCTCAGCTTCACAGATGTGGGCATATACACTGGCATGTTTTTCAAGATGATCGGTGGCTCTGAACCCCTGGTCAGTCACATAGCTTCCAGCAGTGCGGTCCAGTTTGATACTGACTGCACCACCAGCCCAGCCCGGCCATTGTCTTTTTGTTATACCCTCCTGGAAAAACCTGAAACTGGATGTACACAACTGCTTGCTTCATTTGTGCCTTTGCTCAGGCAACAAGCAAAAGTCCAAAACAAAAATTTAGAGAGATTCAATATTAACTCAAGATAACCAGTATTACCTGAACCCTCCACATTTTGCTCAGATATTTCTCTCCCCTTCTTCATACCTTCATTAACTTCTAACTCTGCTTTCATAGACTTAAAAAAACTTTCACTTTTTATCTTAGAGAAAAATGAAAAGATATAAGATGTTACCTTTTTATTATCCAGACAAGAAATTTATAAAACTGATCTGTATACTCATACACTCACTTTCTCCCTATTGTAATAAGGAGTTGCCTATTTCCAATGAGCTCACCTAAGTTTAGGAGTTTGTCCACCCAATCGATTAGAATCCCTTGTGGCTTTTGTATAGTAAGCTCTTCCTCTCAACAATGAGCCCAGCTATATAATTTACAGGTCCCTGTGATCATAAAAGTGCAGGACCTCTGGCTCAAAATTTACTGAGAATTTCAAAATGGCAACAGCAGGACCTTAAACCAGGAGGAAGGTTCATCTAAGGGGAGGATCCTCTATGACCATGCAGGTTGCCCATCTAATATGTCAGCCCTGTAACCAAGTCTTTCGCATATGTGAAGGGTCTGCAGAAAGTTCATGGGTGGTGGGAGGAGACAGCTCTGTGGCCTGGTGGTTAAGGCAACTGGAACCCACGTGGTCAACCACACAGTTTAATCTCAGCCCAGTGGTTTGAAAAACACACTGGACATGTGTGCATGCGTACTCAAAAAATCCCAACAGGGGGAACCAGCAGTTAGCGTAATGGCTATGTTGCTGGACTCCCACGTAGTCGACCGCGGTTCACATCCCGGACCCGGTGGCTTAAAACTCATGCCGGGCGCGTGTGCGTGCGTGCCCAAGATCCTGAGAGGAGAATGGAGGAGAAGGGATTGCGGCGTGACCATCCCCCCTGGGGGGTGATTTCTTGCTTTCTGTCTCTATATCTCTCTCTGGCTGTCTGACAAGCGCACGCGCCCTACAGTGAAAAATCTCTCCAAAAAAAAAAATCCCAACAGGGTAGAGAAATGAAGAAATTATGGTGTTACCATGTCCCATGGGGGATGCTTTTTCCCTCTCCTTTTCTTTCTTTTATTAAACTTTTATTTTCTTTTTTTTTTTAAAAAAAAAAAACATTTGCTCACTATACATCATTTGGCTTGTAAAGAGAATTTAACCAACATGAAATACACCTCCAACCAGTCCAGTTGAGAATACTATACATGTTATATCAACAGGTAATAAACCATTTCTGTGTCCCACAAATGCCTCTCCTCTTTCTCGCCTTTTCTTTCTTTCTCCCTGGTGAGTGCACACTCCTTATGTCAAAAGAAAAAAAAATTAAGTTCATGAAAAATATACATTATGAGAAAATAATGCACCAAAATAAACTAGTACTTTGATTTCATTTTTCCACAAACTTGAAGTCCTGTCACACATTCCCAAATAGAATTCATTTTTAAAATATCAAATCAACCTCTACAACCTCTATCATTGATTCCTGTTTCGGCCCTGCTGTAATATATCTCTCCTCCCTCTTACCTAGTGTGGGCTGGCCCCATAGCATAGTAGTTCTGCAGTATGAATTAGAAGCTAGATCCTAATTGATTGACTGCAGTTCAACTCCTGGCCATAATAGCTTGAAAAATATGCCAGATGTATGTATGTGTGTGTGTGTGTGTGTGTGTGTCTGTGTGTCTGTGTGTCTGTGAATGTGTGTACTCATGCTCACAATCTTGACAGGCTAGAGAAATGGAGGAAGAAGGATCATAGTATGGCAATGCTGCATTGGGGGTGCTATCTCTTTCTCTCTCTGGCTAGTATAACACCCTCTGGCAATTAAAAAATAAAAACAAAAAGCCTTGTCTATATGTACTATCTCTAGTTTCTCACCCCCTATTCATACCTCAACTCACTCCACATGGCTTTCAACCCGATGGTTGTACCAGGGCCACCAAGAGCTACCGCCTTGCTAAGTCAAACAGTTGTTTTTCAGTTTTGACCCTCCTTCATAAAACTTTTTTTAGCTTCTATGATGCCACAGCATCCTGTTGTTTTTCCTACCTCTTCACTGGCTTATGTTTTGTCTTCTTTGCAAAATTGTCTTTTCCCCTAGTCAGCTAATAAATGTTAGCATAGTACAAACAACCAGTCCTCTTTTCTCTTCTATGATTTTTTTTTCTTGGTGTTCTAATTGAGACCCACATCTTCAGTATTAATTTCTTTGTGGTGTATATCACTGTGTAGAATTCATGTATTTGTATGCAGCTAAAATGGCCATTTTCTCTCTTTTATTTCTAGTAGATTTATTTGCCCATTAGGCTAGTCAATTCTTTCTCCCAATCTTAGAAACAACTTTTTCTTTTTTTATAATTTTAATGCCTTTTTTATTCTCTTTAAATTTTGTACATTAGTTAAACAATTTATTTTTAAATGATATCAAATATTTTAAATAAATTATCTGTGGGCTCTAACATTATCTGCATAATATTTGAAATCTCGCTTCATGATGATTTTTATAATAAACAAACATTACTTTTAAGATCAGAAAAAATAAGTTTTAAATAAGAAAATAATATTGTGGGACCAGCAGTTAGCATAATGGCTATGTTGCTGGACTCCCATGTAGTCAACCACAGTTTGAGTCCCTGACTCAGTGGCTTAAACTCACACCAGGCATGTGCATGCATGCCTAAGATCCTGAGAGAAGAATGGAGGAGAAGAGATTGCGGTGCGGCCATCGACCTGGGGGATAATTTCTCGCTTTCTGTCTCTCTCTGTCTTTCCAGTGAGCGCACGCACCCTATAGCAAAAAATCCTCTCCAAAAAAAAATAAAGAAAATAATATTGTATGCAATCAAGTCTGTTTTTTCTTGACAATTCTATCATATAGAGTCATAAAAGATTGAAACTCACTCTTAATCATAATTTCTGATACTTTTCCAAACATTTTATTTTCTATTTAAACCTTAAACAAGTTTTAATGTTTCTAAACTTTTCCGCACTTCATAATATAAGCTTTATGAGAAGGGATTTTGTATCTTTTGTTCATTACTATTACTATATCCCTATCCTAATGCTTGGAGCAGACAGACATCAGGAAGTCTTTAATCTGTATTTATTGAGTTGATAGCTAAATAAGTAATTGAATAAACTCTTTGCTAATCTGTTTATGAATTCTTTATTTCTTCACTCTTTCAAGATGTTTTAAAATGCATTTCAAAATTCAGTGATAAAGTCCTATTGTCATTGGCCTGTAATTAGAATTATAAATCGCAGTGGTTCCACTGATTTAACTGTCTCGGAACATGTCGATATGAATGCATTCTAATGATTCTGCCCATATATTACGCGTTTACATGTTTTGGAAAGTTGAAACTCATCATTTTAAGAAAAGTTTTTGATAGTCTTATATTTAGATAGATGAGATAATCATTTCATTGTGATAGACAAAAATTATTTTGTGACTTACAGCTGACTCAGAGCTATTGATTCATTTGTGAAAATCCATCCTGAGGTCAGAAAGTAACGCAGCAATAACACAACTGAACCCACATGGGAAAGTCCTGGGTTCAAGTTCCGGGCCTCCCTGAGCAAGCCAGGCACACGTGTGCCCATGATCCGGGCTAGCAAGAGTGGAGGTGGACTGGGAGCTACCTCTTTGTCTTTCTCTCTCATGGAAAAATGAACTTTTAAGAGGAAAAGAAGTCTATCTATCTGCATGGTTTATGTTTGATGACCCAAGCTGTCTTCTGGGAGCATTGTTAGAATGATGGGGAGGAAGCTGTGACAATACAGAAAAGAGCTGAAGACTTTCTATCCAGGATGCCCTCTGCTACAGTGGGAGAAACAGTCATTGGAAACAGCTGAGGGAGAGCAAGGACTTCCAAAGGCTTAGAGCAAGAGATAGCAGGCACCAAAGTGAAGGAGCTCAGCTCTAAGCTTCTGGAGAGGAAGGGAGAAAGGGAATGGAGAAAGAAGAATGGAAGGAGAAAGATTTTATTTCTTTGCATTTTCTGATCAGAATTATTATGTTCAGCACAGGGAATCAGAAAATAAAACAACCACAAAAGATAAAACAAAACTCACCCATAATGTGACAAAGAAGCGATAATAACTTGAACTTTCTGTAAGGTCTTATAGTCAATAAAGTCAAATATATTCATATTTGCATTTTCATGGATAAGTTTTGTCGGTGCCCAATCATTTTCTTGATCTATTTCAACTCTCTTCCACTTTTTTTGCTCCTATTTTAAGTATTTTAAAAATAAATTATAAATGGATTTTATTTTTTAATCTGATAGGTGTTTATGAATATTAAGTTCTTGTACCCTTAGTTATTACCTTTCTATCAACGCTCAACTAGTTTCCATAAGATATGTTAAAAAATCTTTCAGTTTCTCTGGGTCAGAAATTAGGGAGTGGCTTATCTGCGTGTTTCCTGCCCAGAGTCTTTCAGGAGGCTTCAGCTGTTGACCATGGGTTCAGTCATTTCAATGCTTAAGTGGGAAGGATCTCAACCATGACCCCTTACCAGGTTGCTGGCTTGCCTTGCGTCCCCACTAGCTCTTGTTGGTGAAAGACTGGCTCTACAAATAAGTAACAGTCAGAACATAAATATAAAGCAAATTCTGACTCAAAACCTGAAGCATGTCTGGAAACTAACATTATATACCTGAAATATCCCAGGAAGCCAGCCTGCTAAAGTCCAACTTGTAAGAAGTCAGACTGCTATCTCCAGGAACAATCCAGGAAGCGAAACAATGAAATCTATAACAATCTGCCCCAAATGGCCACGACTTGACTAATAACTGACAGTTTTCCTAATTTGTCCTCACTTTCTACTTAGGACCCAAGGCAAATATGACCCCGAACCAACCACATTATATGCCCCAGTTCTGATTAGCTTGCTGCCCTAGGCCAACGGCCTCCAGCAGGATGCACCTGAAGCCTTCCCCTTTTTACAGTAGTAAGCGCTTCCACTCCTCTGCTTGCATTGAATCTCTGACAAAACCCATGTGATGTTGTCTAGCTTCCCCACTATAGCACGCTTTCTTTTAATTTATTTTTTATTGACATAGTGATTGTACATATTTGTGGGATCCCATGTGACTTTTCAGAACTAGAATATAATGTGTACTGATTAACCCGGGGTAATTAGTATATCCACCATCTACCCATCATCTCAATCATTTGTAATTACTTTGTATTGGGAACATTCAAAACCCTCTTTGTTGGCGCCAGCAGGTGGCATAATGTTTAAGGCATTGAACTCCCACATGGCTGACCATGGTTTGAGTCCCAGACCTGGTGGCTTGAAAATCATGCCTGGTGCTTGAGTGCTCAAGATCCCAAGAACAGAATGGAGGAGAAAGGACTGTGGCTTGGCCTCCCCACCCCACCCCTCTCCCGGAGGTGAGGGGTGATTTCTAACTTTCTCTCTCACTGTCTCCTTCAGGTGACCGCACGCACCCTATGGCAAAAAGCTTAAAACAAAATAAAGCAAAACAAAACAAAACTCTTTGTTAGTTACTCTGAGATATTCGATAAATTGTTAACTACATCCACCCCACTGTATAACTAAAGATTGTCCCTCTTATCTGTCTATAGTTTTGTTTCCTTTAATCAATATCACTCACTCCCCCATCCTCTCAGCTCCTAGTAGTCATTCTTCAGTTATTTCCTTCACAAAGAGAAATGCCACGTTTTCATTCATACGTGGACACTGAAAAGATAAATACCAAAAAGCTCTGAATACATAGCCTTTACTTGCTTTCATTGGGGTGGTCTTTCTTATTTCCACAGTTAATCCTGGAGGTCCCAATGAGATCCATCCTCCCCTACCTCCATCAGTCTTGGCCCTTGTCAGAACTGGGTCTGAATGCCACTGCCTTTGAATTGAATTCCTTAGCTATTTGTTCTTAGATCGATACCTGGATTTTGTTGTAGGTTCCTATTTATTTATCATCTTGGGTGGAATCAGGCTATTCCTTTTCACACCTTTATGATTTCCTCTGCGTTACTGCTTTGTGTGGTGCTGTCTGAAGATGTTATAGAAAGAGTCTGATAGGGAATAGTACTGGTATAGGTCTGAGAAGCCTCTATCTGAGGTCAGGCTCCTGGGTCAGTGAGTGTGCAGTTCTTTATCCAAACATTCATTGGCATAGACTTCACTGCGGGTCACCAGTAAAACCGGATGAGATTCTACTTCCATCTCGGTTTTTTGTCCAGTGAGTTAGGTTTTGATCCAGAGATAGTGTTCTCCCTAGTTTTCTACCGGCCAGTACACAGAAGATTTTAAGGTCTGGATTTGGACATGGCCAATCATTAAGTTGAGGACCCAATACCTACTTATTAAGTATTACATTACTGTTGACCATCACCAGGTCTTGTGGAGTCATCTAAGTGTAAAGCTTCTCCTTCACCTGGAAAAACTACTGCTTCTCATTTGCACTCTTGTTATAATCCTAACTCTTGTACCTACTTTTCCAAATGGCATAACTTCACTAAGGAAGATTTAGGCCTTCACTGGTCACTTTGATGAACATTTTATTTAAGCAAACATTTTTCATTTCAGAACCACCTTAGAGAGGAGAGAGGGTAAGATTTTGCAAGCCCAGGGAGCAGTAATTTTTTTTTTTTTTAAGGCTTATGCCATAGGGAGCGTGCACTGTCTGGAAAGAGACAGTGAGAGGGAACATGAGAAATAACCTCCCAGGGGGAATGGCCATGCTACAATCCCTTCTCCTCCACTTTCCTCCTGAAATTTTGGGCATGCATGATTTTCAAGCTGCCAGGTTCAGGACTCAAACCGTGGTCAACCATGTGAGAGTCCAGTGATATAACTACCATGCCACCTGCTAGCCCCAGGAGCAGTATTTTTTTTTTATTGGACTGCTGAGGCTTCCACATAAAATTCTGAATCAAAAAATGCTCCAGTAATAAAGTCTTTGACCCAATTTAGTGAGCAGGTTGTCGGATTTAGGCAAGAGTGAACGACTTATTTGCCTAGTATACCCTTCCCCTCCTACTCTCCAGTCACCTCCCTATATCCAGCCTTCCTTCTTTCTATGAAGATCTCTCTCCTGCTCCTCTTCCTTCCTCTTTTCTTTGTTCAAAAGCCCTGCTTTTCCCCAAAAAACTCGCCTAAAATCCCCACTATGCTAGTTCCCTCTAAGGAACCATCTTTCCCATGAGCCAGATGTGAAGACAACTGTGGAAATTAAACCTCAGATCCAGGCTGAATTAAGAGTTGTAATTAAAGACTTCCCTAAACCAATATAAGATAATGAATGGTTCGGTAGGATTTGGCTAAATTTTTTTTATAGGTTTTACTCCAATTACTTTGCCTAGGTTAATGAAATTTTTTAGCTCATAGTATCAGGCAGAGTGTCAAGAAGTCAGTTATTGTATGTTTATGTCTGGGATGGACTGAAGTGTTTCCTTACCGAAAAGCCACACTCCTTCCAGTCACCCAAAAGCTGGTTAATTTTGTGTTTTCAACCCAAGAAAATAGTATTCTGAGACTAGTCTTTGCACAGAGATCCTAATTCTTATAAATAACTGTGATTGGAAATTTGTACTGAGAAGTGAGCTCCAAAATTAGGCCACTGTTGATTATTCCAGGCATACTACCTGGGGAAATCACTGACTTACTGTTTATGTGAATAACTAGAGCAATTTTCCCATCAGTGGGACTCACATAAATAGAAAAGACTGTGAGAAACCTATCACTAGCTTGACAGAAGTTATTACTGAATCCATCTCTTCCCTAGATGAAATACAAATCAATCTCAACTCATTGGCATGAGTGATGGACAATTGCATGGTTCTAGGTTGCTCTAGATTTTCTTGCTGGCTAATCATGGTAGAAAACCATTGTTATTACTTTTTGTTCCTGAGTCAATGAAACAGGCAAAAGCGATCAGGCTATATTTTGCATCAAGAACAAGGCATTTGGCTTACTAAGGCTGATTTTCATGGCCTGTGAGATTTGTTCTCTTGGCCTGAATGAGACAATTGGAGTTCCTGGTTTTGAAGCACCTTACAGGGACTATTAATTATTCTTATTTTGTTGTAAGGTTCACAATGTTAGCTTACTGTGTACAGTCTGGAGACTTCAATGTTTCTATGCAGCCATTCTCTCCCCAGGTGGATCACTATGACAGTTCAACAACAAAATGTCAAGAAGATGTTGCAGCACAGCCCAAGCAGAGAAGATCTGCATCTCCAGCTTTCCCTGAACTGGTCCACCTTTCACAAGTGACAGAACCACCAAAAATGGGGACTAAGAGGCTGAATGTACAAATGACAGTGGCCAGACAAAAGAGAAACGAATAAATAGAACCCTGACATGTAACCTGTAGCAACCTGCCCAGGAAAATAGTCTATTCTCTGTGATAACCAGAGGCAGAAGACAGGTTTCTATAAGTCAGAGTTTCAGGAAGTCAGAGCGCTATTCTAGTGACAACTCAAGAAGTCAAACAATAACCACTGTAACAATTAGTCAAAAACGAAAGACTTTACTAATAACTGCCAGCTTCCTTAATTTTATCCTTGCTTTCAAAGATAAACATCAATCAGATAAAGTCAAATATGTACCCCTAATCAAACACCCCACTTCTCGATAGCCACCTGCGGCTTCTCTATGTCATGAGCCACCAACCAAAGCACACCTGAAGCCTTCTCTGTCTTCCATTATAAAGTGTTTCCACTCCTCTGCTTGCCTTTACATCTGCCAAATTCATATGACATGGCCCACTTTCTCACCGTGGAATGTTCTGCACAAGTAACCTTGACATGTTCTCATTCGGTTGCTCTTCATTTACTCCCCAGTGGGAGATACCAGTTTCTTGGCACATGCTCCTCTGCACTGGGCAACTCACAACATGGCCAATGGCTCCCCTTGGAGCAAGAGATGGCAGCCCAGGACAGAAACCACGGTCTTTGTATAACTGGAGGACAGGAACTGGAGAACATCTCAGAAGGGACATTCCACTACTTTGTTCATTTTGTTCTTAGAAATAAGTCACTTGGTCCAGCCCACAGCCAAGAAAGGGGATTACACAATGGTGGGACCACATGAGGCCAGGATCCCTGCAGCCCAGCATGCTTAATGTGCTGGCTGATGTGCATGAAGATACCTAGTAGATAATATGCCTGGTACTTATCAATTATTGTATATTGCTTTTGTCCTTTGTTTTCGGCATTTTTTGATGTTTTACTATCATTTTTCACATGATTACTTTGAATTTCCCCTGTACGTTTCCATTTCATTCATTGTAATTTTCCTTTCCTCAGCTCTCAGAGATAGATGCATGTGATGATAGTAATTTTTAAAACAGGGATCGGCTATTTTTCCTCCATTAAACTCAATTTCATCATTATAATGAGAATTTCTCAGACATCAGCAAGAAAATGTCTTTAAAACAGACAAGACTTCCTCACTCCTTAAATCTTACATCCTACTGTGACTTTTAAAAGATGTCCGCTTGCCCCCATCTCTGCTCCGACTGAGGCAATGCCAACGTTTTGCTAATATGTCAGCAAAACTTACTAGGAATCCCTAAGACTTTATCTCTCAGTATAAAGAATCCTTATCCATAAAGATGTTTCGTTTAATCAATTCACCCTCACGCACAATGATTTTCAGGTTTATCTCCACAGCTTTCTCTTATTTTTCCAATCCCTTAATGTTTCCGTTCTATTGGTTTTGTCTCTCCCCCCACCACCACCACTTTGTAATGAGGTGTAATATGCATACAGCAAAGTACGCGAATCAAAAGTGAACAGCTTGATGAAAAAAAAAAGTGAACACACTCCGGTGACCTTTACCCAAGCCAGGAAACAAACATGCCCAGCACTCTGGAAGCTCCATGCCCCTCCCGTCTCTACCCTTTGCCTGAACCCAAGAGCGACCGCCATGCTGACTTCTAGCCCTAGATTAGCTTCACTTGGTTTACAATTGACACCAAAGAATAGTGCAACATTTATTCGTTAGAGCCTGGACTCATTCAAAATTATGTTTTGTGAGATTGATCTATGTGTTCTCCTTCACTCATTTTAATAAATAGCACTTCCTTTGTAACTTATTTATCCATTCTACTTGTAATGAACATTTTGGTTCTTTCTGATTTGGAGCTATTGTAAACAATGTTTCTATAAATACTTTATAAACATTTTCTGGTGCATGTGGGCATGAATTTCTCTCAGGTCTATATCTAGAAAATAAATTACCGGTTCTCAGGGAACGTGTTTTTAACCTTCACAGTTAGTTCCCATTTCTAATGGCTGTACCTCTTTGACTCCCACCAGCAATATACAAAGTTCCCTGGTTTATTTGGGGTTTTGTAGTTATGGTTTATTCAGTGTAACAAGGATTTGTTCAGATATTGGCACCTCAGACAAAAGAATTTCAGAATTCTACATTTTATAGTTATTTACCCTGACTCTTCCTGTATCTGTAGACAATCAGAATCCTCTTCTCAAACCTCATGTGTCTAACCCAGCGTTGCATAGTCAGAAACCCACAGAACTGAGAGTGGCTACATGATTCTTGCCACCTGGAACCTTATTTATTTTTATTTTTCCTCATAAAATATCATAAAATTACAACAGTTAAAATCTGGCAGCTCCTAGAAACTTCACGAAGATAGCTATCTTCTAACAACCAAAATTATTGAACCCTGATGATCCTTTCATTTCAGTCATTTTATCAGTGGGAATATTAGATTGTTAATGAATCATTTACTTGATTTGTATGTGAGCAATTCAGGAAATGGCCCCAAATATCCAATGCGCTCTTCAATGGCTTCCTCAATTACTCTGTCAAGAGCCAGCCCTAGCGATTTCTTCCAGCTGATTGAAGCCGCTCTAGTCTTCATGGCTTCTGCTTAGTACAGAATGTAACTAATGTGCTGTCCTTCTGAGATCAGAACCATGTCAATACTCCCCGGAGCAGGAGAAGGGCAAAGGGAAGAGGAAGGTCGGGCACTTCCGTTACATATGGGCTGTGTGGCATTTTGCTTTATTCTTTCTCCTTGAGCCTTTCTAAAACAACCTAAATAAGATAGCACATAAAAGGCAAGAGACCGTTTTTTGGGGGGAGGGGTTTTTTTGGAGAGGTTTTTGCTATAGGGCGCCAGAAAGACAGAGAGAGACAGAGAGACAGAAAGTAAGAAATCACCCCCCCCAGGGGGGGATGGCCACGCCACAATCCCTTCTCCTCCATTCTCCTCTCTGGATCTTGAGCATGCACGCACACACGCCTGGCATGAGTTTAAACCACCGGGTCCAGGACTCAAACCGTGGTTGACTACATGAGAGTCCAGAGACATAGCCATTATACCAACTGCTAGTCCCCAAAAGATAGTATTTTAGAATAAAATAAACTTAGAAACTGGCTGCCTAACTGGGTTGGAAACTGGGTGTGGTGAGGTGAGACAGAGGAGTGTCAGGAGATGCGTCAGCCACCGTATGGAGTTGTGAGATGCAGTGAGGCCATGGGGACAGTACAGTATCTCCAAGACCCATTGCACCACCAAGGAATACTGGGAGAGAGGCAGCTATGTCAACCAACCATTTGTATTGCCTCCCAGTGGCGAGAGCTGCCAGGGCTCAAGTGAGTTGCTATTTCTTTAAAAAGAGTGGAAAGAGCCAGCAGATGGCATTGGTGGTTAAGGTGCTGGACTCCCACATGGCCAGCCACAGTTCAAGTCCTAGATCTAGTGGCTTGAAACTCACTCCAGGCGTGTGTGCACACGTGCCCAAAATCCTGAGAGGAGAATGGAGGAGACAGGATTGCAGCATGACCAACCCCACTGGAGAGTGATTTCTTACTTTCTTTTTTTTGTCTCTCTGGTGAGGACACACACCCTATGAGGGGGGAAAAAAAGAGTGGCAAAAAGTAAATAGAAAATATTCAAAGCTACAACAGTTTTTCTGAAATAAAGTATTTGACCATGCAGATTGGCCCAGAATAAACAATTTCAGGAAAATCCACAGCAAGACACAGTCAGTAAATTTACTTTATTTCTAGAATAAAGAATCATGTAAGTATCCAGGTAAGAAAAGTAAATCATGGGGCCAGGCTCCAGCACAGTAGTGATGCACTCACCTGGGAGGTCCTAGGTTCACATCCCAAGGCCTCCCTGTTCATACTAGGTGCACACACCAGCCATAAGGGCTGGCTGAGGCTGTGAGTGGATGTGGTGTGGGGGTCACATTGGAGGGTCTCTCTCTCTCTCTCTCTCTCTTTAATACGACAAATAAACTTTTTTAAAATCATGTTACATTTTGCAGAAGTCAGGTTCCCTAGAAGAACCAGAAATGCCAAGAGAAAATGGAGTGATGCTCACCAGCATTGTGATGCAGTCAAGTTGTCCTTAAGTAGAAAGGCCACAGACATTCTCAACCACGTGAGAATCTAGAAACCTCTGTAGCAGTAAGATATCTTAAACACAGAACGCAACAACAAAAGTGCTTAGTGAAATCCCTTCACCAATCAAAATACAGCATTCATGATATTACAAAATCAATCCATTTAAGTTTTTGACTGCAAAAAGAAGTCATTGTGATGAATAGTGATTATCTGAAAGACTATAAAGATTATTCTGAAAGACTATAAAGATTATTACTATCAGCATTTAAAAATAACATCTGATAATATGAAATGTTCGCCAGGTATAATGGAACGAGGTCACTCCCACATTGCGGGCGAGAATGTAAACTAGCGCCCCCTCTGGAGTATGACAGTGAGCACACCCTTACCGTACACTCCAGCAATTGCACGCTCAGGTGTTTATCCCAGAAAGTGAAACACGCATGTTCACTGGAAAACCTGTACATGGATGTGCATGGAATTGTATTCGTGACAACTCAGAACTGGAAATAGTTCAAACACCTTCCAGCGGCTGACTGGCTGAACAAGCTGTGGTGCGTCCATGCTGTGAGATATATTCAGCCAAAGAAAGGAAGGAGGTTCTGATGCAAGCAACTAATTGGGGGGATCTCACCAAATTATACTGAGTGAAAAAAGCCAATATCACGTGATTACGTAACATATGAATCTGTTTATGCAATATCCTTGGAATGATAAAATTACAGAGATAGAGAACAGCTCTTATCCTTGTGATAAAATTATTATGTATTGTGGCTTACAGTGGTCATACGAATCTACACATGTGATAAAACCGTAGCGAACTAAACACATGTAAGACAACTACATATTAAGACTGGCAAAATCTGGGCCCAAGAGGTGGCACAGCAATTAAGGCTGCGGACTCCCACATGGCCAACTGAGGTTTAAGTCCCAGACCCAGCTACCTAAAAATCATGCTGGGCACGTATGCATATGTTCCCAAAATCCTGAGAGGAGATTGAAGGAGAAGGGACTGTGGCATGATCACCCTCCCTGAGAGGTGATTTCTTACTTTCCCCCCCTCTCTCTCCCTGATGAGCATACATGCCCTATGGCAAAACCTGAAAATAAACAATTTCAGGAAAATCCACAGCAAGACACAGGCAAAACCTGAAAAGAAAAGAAAAGAAAAGAAAAGAAAAGAAAAGAAAAGAAAAGAAAAGAAAAGAAAAGAAAAGAAAAGAAAAGAAAAGAAAAGAAAAGAAAAGAAAAGAAAAGAAAAGAAAAGAAAAGAGAAAAGAAAAGAAAAGAAAAAAGAAAAGAAAAGAAAAGAAAAGAAGAGAAAAGAGAAAAAGACTGGTGAACTCTGAATAGGATTGATGGATTCCATCAATGTCCATTTACTGGTTGTGATTTTGCACTATCACATAATGCAAGTTACATCTTATATATGCAAGGAAACTGGATGTAGAGTAGACATCTCTTTATATTATTTTTTACTTTTATTTTTAACTTAAAATTCATCTCTTCAGTTGCCAGGAGGTGTGTTGTACTCATCAGGGAAAGAGAGAGAGAATGGTCCCAACAGCATGTGGCCACACCACAATCCTTTTTCTCCCATTTCTCTATTCTGTCAGGATTTGGGGCACACCTACCCTGCACTCGGCATTTTTCTCAAGCTGCCAGGGTTGGGATTTGAACTGTGGTTAGCATTATGGGCTCCAGCTACCAATGCACTGTGCTTAACCACGGTACTATCCAGCCAGCCCTCTTACATTTCTCTTTAGACACTAATGTATAATTATCTCAAAATTTAAAAGAATTTAATAGAATAATAATGTAAGTAAGAACAATTTGGGAGTTATAAGAGAATAATTAGCTGAAGTCTGATATTGAAACATTAATCAAAATAATCACTTTGGACTATTAAAGTGGTTTTTTTTCCCCACAACATTTGCTTAAATTTAAAGAGTCAATTTAGAACTATGATAAACATAAACTTCAGTTGTTCTTCTCATTTCCCTTCATTATTTTAAAGTTCAAGTTAAATGTAATTTATTTTGAAACAATGTGCAATTTGGCCTAATTTTTCTAAAATTATTTTTATCCTTTTTTTCTATTTTATATCTATAACTACACATTAAGAGATGTTTAGAAAAATATAGACCTAGTGCCAAGAATGGCTGCTTCTCGTCAATGAGAAATGAGGTAAATTTTTTAACTGTCTTTTTTATGTTTTTAAATGTTACATAATTTTTTTATTGTGCATATGTGTTATGTTTAATCCTAGACAAACAATATCCAGAAAACAAACAAACCGTCAATAAAAAAGCAGTCTCTGACCTTGAGGAGTCATTCTCTGGTATGAGGACAAGCAAGTAAACAAAAGCTTGAAAAGGAGGGTCAAAGTTTCCATGAACACACAGAGAAGGAGGAAACTAAGGCTGCTCAAAGTCAGAAATATAGCAAGGCTGCCCGGGGTGATGAAGCATTTACAATATTGTTTCTTAAAACATTCATTTCTTGGTAAGTTTACAAGTTCTGGCTGGAAAAAGCACACCATGGTAAAAAGCTATTCGAAGTCAGATTTTCCCCTGTAAAATCCACTTTGGCTAGTTTTGATAACTTATTGACATGACTTTGTAAGAGGTGAAAAATTGTAGGTGGAAAAAAACATGGGCTTGGAGGCCAGAATCTTGCTTATTTAGTTTAACGAAGAAGTGCTAAGAAGTAGAATCTTATTTGAGTAAGACACTTCAAAAAGTTATTTCTATCATTTCAACAATCATTTTATTTTTACCTTTGGAACACATATTATTAAATCTAAACACTTCTGTGTGTTAGTATACCTATATTTTTTTCTCTATATATATTAGGATGTTGAAAGCTATGATGTATTTTTTCTACACAAAAAATGCATCCTGAGTTTTCTGATGACCCAACAAAACCAAAAAGAGGTTACAGGTGTTTAACTTTCATAGGTAATTGGAAATTTCCCCAATCGTGAAGGAGTGGGAATTAATTTGTCCCTTCATCTTAGTCTCTGGATATACAATTCATTGATTTTTACTCCAGATTTGGCATCACACAGAAAACTCTGTGATAACAGAGATATACGATCTACATCTCTCGGTGAATCTACGTCTAATATTTGCACAGTTGACTGTGCATGTCACTGTCTATTTGCAAGTCTTTGTTGTAATCATGTGGTGTAGTATCCTAATTGGCCATCATATTACAAAATCATGGAGTTGGGTATTCGTCAGTCCAGGCTTGTCCACAATCCCAGCTTCTGACATATGCCCACTTAGGTCCACGGTAGCACCTGCAGTTTCAGGAAATGAGTGCCCCACAATCAAAACTGAAATGCATTTGTTGGATTGATCTCGAGTCTCTAAAGTCATGCCTTGTATACTTTATATTAATCACTATGTGTGCTCAGGAAGGCTCTTTAGGTTGCAAGTGACAAATCACCTCACCCACGTATAAAGAGAAGAAAGAAGGTGGTAGGGGTTATTGGAGGGATGATGAATAGATAACAGGATCCAGGAAATACCACCACCAATGACAAACATGGAATGGCCTTGATGTTTTTGTTTTTCTTTTTTGGGGGGATTATTTTTGCTGCTCCAAGGACCTTCTAAATAGGAATATATAGATTTTCTCTCTGCAGCACAACCATCGACACTTGTCTACACTCCTGTCTGTCTGCTTTGCATCAAGTGAAACAGAGAAATGTAAAACAATTGGCTACCTCTAGGTAACTGATTACCCAATGAATACCCAGTGAGCAATATGAGCTCTGAGGGAGGAGAGGTCGAAGAATAAATCAATATATTTCTACTAGAGGGGCCAGACTGTGGCAAGGGTAAAATGCAATGTCTGTGAGACAATCCCATGTGGAAAGGTTCCCAGTTCGAGTCTGGAGATCTCCTTGAGTGTCCCAGGCACATCTTGCCTAATCCAGGACTGGCTAAATCTTGGGGTGGATCATGATGACAGCACCTGTGGGAGTTCTCTCTCTCTCTCTTTCTCTTTCTCTCTCTCTTCTACTCATAGAAGAAATACACACACACACACACACACACACACACACACACACACACCTCTCCTAGACATCATTGTGATGATATTAATTTGCCAATCCCATTCATCTTCCTCGTTTCACTGAGCTGCCTAGTGGAATATTGGCTAGACGGGACCACTGCTCAGAAGCCGCTCACTGGCAATGCCTGGGTTAGTTTCACAGTTTTCGAGCATCTGGAACAACATGATGCTCATGCGGGAACTTACTGACATTTTTTGTAACAATAAAAATACTGTTGGAGCCACTTGCACAAGCTAATATTTCACAAGTGGTATATAATTACAAAATTGTCCACATACCACATGAAAGAAAGGGCATTTTCGAAGACCAGATGCGATGATGTTTGTGGAGTGCTTAACTCAGAATACATGGCACGCGGCAGAATGTTGCTTATGAGAACCTCATGTTGTATGCCCCGATGTGGGTGTAAAAGTGTTTGACTGGGTTTTAGGACTTACATGCTTTTAATTACTTTATTGCTTTTGTTTGTTTGTTTTGAACAACAAATAGAATAGAATGGGAAAGAAATAGAGACCCAGCTCACCCTATAGTGACTGGTTATTGGAAACCATATTTTTATACAAATAGTATTCAGACACTTGCCATTTTTCTTCACTAAGAAACAATATTTCAAGTTTGTCATCACAAATGACTATTGTCTCCCAGTAGAAATTCAAGAACAACTTGTCATTTAGGAAGAGAACTGGAAATTAAGCCAAGATGCTGAGATTCTCTACTTAGACAACCAGTAGGAGTGCTATTCTATGATGCTGGGAAAATTAATCATTCTGTCTGGATTTTACTTCCTTGGTCAGTAGGAAATAAAATCTCCTGTGAGAAAATTAAGACACTGTTGTGATGAACACTTCATTTATGTGATGTCTCAGCCTCAAAATAAAAATGCCACCATCCCCCAAATGTTTAACAACCTGCAGACAGAATTTAACATCAAATTCTAATGGCTCATTTTCTCACATGGGACCTCAACTACTTATCCATTCCTACTCATCCCTACCTAAGTGACACAGGGAGACTTCAAGGGGCTTCTCAGAGGTGCTCAAGAACAAGCCCATCTCATCTGGGTGTCAACCTTTCCACACCGGTCCTCAGTCTCTGCTCCTCTGAGCCAATGTAGCTCCATCCAGTCATTCTCCCCAAAGCTTCCAAAGCTGAAAAGCTATTTCACTATCCCCAGCCATTGTGTACACAACTTAAGGCAGCTAGTTCTGTCTGCTCACTCTTCTCACTGACTGAGAATTCTATTTTAGAGTTACTTTTCAGAGTTAGCATAAATATTTCTTTCTTTTTATTGTAGTGGCAATGGCTGTAGAATATATTTAAATTCCTAGCAATAATGCTCCCAGCACATGACTATCATCTTCGTCTTGAGCCTTCTCTGCAAATTTCTTTTTCCTAGAAACTTCGGTTGTAACAATACTAGAAAACTTGCCGGCTCTTCCCTCCCTTGTTGCCTGTGTGTATGCTAATCTTGCTCTCCCTCTCCAACTCCATTCCCGAAGAAGGGCTAGCTGAACCTCCGTCCCCTCTGTGAAGACTGAGAGGATCTTGGAGGAACACTAATGTCTGCCTTCTCTGTAATTCTATGGTTGGTCTAAACACATTTCCATTATTGCCTAATCAATTTTATTGTATCGCTTTGTTTTATTTTTCATTTGCATCTTCTATTCAATTAATTTGCCTCCTAGAGGTTCGGCCAATTTCAGCTCCTTCAGAGACCCCTACCACCTAGGAGCGTGTCTGATATGTAACTAACTGATGTTCAATGAACTGGTAATGATGGAAAGAGGGAGTGAA
>NW_006159728.1:1460008-1470682 GCF_000334495.1 Tupaia belangeri chinensis | reverse complement strand
TGGAAAGAGGGAGTGAATGAATGAACAAATGATATCCTTCGAAGAACATGATATCAAGGCACCTAGCACCCCGGGGCTCTTTGTGAACAGAGCTGAGGGTCGCCCTCGGAGTAGCATTAGCTCCCCAGGCATCATGGGAGTAGCAAGTACGATAAGAGGCGAGAGGTCTGGAGACACACAGAGAACACTATCAAGTTCCAAATGATGGTAGCTGCCAGGCTTTCTCATCAGAGCAGTTGAGCTACAAGACACTTCGGGTCCTGAACAGCTGCAACTGCAAGGAGCGAGTGCTGGGAGCCCGTACATGGACGCTGATGACAGGCTTCCTGCTGCCGGCTGGCATCAAGGCAGCTTCCACCGGGAAGCATCCAACAGGGGCCAGCTGGGCTGCCATCACTGCTACAGAAAACATGGGTTTCTCCTTCCCAAAAGGCATCATTTCATATCCCAGTGGGAAGGGGAGACATCGTTCTCAGTATATTCCTCTCAAAGACAGAGAAAAACATTTTCCCACCAGAAAACCAGGGAATAAGATCTCAGTGGGGCCTTCAGTTAGCAATTGAAAACTTGAAATGAAATCTGATCTTTTGGCAGAGGGCTGAGGCAGGAAAAGGGGTGAGAGCTAAAAATAGAATAAAAAGAATAGACTGTATTTGAAATTTAGAGCAAGAGAAATATTAAATAAGAACTAAGGTTAATAACAGAAAAAAAAAAAAGAGGAATTTCAAACCAAGGTGAGGATTTAATGGCCCTTTCATTGCTAGAAAGAACTGATTCTGTTTTCCAATTTCTTATCCTAAGAAAGAAAATACATGGAATGTCTGATGCTGAAATTCCAGGAAATCATTTCAACTGCTGAGTCATCTAAGTATAGTCTTTTGCAAAATTCTAAAATTCTAATTTCTAAATTCTGTTTAGTAGAAGAGTTTTCTTTTTTCTCTTCATTTTTACCACCATGGCCTATAAAATTCAAACAAGTTACCTCATTAAGATATTTCTGAAGGGACCAGCAGTTAGCGTAATGGCTATGTTGCTGGACTCCCGCGGTTCAAGTCCCGGACCCGCTGGCTTAAACCCACACCAGGTGCGTGTGCGTGCATGCCCAAGATCCCAAGAGGAGAATGGAGGAGAAGGGATTGCAGTGTGGCCATTCTCCCTGGGGGTGATTTCTTGCTTTCTGTCTCTCTGGCAAGTGCACATGCCCTAGAGCAAAAATATATCTCAAAAAATAAAAATAAAAAATAAAATAAAGTGGCCAGGATGCCATAATTATTTTGTTACTATTATTGCTAGACCTAGAAAAAAATTCCCCTTGTCCTTAATTAAGTACAGGGTTTAGAAATAAACTAGTATTTACTCTATTAATCATTAAATAGTGAACACTCATTGAACAAAAACATAAAAAATGCAAAAAGGTAGGAAAAAAAGAAGACAAAAAATCACTTATTGTTCCATCAACCAAAAGCTGCCATCTTTTTTTTTTTTTTTTAATTTCTAGAGGATAGATGCCCTTGTCAGAGAGAGAGAAAGCACCCCACAATGGGGCATGTAACACTACAATCCTTTGCCCTCCATCCCTCCATCCCATCTGTTTTCTGGGCACATGCATGTACACACACGTGGACTTGACTTGTTTCTCAAGCCACTGGGGTCAGAATTTGCACTACGGTCAGCCGAGTGGGATCTGGCTCCTTATGCACAGTGCTTAGGCATTGCGTCATTGGGGCCAACCCACAATGTTTTCAAGAGCGCATTTCTTTTTGGTCTTTTCCCTACCAAGAGCCCATTTCTTTTTGGTCTGTTCCCTACATGTAAAGGGGTCTTGTTTTCACGTTATCATCAACTCTATATATAATTTATGTTATGACTTTATAGGAGACATTGTCATCTCAATGACAGACATAACAGAAACAGTAACAATGACTAACCCTGGGGGATATTTTCACGTAGTGGCCACCTTGTCCAAACTACCTCCAACTCACCCAAGCCTATGAAGGAATGAAATAACCTCTCATAGTATTAACTGTGGCATCTCTGCATTTAATATCTTAATATATTTTTAGGAATTTCATAGGTTCACTGTAGATGGAGGTTGCTTCTAGAAATGCCATATTTATCTACAAAAGAGGCATTTCCAAACTGAGAGGCTCCAAACAAGTTGTTACTGTACAATCTCAGTGTTAAAATGAGGAGTTTAGGGTCAAAATAGGTTATAAGACTTGTTTGAAGTCACGCAGTGACTCAGGGTTTCAGGGTCAACCCCTGCTGCTGCTGGGCCTATTGATTGCTTTCAAAGGCTCTCTGCAACCTCCACTGCCTGTCAATCATGTGTCACTAAAATTAGTCTCCAGTGGGGAAAGTTCTCTGGACAGTCCCTCACACATCTTCCCAGTTCTTGGACTAGATGGCTTTTTGGAAATCTGCAGCAGAAATGCATTAGGTGGTATACAAGCATGCCGTTTGTGTCTTGAATTCATACATTGATGCAAACTTGGCCTTTAGGAATCTTGAGTGCTTTCGGGGGCCAAACTCTGTTTTCTGAGAAGGACATATTCTGTAATTCTAGTACACAGCTGAGAAGAGTATTTTGATAGCCAGAACAGCATCATCTCAAAATCTAATCTTTTATTCTATTGTCTCTCTAGTAGGGCATGGAGAGGAGGTAACTAAATCAGGGTAGAAATCTGGGAGGAGAGAACACAATTTATTTTATTTATTTATTTATTTATTTTACTTTGACCAGAGAGGGACAGTGTGTGTGTTTGTGTGTGTTTGTGTGTGTGTGTGTGTGTGTGTGTGTGCGCGCGCGTGTGCATGTGTGTATGAGAGAGAGAGAGAGAGAGAGAGAATGAGAAAGTAAGTTGCCGGATCTGGGACTTGAACCATGGTCAACCATGTGGGAGTCCAACACCCTTAACCACCATGCCACCTCCTGGCCCTGAGAGAACACAATTTGTAAAGATAAAGAATTTTCCTGCATGAGAGATATTGTAATGAAAGGGCAGGGAATGAAGAGACAGGGAACAAAAATTCTCAATTTTCCTGAAGGACAGAAAATCATATTAGGAATTTCTTCTCTTTTTACCCCACTTCCCATGCTCATGTTCTCTGTGGGAGCAGAAAGTTCAGCTGCAATTGTGTAGACACATAAAAGCAGTCTTCTATCCCTTTTCTTACGTGCCTTGTCAAGTTCAAATAAATGGAAAATGTCTCTGAGGTTTAAAATCGTCCTTACAAAGTAAGCGTGAACTTAGCTCAGGAGGCGAAACAACTCTTTCCTATTTCCTATTACTCCAAACCCAGTTCTCCCCACGAGGTTGTTTGTCCAGAGGAATACAAGGATAGAGAGCCTACCTCGAGGGGGAGGAGTACACCTGATCACATGGGAGAAGTGGCAGCCATTGTGGAGAGACCAAACACCGCAAAATCAGATAGCAAAGTAGTTGTCTGTTTGCCCAGGGCCCTCCCAGGTTTATAGCTAATTCTTTGCACACGAGGGCTCTCTCTTCACACAGACTCAACAGGTCACTTAATTTACAAAGGTGACGTGTCACAATTGTTTAGGCTCACACAGCAACACCTTGCGTGCCCCGAGATCACTTACCCAAGCCTCACTTGTCCAGAACTCAGCAAAGAACCCAGAAGTAAAACTGATCCCGGAGGAATTTAATGAGCTAGTACAAAGTTCAGGCTCCCGAGACTAGGGACTGCACTCACAGGAAAGGCCTCACCCACAGTCGATTTCATTTTCTTCTTCATATATTAATAATTTGCACCCCCGTGACTATGAGATGTCTCAACCACAGATAGAAATAGCAAGTGATTAAAAGGTGATTGATGTGGCTCATCATCTGGCAGATGGGGAAAGAGAAAAAAAAGCCAAAAAGTTCATAAATGCCTGACCACCTCGACATGGCTCGAGTTCAGGGACTAACCCTCCAATGAGCCTCGGTATTTCTCGGGATGTTTGTGCATGTGCATTACCGCCCAGTGTATCACTGCATGTTGAGAGAGATAAGTGACCTTGGTTCCTTCATGGCCTTCAGTTAACAGCTTACACACCAAATTCTCAGAAAAGCCTTCCTCACTGATGTCCCTTGAATTGTTCTATTGGGTTGTTGGAAAAGTCATGACACATTTTTGCACAGAAAAAATACGTATGTCACAACTTTTCTGACAACTCAATACCTCTCAGCACCCTTAGTATTTCTCTGCCAGCATCTACACAATTTGTAATAATGGGATTTATGACGTTCTTTCTTTTACATTTGTCTACCTCCTGCACTAGCTGTTGTGCTCTGTGAGGTGATAAGCCATGCTCCTCCTGTTCTTCATTGACTGCCCGCATCTGAACTTGGAGCTTGTCACAGGAGAAATGCTTGACACATAAATGATGGATGAAAATTCGTGTCACCAGGGAGACATTTACATTCCTTGACTACGATGTGTCGCTTTAGCAGCATTTCTGTACATTTAAGGATGCTCCGTAGAAAGGATGTTTGTTCCCCGGAAGGACAGGAAAGTGGAAGAAAGTAACCAAGATTTATCCGGAAGCCATCATGATGTCCCAGGAAGGAGAATCCTCAAGATGACATGGTAAAATAGCATGATCGGTCCTCACTCCACTGATGTAGAAGCCGATGTGAAGCAACTTTCCAGTTGTGTACAATTAGTGGTAAGGCCTGGATTCAGGCCTGAGGTCCGTATTTCATTACTGAATGGGCAAAGCGTCAATTATCTTCACTTAAGAAATAGTTCATGTGTTGTCTGGGATGCCAGATGGGCCAGACCCATGAACTGAGTTCCAAAGAGACTAATTAGGATGGGAGATCGTTTAAATCAGGGCTGACTCAAGTCTGAGAGTCAAAACAGGGAGACCGGGTTCAAAGGGCAGATATGGAATCATAAAAAGGCAGGATCAAAAGACCCTATGAAAACAGGGCCTGCGTCGCTATCGGCTCACTCAAATCTGACTTTCACTCCAAACTTTCCCCAACAGCTCCCACGAAGGTCACTGATGACTTCGACATCACCGAATCCAACGAGCGAGCCTTAGTTGTTACGGTGCATGGCCTCCCAGGAGCGCAGGGCATTCTGACCACTTCCTCACTGGTGAATCACTGCTTACCCTGGGCTTCCTGACCACACTTTCTCCTGGACTTCCTCTTACCTATCGGCCTGCTCCATCTCAGTCTCAACTGCCACTTCATCGTCCTCCACCTCAATAATAAAAGTGGGCATTCCCCAAGGTCCAGGGAGACTCCTTACCTGAACCTCTCTCCTCCCTCTCCCTTCCCTCCCAAGGCTTTAAATACTATTAACAGATTGAGGCCTTTTAAGGATTTATTTTCTATCCTAGTCTAGACCTCTGAGCTTCAGACTTTATTATCCAACTGCCTGTTGGCATTGCTTCTTGAACATTTCAAAGGAAGTTCAAATGCAATGATTTCACAACCAAACTCATCATCTGAATCCCGAGTTTCTTCAATAGCTCCAATTTTGAAGAATGGGCCCACGGGCCCACTTGGGTAAAGCAGGAACTGAGCATGCATCCTGTTATCTTCCTCAGCCTCACAGTAAAACCTATCAGCTTAAAACCTAAATTTGTCTAGACTCTGACCACATCTCTCTGTCATCCTGGTTGAAGAATCTACCATTTTTTCTTTTCCAGATCCACTTTTAACTGATCTCTCCACCTGCTCTCTGGAGCCCCTCTAATTCTTTTTCCATGTTGTCTCCAGAGACATCTTTTTTAAAAACAGACTTGATCATATTATCCCACTGACTACAGGATAAAACTCCATGTTTTTAACATGGATAATCCACGGTCTGCTGTGATTTCTAGGCCCACCTCAGTTTACACCGCCCTGTATTTCTGGATTCTGGTAACCAGCGGCCTTCTCTCAGTTTCCACTTTTTGTTACATCGTGCTGCCTCCTGCTTCAGGGCTTAAGGGATTTTACTCCCTGCCCAAACCTTCCTGTCCCATCATCTTTCATATGGCTAGTCCTTACATGGCAACTCAAGTGGAGCTAATTTAATGGATTCCTCAAGGGGGGACTCCATAGTTTTTGTCCCCCCAATACATACACATAGCCATGATCAAGTCATCCTAAAATACTTATTTATAGGTCCCTACATGCTGTACAGTTCGATTAATGTTTTTCTCTCTTGAAGAGCTTATGGCTCCACGGCCAAGGCCATGACCACTACTGATCTCCATGGCCAGCACAGCGTTTTGCGTGGTGCTGATTTGTATTTGTCAAATGAGGAAAGGAAAGGAGAGACGCAGGGAGGAAGGAGGCAGTCTTGAAGGAACAAGGGGGCCTGGGACTAGCCATAACTCACATATATCAGGCAGCGATGGGTGGTGCCCAGGCTTAGAGTGAGGGTGACTTGGCGTTATCAGTGGAGACTATGTGTCATGTATTTACAAGCCAGTTATATTTGACTTCATTCTTAGATTTCTTTGACTTTACAAAACAGAGTTACTGTTAACACATTTTTATTACTGTTTTGGTAAATCATGTTATTTCTCAATTAACTTTCCTTTTATTCCTTTAATATTTTTTATTTATATTTTTATTTACATTTAATCACTGTACATCTTTACAGTGTACAGCATGGTTTTTCCCAGCATGAATACAGTGCATGTTAGACAAGTCTGAGACATTACTATTATCATCAACGGACAACTTTTCATTTTTGTATCTATTAAATTTTTGCTTGTTTTCTCCCTGATCCCTTCCCTCTCACCCCTATCACTCACTCCCTCAGTCCCTCTTACATGATCTGAGTATCTAAAGTTGGCCTCCCTGCTAGTATACTTTTCAGTCTTTCAGTTTCTGCTGAAGAGTAGAGACATTCAGTATATATTCAGTGGGGACATGCAATGCTTACCTCACTAGTCTAACTTGCTTCACTTAACATTAAATTTGCCATACTCAACCACTTTAGATCAAATGCCAGGGGCTCATTTTTTTTATGGTTGAGTAGTATTCCATAGTGTATATGTCCCATACTTTTTAAATCTACTCATCTGTTTTGTACATTTGGGTTGATTCTATGACCTAGAAATTATGAAGAATGCTGCAATAAACATGGATGTGCAAGTTTTTCCAACTGAGGATTTTCTGATCCTCTGGGTAAATACCAAAAAGTAGAATTACTGAGTGGTATGCTATTTCTAGTTGTAAGCTTCTAAGGAACCTCCGCATTGCTCTCCACAGTGACTGCACTAATTTTCATTCCCACCAACAGTGTAGGAGGGTTCCCTTTTCACTGCGGCCTCACCAGCTCTTAATCATTCTTTATTTTTTTCATCTTAGCCATTCTGACTGGGGTTAAGAAATATCTCATTGTGGTTTTGATTTACATTTCCCTTATGATAAAAGGTGTTCAGCATTTTTTTCATATATTTTTTGGCTGTTTGTATTTCTTCCCTGGAGAATTATCTGTTCAGCTCATTTGCCCATCTTTTTTAATTAGCTCGATTTTATTTATTTACTTGTTTGTTTATTTATTGTAGGTAAGCTGCTTGAGTTCCTTGAATAATCGGTTATCAGTTCATTATCGCAGGTAGTTTGCAAATATATTCTCCCATTCTAAGGGTTCTCTCTTCACCCTAATTAGTGTTTCTTTTTCTGTGCAGAAGCTTTTTAGTCTGATGTAGTCCTATTTGTCTATTTTCAGGATTTTTGCCTGTTCTTTGGGGATCTTAACAATTAACTTCCAATTCTGAATTAAAGACATATTTCCATTATAGAAATTTGCAATAGATTTAAATTTTTTTAAAAATTTGGACAAGAGAGAAAAATGGTATCTAAGCCTGTGTTAGAACTTTTATATTGAAAGCAATTTTTTATATATCAAATATAACTTGATCAAATCCAGAACTATATTTCTATTTTTTGTTTTTTAATTGCCAGTGGGTGCATGTACTGAGCAGACAAAGACAGACAGAAGGAGAGAGAGAGAGAGAGAGAGAGAGAGAGAGCAACCCACGTCCCTAAGGTGTGGTCACACTACAATCCCTCTCCTCTATTTCTCTATCCTGTCAGGATTTGGGGTACACACACACACACACACACACACACACAGTCTGATTCTCAAATCACCAGGGTAAGGATTCAAACCGCAATTGGCCATGTGGTATCTGAGTCCTTAACCACTAGGTTACAGGGCCAGCCCATGTCTTCATATTCTTGCCTCCAACTTTTCCCTCTCCAATGAGAAAGACTTTTGTAAGGCCTAGTGCCATGCCCAGTAAATGTAGATTTCTTGAGTTGTTTGAGCATCCAACACTTATTCTGATGACAGTACCTAAGCATACATCTTCAGCAACACCCCTACTCATCTATGCACTTAGTGGGGGACTGACCCACCCCAAATCAAGGGGTGGGCAGGAGACCCACGCCTGGACAGTCGGAGGCCAATAACCACTGGCCCACCACTGAGATGCAGATGCGTCTGAGTTGGGCCAATGGGACTCCAGTCTAGTTCTCTGCCCTAACTAGATGGGAAGGACGTGTGTGGTGGCTTGCTGCCCTTTTGTCCTCACAAGATGGAAATGGAACCAACACACAGGAGAGCCGTGGTGGGGAGAGCAGGGATGGTGATGCGAGTCATCATAATCTTACTGCTGGTGCCATCACACTTTGAGGTCAGGGCCACAAACTTTCTTTGTAAACGGCCAACTAGTAAATATTTCAGACTTTTGGACCATCCAGTCTCTGTCATGGTTACCCAACTCTGCCCTCAGCACAAAAAATAAAAGCAGCTAAAGACAACATGTGAATAACTGGACACACTGACTGACTCTCACACTGACTCTTGAATGTCACATAATTGTTAGATGCTCTGAAACCTCATTCTTCTTTGGACGTTTCTCCCTTGACCATTTAAAAAGTGTAAAAGCCTTCCTTAGCTTGCCACCCCTATACTCGGCCCTGGCCTGATTTAGTTGACAGGCTGTACTCGCCAACTCTCCAGATTTTTCGGTGGCAACCAAGTCTGGAAATTCTCTTTTATGGCTTAGGCCAATTGGAGTTCTAGGTTTTGTGCTGGTTTTTTTCTCTGTCATTTGCAATTGAAAGAGTCTTGATCTTTTTTTTTTGGGGGGGGTGGGGGTGGTTTGTCATAAGGTGCCTGCACTCAGGAGAGACACAGAGAAAGGAAAAGTGAGAAATCCTGCCCTCCCGCCCCTCCCCCCAGGATGGCCATGCCACAATCCCTCTCCCTTCACTCTCTTGTCAGGATTTTGGGCACATACGCACATGGGCCCTGTGTGACCTTCAGCATCATGTGGGATTGCAGCAGCTTAACCACCACGCTGCCGTCCTGATCATCTTAGCCCATGTCTGGTAACTGGGATTTAGTTTCTTTCTTTTCTTAGACTAGACAACTAGGAAACCTAGCTAATATAAATGGATCTAATATAAACGATCAAATATAAACAAATGTTTAAGCAACTATTTTTGCATTTGCTAAGGTATAAAAAGTGTTTGCTAATTCCTTGGCTGGTAACTTATAGTAAAGGAGTTTCAACACCAATATGAAACATTCATTGATAAAAATACCAAAATGGTCCCAAGTTTACTAACTCAAACTCCTAAGACTTGATAAAAATAATTTATTTGAAAATGCTATATTTGTGTTCAACCCTTCCAGATTGATCACCCATGACTAGAAAATATTTTAGACTTCAATATTAATACAGTTGTCATTGCCTCACTTGGTATTTATTACCAATATAGAATATATCATTAAATTGTTCCTTTTTGTAAAATTGCCAAAGGGCCCATGTGCTTGCTAGAGACAGAGAGACAGAGAGTGAGGGAGAGGGAGAAAGCACTCCCCGGTGGGGCATGGCCATGCTTCAATCTCTTCTCCTCCATGCCTCCATCCTGCCAGGATTTGGGGAATGTGGACACATACCTGGCATGTTTTCCAAGCTGCTGGACCCAGGATTCAGACCTGCTGATTGGCCATACAGGATCTGACTCACTTATCCACCAGGCTATGGAGCTGGCCCTGGATAAGGTGCTTTTAATCAGGGACCACCAGTTAGCATAAAGGCTATGTCGCTGGACTCCCACGTAGTCGACCGCAGTTTGCATCCCAGATCCAGTGGCTTAAAACGGATGCCGGGCACATGCGCGTGCATGCCCAAGATCCGGAGAGGAGAATGGAGGAGAAGGGATTGCGGCATGGCCACCCCTCCTGGGGGGTGATTTCTTGCTTTCTGGCTCTCTGTCTCTCTCTCTCTCTCTCTGTCTGGCAAATGCATACGCCCTATAGCAAAAACCTCTCCAAAAAAACAAAACAAAAAAAGTGCTTTTAATCAGGTTGCTTTCATTTACTCTGAATTCAAGCTGTCCACGTCAATCCTCTTTCTTTCTTTCTTTCTGTTCATTACCTCTTTATTAGTCACTAAGTAGATGTTTGCTATTTTAAAAACTGATTTCGCACTTTAAAGCAGAGTAGCAACAAGGGAAGATAAAAAATTAATTGTAATAAACTGATCTCTATTGCCAGTAACCCAATATACTCCACAGTCTTACAATAAATCCTTCAAATTATTATTTTTTTTTTTTTGGAGGGGTTTTTTTCACTATAGCGAACATGTGCTCGCCAGACAGACAGAGAGAGACAGAGAGACAGAAAGCGAGAAAC
>NW_006159728.1:1439966-1459709 GCF_000334495.1 Tupaia belangeri chinensis | reverse complement strand
TTTCACTATAGGGCACGTGCGCTCGCCAGACAGACAGAGAGAGACATAGAAACAGAAAGTGAGAAATCACCCCGCAGGGGGGATGGTCACGCCACAATCCCTTCTCCTCCATTCTCCTCCCGGGATCTTGGGCACACATGCACATGCGCCCAGCATGAGTTTCAAGCCACCGGGTCCGGGACGCGAACCGCGGTCGACTACGTGGGAGTTCAGCTACATAGCCATTACGCTAACTGCTGGTTCCCTTCAAATTACGTTTGATGAAAGAAAATGTATTTTTGTTGCCACAGGACAGATCTTAAAGCAGGCTTTGCTCAGATGTACGAACTAATGAAGACGAAAGGAGATTTAAGACGTGTACTAAAAGACTAGCAAGGAATTAATTTTTTAAAAAAATCTAAAAATGATACACCCTTCATTCTTCCTCTATCCAACAAAATCCCAAACATATCTAAACCTTACCTTCCAGAAAGACAAGTTTTATACTGACATTGCTGTGATCATAGCATCCATCCACCATATCTGTTTCTATTTCAACTTGCCATTGAAATGCAGCCTTGCCTTATTTCTACAGTCTTTACCATGGCCACTGTTGGCGGCATTCCATTGTATTACCGTAGACTACAGTTCTCTTATTAATTTAATATTCCCAATACGCTGGGCAGAAAGATCGTACTTCCCTGATGTTACATAATGGATCAGATCGTGGTGCAGTGGTAACACAACCAGGTCCCCTTGGGAAGGTTCCTGGTTTACCTCCTAGGGCCCGTCTCTAAATGCGAGCACCTGTGTGGCTGTGGTTCCGTGCTGGCTGAGGCTGGGAGTGGATCGCAGTGTGAAGATGCTGTGGGGATTGCCTCTCTCTTTCTCTCTCTCCCTGTATCTCTCTCTCCTCTCTCTCTCTCTCTCTCTCAAGGAAGCAATAAAGAAACTTTAAAAAAGGGAGAAGGTATACAGATGTATACTCATTGGAGTCTGAATTCATAAAGTCCCTGAGGATTATTAAGATTTTCTTTATTATTTCCTTCCTGGATATTAAGCAGCTCTATCTTGGGTGGGGTAATTGTTTTCTTCTCTTGCTTTCAGATCATACAGATTTGTTCTTCCAGTTTATGGGTATACCAAATCAAAAGTAATAGCTTCAAGTCCCTTAGCTAAACACAGACATGTTACTTATAACTAAAACCATTTGGCAAAGACCACCACACTAGGCACGTTAGTGAAGTTTTTCTTTTTTTGAGAGGATTTTGCCATAGGGCACGTGCACTCACAGGAAAGAGACAGACAGAGACAGAAAGTGAGAAATCACCCCCCAGGGGGGATGGTCGTGTCTTAATACCGTCTCCTCCGTTCTCCTCTCGGGATCTTGGGCACACATGCACACGCGCTGGCGTGAGTTTAAGCCACCAGGTCCAGGACTCAAACCGCTGTCGACTACGTAGGAGTCCAGCAACATAGCCGTTACACCAACTCCTGGTCCTGCAAAGTTTTTCAAGCCAGTTTGTAGGGGCCTGAGAAGCTGTCTTGATTCTGCACGTACCCTCCTCTTCTCCCTCTGCCTACAGCTGAGAAGAATCAGAATTCCATTCTGAGGTATAATCAGCGGAGACCACTCCGCAGCAGACTTCGTGAGTGATTGTCGGGGCCAGCCATCCACTTCAGGCTGCTATAACAGAATGCATAGACAGAGTGGCCTACACACCACAGAGGTTTATTCCCACAGCCCTGCAGGCTGGGCAGTCTACGATTAAGGTGCAGGCAGACTTGATGTGTGGCGAGGACCCATTTCTGTTTATAGTCAGTTACCTTCTCACTGCAGTTCCACTAGATGTAGGCATGTCACCCTGTGTTGTAGAAATGAGAGCTGAGTGGGACCTGCAGTTAGCATAACGGTTATGTCGCTGGGCTCTCATGTAGTTGACCAAGATTCGAGTCCTGGACCTGGTGGCTTAAACTCACAGCGGCCGCATGTGCATGCGTGCCCAAGATCCCGAGAGGAAAATGGAGGAGAAGGGATTGTGGCGTGGCCATCCCCCTGGGTGTGTGTGTGGGGGATTTCTTGCTTTCTGTCTCTGTCTTTCTGGTGAGCGCATGCACCCTATAGCAAAAACCTCTCCAAAAAGAAAAAGGAAAAGAAAAAGAGAAAGGAAAGGAAAGACAGCTGAGTACAACCCAGTCAAATGTCTGAATAGCATCGGACTTACCTAGAAGATCATTGTTCACAGGCCATCATGTCAGAAATGTCCTGGCAGCCCTCCCAGGACAGAGCCGCTTGAAGGCAGACAGGACTAAGCCGCAGACGAGGACTAAAGTGAGTGAGAAGTGCATTTGCCCCACCACCCAGCCACTCTGCTTCCGGTACTAACCTAAGAGAAATGAAAACGTATGGTCACACAGACATGTCAGGGTTTGTAGCGATTTTATTTATATTGATAATAGCCAAAAATTGGGATCAACCCAGTTTCCATTGACTGGTCAATGGACACACGTAAGGCGATACATGCAGACCGTGGAGTATGACGCAGCGATGAAAAGAGAGAAATTACCAATGATGTAGCCCAGAGGACACATCTCAAGATCCTTCAGGTGTGTTAAGAAAGCCAGACACAAAATAGTTTGTCCTATATGATTTGAGATCTGAATTTCTTTTGAAATCCCAGAAGATGCAGACAAAGCTGTGGTGATGCGAAGCAGATCAGTCATCGTGCAGGACTCAGGGCAGAGGGGAGGGGTCTGCAAAGAGCGTGGCCACGGTGCGGAGCAGGGTGAGGACATTGTCCTCAGTGTCCTGGACCCTGCCTGCAGCAGTCACCCCTCAGGGTCCCGATGTCAGAGCACATCTAATCCTAGCTGTTTTATTGTATGTAAACTGTACCTCCATTAAGTTGCTAAGTTTTCTTACATAGCAAAGACGGAAACCAAATATTTCACAAATGACTACTACTTATATAAACAAAGGTCATACTGTTAGATAATGGGGAAAGACAAAGTTAGACAAAACCACTTAATGCCTGAACTTTACTGCACGTACAATCATACCTCAATTTTAAAAGTGCAGATTGTGCGTGGGGGGTGTGCGTGTGGTTTTTTAGAGAGGGCCTTCCCGTGTCATGATGCTTCAGCCTCCTGAGCAGGGATCACAGGTGCCCACCACTGCACTCAGCTTTTAGGGTGGCTGAGAATCAAACCCTGACCTCCGATACGGCCTCCGCCTGCCAGGCAGCTGTGTCCAGTATGTCCTGCTGTGACTGGGTCAGAAGTGCGAATCTTAAAAACAGAATTGGTGGACAATTTATTTTTAAAACCAGAAACAAGAAATTCCACTTGGGGTTGGTCCTGTTGCCTAGGGTGAGGGGATGCCCTATCCCACATGGCTTACTGCAGTTTGAATCCCAGCTTCAGTGGCTTTCAAAACACTCCAGGCTCCTGTGTGCTTGCCCAAAACACTGACAGAACAAGAAAATGGAGGAGAAGAAATTGGAGTGTGATCATGCATTACCAGGGAGTGCTTTCTCCTGTCCCTCTGCCTCCCTTTCTCTCTCTCTCGTGCACATGCCCTCTGCAAACTAAAGGAAAGAAGGAAGAAAAGGAAAAAAGGAAAAAGAAAAAGGAAGAAACAGCAAAAAAGAAAAAAAGAGAAATTCCAGTTGCAAATACATGCAACCAGTATTACACATTATTACCAGCATTGTTTGGAAATACTTTAAATGTCCTGTAGGGACTAGGTCAATAAATTATTACATATATAGTATATGTAAATATATTTATATTAAATTATATAATATAATTATTTAAATAATATATGTGTGGGTGTGTGTGTGTGTGTGTGTGTGTATGTGTGTGTGCGTGTGCAGTGATGTTTATGGAACTAACGTAGCAAGCAGTAAAGAGTGAGGGGGCCTGGCATACAGACATGAAGTGAGCTCCAGGATACATCACCACTCAGTTTTTAATGTGCAGGTGGAAACAGCAGAGAAAATGTCTCCAGAAGGATCCCAGAAGTGAATGAGCCCGATTTGTCCCAGGGAGAACCAGGAGTGGATGGAAGCTTTCCAAGTGCACATTTTTCAAAGTAATTTTGAACCGAGCAAATTCAGTAACTATTCAGGTTTTTAAAAATTATACTAATAAAGGATGACATGGTGGCTCAGTGGTAACACTACTCTCTGGAAGGTCGTCCTACTTGGAAGGTTCCGGGTTTGCACCTGGAATCCTCCCAGGGGACACCGGCCCGTGTGTGTCCATTACCAGAGCCTGGCTGAGGCCGGGGGTAGATTTCTGCGTGGAGACCCTGTGGGTGGTATTGGCTCTCTGTCTTTTTTTTTTTCTCTCTCTCTCTCTCACAAAATTAAGAAATAAAAATTTCAGGGCCTGACAGGTGATATGGTGGTTAAAGGTGCTGGATTCTCACATGGCCAACTGCGGTTCAAGTCCTGGACCTGGTGGCTTGCTTTCTCACTTTCTCTGTCTCTCTCTGGTCAAATTAATAGTAATAATAACGAATTAAATAAATAAATATTTTAAAAGGAAAAAAGTGAAATAATATAAAATGAGTGGACATGAACAAGAGCAGGCATCTTTTCGCATGGGTCCCTGCTCTAAGCTTCACTTCAGCTGGACTCCCAGATGGGCAACACTGAGTCCCAGACCTGGTGGCTTGAAAATCACTCTGGGCATGTGTGTGTGCATGCCCAAGATCCTAGGAAGAGAGTGGAGGAGAAGGGATTGAGGCATGGCCATCTCCCCTGGGGAGTGATTTCTCACTTTCCCTCTCACTGTCTCTGTCTCTCTCTCTCTCTACCCCCAACAAATGCCTGCTCCCTACAGCAAAAACCTCTTTAAAAAAATGACTGCGAACTGTCTCGGGGAAGGCACAGCCTCCTGGAGCCGCCACTGGCTAAGCAAGGTCTGCTCAAGGCAGAGGCTCAACCTCATGGCCTTGGGATCAGGCAACATCTCCAACCAGAACCCCAGCCCTGGGGTGACTAGGGACAACGGGTCTGGCAAGGGAGAGGTGCAGTGTGACACAGTGGGGGTGAGGTTTTCCCAAAGCTAGTGCCTAGCTGTCCTCCACGCCCTGGGGCAGCCCCGGGTTCAGTGGAAGAGGCAGTGCAGACCTCTCAGGTCTAAGGTACATTGCAACACAATGTACCTTAATCTTCATCTAGTACTTGGGGTCGTTAGGCTTTCCAGGGTCAAGTAGCGTCTCACTCCAGTGAAAATGCAGCCAGTCGCCCTATCTGAGGGCCTGCAGGACAGAAGCCACCAGGGATGGTGATAGGCAGCATGCAGAGTGTCTCTTCTCACCTGCTGCAGCTCATGACCCTTGGAAGATGCTGACACTCTGCAAGGCAATGCGAGCCTACAACAGAAAATAATCAGCCCAGGTGGATCATGGAGCCCAGGTGTCCACATTACCATGTCACCCTCCTCTGGGGATGTCACAGGACTATGGCCAAAGAGCAGGCCTGTCCATTCATGTGTCTGAGAGAATGAGGTGAATTTGGTGGCCTGGAAAGACACTGGTGTCTGCCCTCTTGAGAGCTCAAGGACAGCCTGGCCTCAGGTGAGCACAGCCAGAGGAGGGGGGTGACTGTGACTGAGAGGAGCTGGGGTGAGGCCAGCAGGTGCCAAGGACCATAGGTCCTCCCGCTCCCCAGAAGAAAGACTGAACAAGGGAGTGTGGGGTGGAGTGTCCAGCAGGCTGAACTAACTCATCCTCGTCGTGGAAAACAAGAGCCAAAGGACCCTCTAGAGGAGAGGTGGGCCACCTCCAAACTCAGCCCCTCCCCCGCTGTGATGGAGCTGGGAGCACCAGCCACTGGTCACCTGGCCCAAAGAGACACCAGATCCCTTTCCTGCCAGTGTCCCTGGAGCTTTTTGTCAGCTCCCTCTGGGATAGGTGCTGGGCAAAGACACTGTATGGAATCTAAGGATGATTCGACAAACAAGCTTGAAAAATGAGCCCAAATCTCAGAAAAACAAAGAATAAAACACCAACTATCCCTCTCCTTCTGCAGAAATCAGGGCAAACTCAACCCTCCTGTCCCAGTCTGCATCCAATTTTTCATTTTAAAGCAAAAGATTTCAAAGTAGCATACAAAAAACGTTGGGTGGGTGGGGTAATTGGAAGGGGTAAATTTTTTTTTTTTTAAGAAGTTTTTGTTATAGGGCATGTTCACTCTCCAGAAAGACAGAGAGCCAGAGAGAAAGAAAGTGAGAAATCACCCCTCCCCCCAAAGGGGGAATGGCCACGCTGCAATCCCTTCTCCTCCATTCTCCTCTCTGGATCTTGAGCATGCACGCACATGAGCCTGGTGTGAATTTGAGCCACTAGGTCCGGGACTCGAACCACGGTTGACTATATGGGAGTCGGGTGACATAGCCATTACGCCAACTGTTGATCCCTTTTTTTTCCCCCAAGGAGTTAAGTTTTTAGCAACAATTACAAGGAGCAGTTACAAACAAATCCTTACTAGCAAAATCACAATAAAGGGTCCAGCAATGAACCCTGGCCAAGTTAGAAATGACCAGCTCGCCCGGCCCACATCCCAAGGCTCAGAGGCACAAAACACAGGGCCAACTTTCATGCCAAGAGTCTCTGGTAAAACCCTCTGAAACGTCCCCAAACTGCTGATATCGCCGGTCGAATGTGGGTGGACAGAAAATCACACCGGTTCCCTAGGCGTCTGGTCTTCACCAGGCCCACAGAACACCAAGCCATCTTTCCCTGCCACATCCCTGCCGCTGGCCTTGAAAGCCCTCCCCTGGACCACAGCTGAGAGCCCTCCATGGCTGCTCTGAACTCCCTGTCAGTCTGGAATCAGAGCCGGCTCCCCACCCTCACCCACCAGAAGGGAAGCAGAATTCAAAGAAGTCTCTGAAGAAAAGCAGTGGGGGGGGCCATTGTGCTAAGGTGCTGGCTGTGCAAGCGCCCTCCCACCAGAACGAGCCAGATCGTGGCTGCATCTGAGGTCCCTCTTAGTGGGTCCATCTGCAGATGGCGGGAACGTGGGCCAGTGGGTGCCAGCCGGCACTTGCATGTTCGCTGACCTCTTTCCCCTTGCAGCTGCCACAACAAACAGCAGTTCTTTCGAAGGCAAGGAGCAGTGTGGTCCTCAAAGTTTATAATTAGGAAGCTCAGGGAAAGATCCTGGTTGCTAAGCTGTGCTACTGGGAAGCTGAAGGGTCTTTAAATAAAAAATTGATGACTAATTCTATGTTTTCATTGTCCGTATGACTATGAAGACTAACTGAAGGATAAATCTATTAGATGTATCCTTGGACTCCACAGCCAAGTGTTACTGCTCTGTCTGCAAAGATGGAGCTGCTTAGAAAGCTCCAGGGAAATGAGAAGATTGTTCTAGAATTAACACCTAACATGCACACAGCAGTCTCTGTCAAGTGCCAACTACGTGCTAGGTGTTTTCTCTGCATGATGTTAAGCCATGACAATCCTGGGTGCAGTAATAATGCCAAAATACAGAGGAGAAAACTAAGGCTTTGGGTTGGACAGACTGAAAGAACAATATTCACGCTAAGTCACATCCAGCTCACAGCCAACGGCGCTGGACAGACTGAAAGAACAATACTCACTCTAAGTCACACCCAGCTCACAGCCAACGGCGCTGGACAGACTGAAAGAACAATACTCACTCTAAGTCACACCCAGCTCACAGCCAACGGCGCTGGACAGACTGAAAGAACAATATTCACTCTAAGTCACACCCAGCTCACAGCCAACGGCGCTGGACAGACTGAAAGAACAATATTCACTCTAAGTCACACCCAGCTCACAGCCAACGGCGCTGGACAGACTGAAAGAACAATACTCACTCTAAGTCACACCCAGCTCACAGCCAACGGCGCTGGACAGACTGAAAGAACAATATTCACTCTAAGTCACACCCAGCTCACAGCCAACGGCGCTGGACAGACTGAAAGAACAATACTCACTCTAAGTCACACCCAGCTCACAGCCAACGGCGCTGGACAGACTGAAAGAACAATACTCACTCTAAGTCACACCCAGCTCACAGCCAACGGCGCTGGACAGACTGAAAGAACAATACTCACTCTAAGTCACACCCAGCTCACAGCCAACGGCGCTGGACAGACTGAAAGAACAATACTCACTCTAAGTCACACCCAGCTCACAGCCAATGGCACTGGCATCTCTTTTTTTTTTTGAGAGATTTTCACTGTAGGGCGCGTGTGCTCGCCAGACAGACAGACAGAGACATAGAGACAGAAAGCAAGAAATCACCCCCCAGGGGGATGGTCACGCCGCAATCCCTTCTCCATTCTCCTCTCGGGATCTTGGGCACGCACGCACACGCGCCCGGCGTGAGTTTTAAGCCACCGGGTCCGGGACACGAACCGCGGTCGACTACGTGGGAGTCCAGCGACATAGCCATTACGCTAACTGCTGGTTCCCGCTGGCATCTTTTTTGTAAAGGTTTGTTGTTGTTGTTGTTTTGGGAGAGGTTTTTGCTATAGGGCACGTGCACTCGCCAGAAAGACAGAGAGAGACAGAGACAGAAAGTGAGAAATCACTCCCCAGGGGGGATGGTCATGCTGCAATCCCTTCTCCTCCATTCTCCCCTTGGGATCTTGGGCACGCACGCACACGCGCCCAGCATGAGTCTAAGCCACCAAGTCCAGGACTTGAACCGTGGTCAACTACATGGGAGTCCAGTGACATAGCCATTACGCTAGTTGCTGGTCCCTTTTTAAAGGTTTTTACCACAGGGTATGTGCACTTGCCAGAGAGAGACAAGGGAGAGAGAGAGAGAGGGAAAGTGAGAAATCACCCTGGTCTCCTCCATTCTCTTCTAGGGATTTTGGTCACACATGTACACACACCCAGCATGATTCTCAAGATGCCAGATGCAGGACTCAAACTGTGGTCAGCCATGTCAGAGTCCAGCACCTTAACCGCAGTGTCACCTACTGGTCAGGCCCTGGCATTCTTAGGCTCCTTTTCACCATTCATCTGGTTATTCCTTGCCACCTCTGGAATCCTCTCCATCTTTAGATACCTATAATAAGTGTACGTGTGAATGTATGCGTATAACTTATACATACTACAAATATGTATATCTTATGGAAATACATATGAATGCTTATAGACTACACATAAAATAAACCACTTAATAAAAGCATATGTAAAATATGTTATTTAAATATTTATCAAGGCTCAACCACCTTCTCACATAAATTAAGACACAGTGGGGTTTAATGGAGTAACAATCTGAAAACCTCATGCATCACAGAAGGACTATTTCTCGCATATTCGATGTGCCTGTCCTATGGGTGCCATCCGCATGTCACAGAAGGGTTGGCTCTGTCATCTCCTGCCTCTGGGCCCAGGCTGAGGAAGGCACAGGCCAAGAAGATAGATGGAGAGGTGACCTAGTGAGGAGTGGCTTGGCATGGGACAGACAGGTGTCCCTCCACAGCAGGTATTGCAACAGCAGGCTGATTTCCAGGGGACCAGGAAGTCCATTTTCCTAGAGGAAGAAGCTCAGAAGCCGGTGAGCATGGATAGAGTCTACATTTCTCCTTTGGGCTACAGTAAACTGGTCTCTCAGTAAGATTACTAAGAAGGAAAGGCAATTTGGTGACAAAAACTAAATGCCATATTTTGTCAAAACAACTCATTGATTTCCTATAACAGCTTTTCCCCTAAAGGTATTGCGATTCTAACCTTTGTATCACCATGAACTAGCTTTGTTTGCCATTTGTTTCAACAGTGGAATAACCAAACATCCTATTTGTTGACTGTATTGCGAGACCAGTGAAATCGATGATTAAAGAGTAGAGGGCCAGTCCCACAGCCTAGTGGTTAAGGGAGCCAGATGCCACATGACCAGCTATGGTCTGAATCCTGGCCCCCCTGGTTGTTTGTACATGCATGCCCCAAATCTCAACAAGATAAGAGAACTAGAGAAGGGATTGCAGTGGGACCATGCCCAACAGTGGGGTGCTTTCTCTTCTCCACCACTCTGGAGAGTGAGCCCTCTATTTAAAAAAAGAATAGAAATATTTCTAGTCTTACACACACAAACCCAGACACGCACACACACAAACACAGACACGCACACACACACACACACACACACACACACACACACCTGTATAGTACAGATGACCTTTACAGGCTGACTCTCAGTTCTACAAGGACAGGAACTGGTAAAGTAACTCTATATCCCCAGATACTTTAGGCTCTTAATAAACAAGTGATGAATAAATGCCATTTATTCTAGTTCTGGATTTTAACAAAATAGCCAACAACTATGGAAGCTGCTGCGTGTTTTGTTATTAACCTGTTTTCATTTCCTGAAGCGATCTGTTTGGGCACCTACAAGGTGACAAGGTGTTCCGTGTCTAAGTTCTACAAAAGTAACAACTGCAAGCAATTTTGTTGATTTTTCTTTTCTTTTGCTGTAGAAAGAAGCTCCACTTTTCCATTTAATTACGAAAATAAAAAAGCAATTTGCTTTGGATAGCTCTAGCCCTGTTGATAGTCTGTGACTACAATATTGTCCCTCCAGACCTCCCACCACCTAAAACTACTACTTTGAATCTAACTTCTGGAGGCCTCTTCTCCCAAGTGATTCTTCCTATAGCATAGGTGAAGCCTTGATCCTCGGAGTCTATAGCCATTTTGCAAAATGAAGGAACTGTCACAACTTTGTCAGCCCGTGAAGTGCCCAGAGTTCCTGTTTAAAAGAATATACCCTTGAGAATAGGCCTTTGCCTCACAACCTTTATTACATGAGGTGAGCCACAATTACAACCACTATATCAAACCTAGCTAAAATGTTTCAAAATGTTCCTTTAGATGTATCCCAGTAAGTATTCAGCCTATCACTTATTTCTGAGCCAGAAAAACCAAAACGAAAACAAAAAAATAAACTTGCGGATTTGTAAGCTAAGCAATGATCTTTAGTCTAGCTACCCTCCTAAATCTTTATCCCCTACCCCTGATTTCCTCCAAAGACAGCTCATGGCACATGGTCTTCCCACTGTGGCCATGAACTGATAGGCAGGCCCTTCTTTCTATATTCTGCCAGGGACCTCATTTGCTCCCAGTAATTTTTAATTAGTTAAAAGAGGGCTGGACTGTGGCCTTGGTTATTGAAGGAGCCAGGTCCTTCATGGTCAAAAACCCAGTTTGAGTGCTGGCCCTGGAGGCTCAAAAAATACACTGGGCACATGCACGCAAGCATGCAAAATCCTGACGGGGCAGAGGAGCGGAGAAGAAAGGATTGCATTGCAGCATGACCACAACCCACAAGGAGGGATGCCATCTCCCCCACATTCTCTCTTTCTGCTTCTTTGTCTCACTCTGGTGAGGCCATATGGCCTCTGGGAATTAACAACAGAAAAGAAGGGGTCAGCAGGTGGCATAGTGGTTAAGACTCTCCCACATAGCCAACTGCAGTTCGAGTCCTGCACGTGGAAGCTTGAAATCACGCCCGGTATGTATGTGTGCATGCCAAAAATCCCAGAAGGAGAATAGCGGATAAGGAATTATGGCATGGCTACGCACTCTGGGGGGCAGGGGGTGCTTTCTCATTTTCCCTCTCACTGTCTGCCTCTTTCTTTCTCTGGCAAACACATTTGCCCTATGGCAAAAACCTTCAAAAACAAAAAAGGGAAAGAGGAAAAAATTAGTTTAAGGAAAAGTCTGCCTACAAGAAGGTCAGCCAGAATAACGATTAGACATAATCGTGAACTAAGACAGACATTTGTATTTTCATGTTGCCACATATTTGAAATATGCTGATTGGAAGAGAGCACTATCATGATATATAAAGCATGACGGCCTCTGATTCAAAATTTATCCATCATAGAGATGCCTAGAGGGAGACAGAGAAAGGGAAACAGATAAGAAGTGTGCCCGTAAGGGATAGCAGCATTATGTATCAACGTGGAATGAGGGGACAAACTTCACGCTTGCAGTGGCCATAGGAATCCTATAAACAAGAGGGTTGGGGTTGGTGGCTTCCGTGTAAACTGGAGACTTGATGTCCTTAAAGAAGACAGTTACTGCCTGGCCAATTGCCATCTTCACGTAAGCAGACAGGTGGTCAACAATTTCCTTTCCTCAAGAGGAACAAAATTCACATTTTAAATGTGAAATCTCCATAAATTCAAGTAAAAAAAATATTGAACAAGCCACACAAACCCACCTCTACATCCCGGACATGGTCTGCGGGCCACCAGTTGCAAGGTCTAAGCTAGTGTTTCTAGTATCAACTATTCCTGAAATAAGCAGTAACAGCTTGAACAAAATGACTTAAGTTCAGTTGTAAGATGCCCACCATGGGGAAAGCACTATGCAGGATTCAGAAACATTTTACAAGACTGTACGAGGTCATTAACAAACATCTCAGCAATGCCAGAAACTAGCATTCAACAGTGCAATCCTGCTTTTGTTGTTAATCGACTTTATTTTTCAGAGCGGTTTTAGGTACACACACGCACGCACACACGCCCACACACACACACACACACACACACACACAAATGTGCAGAAAGCATAGAGAGTTCCCATGTGCCTCTGTTCCCACACGTCCAGTTTCCCCATCTTCAGCAACCCTAGTAAGAGTGAGCACTTGTGACAATGGATGAACCTGCACTGCCGCATCCCTGCCACACGAGCCCACGATTTATGTTAGGATTCCCCCTCCGTGGTGTACATGCAGTGGGTGTTGACAGGTGTAAAATGACATCCTCCAGTGCAGTATGGTGTAGAATGGTTTCAATGCCCTAAACATCTCTGCTCTCCCTACTCATCTCTCTCTCTCACTTAAACTTGCAACCCGGTCTTTCTACTGTCTCCATTGTTTTGGCCTTTCCAGAATGTCAAATATTTGACATCATAAAGTATGAAGTCTTTTCAGATGGGTATCTTCCATGGAGTAGTACATACTTATGTTTTCTCCATGTCTTTTCATGACTTGATAGCTCTTTTTTTTAAGAGCTTTTTGCCTTAGGGAATGTGCTCTCTCAGGAGAGACATTGAGAGACAAAGACAGTGAGGGGGAAAGAGACAAATCACCCCCCACCCCCATGGAGGGATGGGTCATGCCACAATCCCTTCTCCATTCTCCACCTGGGATCTTGGGCATGCATGCACACGTGCCCAGTGTGAATTTCAAGCTACCAGGTCTGGGACTTGAACCACAGTTGGCCATGTGGGAGTCCAGCATATCATTTGCTGGCCCCTATAGCTCATTTCTTTTTAACATGTAACAATACTCCTGCACTGTCTATAGGTACCAGAGTGCATTTATCCACTAATCTGCAGGAAGATATTGGTTGCTTCCAAGTTTGGGGAATTATGAATAAAGCTGCTATATAAACATCTATGTGTAAATTTGTGTGGACACATTGTTAATTCATCTAGGCAATTATCAAGGAGAATATGTGTTGAATCATATGGTAAAATGATAAGTAGTTTTGTAAGAAACTGCCAAACTGTCTTCCAAAGTGGTTGTACCATTTTACATTCCCACTGGCAATGAATCAGAGTTTCTGCTGCTCTGTTTCCTTGTCAATATTTGGTGGTGTCAGTGTTGTGGACTTTGGCCATTGTAATAGGTGTATAGTGCTAGCTCATTATCATTTTAATTGACCATTTCTTAATGACGTAGGATGTTGAAATCTCCTCAAATACTTATTTGCCATCTGTGTATTTTCTTGGTGAGGTGTCTGTTTATGACTTTCGTCCATTTCTTTTTCTTTTTTTTGAAAGGTTTTTGCTATAGGGTGCGAAAGCTTGCCAGAAGGACAGAGAGAAACAGAGAGACAGGAGACAGAAAGTGAGAAATCCCCCCCCCCCCACTTACACACACCCAGGAAGGATGACCACCCCGCAATCCATTCTTTTCCATTCTGCTCTCGGGATCTTGGGCACGCACACATGCCCAGTGTGAGTTTAAGCCACCCAGTCCAGGACTCGAATCATAGTCAACTACATGGGAGTCCAGCGACATAGCCATTATGCCAACTGCTGGTCCCTGTCCATTGCTTTTATTGAGTTGTTAATTTTCTTACTGTTTAAAGACTTCTTCATAAATTTTGAGTTACTGTCCTTTATCAGAAGTGTCTTTTTGCAAATCTTGTCTCCTTGTGACTTTTCTTCTCATACTCTTGACATTGTCTTTCAGAGAATGGAAGTTTTTAATTTTAATGAAATCCATCCTATCAGTCCTGTCCTTCATGGATGTGCCTTTGATGTTGCATCTGTAAAATAATCGCCATATTCAAGGTCACCTAGGTTTTCTCCTGTCTTCTAGTTTTGTATCTAGAAGATTCAGATCTATGATCCATTTTCAAATAATTTTTGTGAAAGGTGTAAGGTCCGTGTCTACGTTCAGTTTTCTTATGTGAATATCCAGTTGTAGGAACATTTGTTGAAAGGGCTGTATTTGCTCCATTGTATTACTTTTTGCTCTTTTGCCAAAGATCAATTGACCATATTTCTGTAGGTCAATTTTGGGGACCTCTTTACTCTGTTCCATTAGTATATTTTGCCTATTATTTTGGCATTATCACAGTGTCTTGATTGCTGTAGTTTTATATAAGTTGGATAGAATCGGTCTACCAAATTTGTTTCTCTAGTATTGAGTTAGCTATTCTAGGCCTTTTGCCTCTTAATATAAACTAGAATCAGCTTGTCGATAATTACAAAATAACTTGCCAGACCCTTGACTTGGATTGTGTCTAATCTGCAGATTAAATTCTGAAGAACTGACATGTTAAAATTGACTCTTCTTAATCATGAACATGAAATATCGCCACATTTATTAAGTTCTTCTTTGGTAATCTTTCATCAGAGTTTTGAAGTTTTTCTCATATATATTTTGCTCATATTTTATTAGAGTTATACCTAAATATTTCATGTTGGGGTGCTAACTCAAATGGTAATGTGTTGTGAATTTCAAATTCTACTTCCCCTTGGTATCCAGCTGGGATTTGTGTGTTAATTCACATTCGGCAACCTTGCTACAATTGTTAATTCGTGCCAGGAGCTTTCATTGTCAAGTCTTTTGGATTTTATACATAAATACCCATGTAATTTGAAAATAAAGATAGTTTTATTTCTTCCTTCCCAGTCAGTATACATTTAATTTATTTTACTATCTTATTGAGTTTGCTACAATTTCTAATATAAGGTTGAAAGGCAATGGAGAAAGGGAACATCCTTGCTTTGTTTCTGATCTCAGTGGGAAAACTGTGAGTTTCTCTTTATTAATTATAGTGTTAACTGTAGGTTCTTTGTAAATAGTCTTCATCAAGTTGAGGAATTTCCCTCTATTGCTGGTTTTCTGGCGATTTTTGTCACACATGGGCAGAGGATTTTATTAAGTATTTCTTCAGCGTGTATTGATTATATGCCTTTTTACCTTTAGCCTTTTGATGTAACAGACTATGTTAACTGGTTTTCAGATGTTTAACTAGCCTGTATATATGGAATAAATCTCGGTTGGTCATAGTGTACAGTTCATTTATTCATTGTTGGATTCGATTTGCTAATATTTTGTTGAGATTTTTAGCATCTTAAGTTGATGTGAGATATTCATCTAAAGTTCTCCTTCATGTAATATTTTTTTCCTGACTTTTGTACAAAAGTCAGGAAATGCTTCTTCTTCTTCTTTATTTTTTTAATTTTTAATTTTTTTTTGATATGAGGATAATGCTAACTTCATAGAATGAATTAAAAAGTCTTCCCTCTGTTTCTATTTCTAGGAAAGACTGTAGAGAATTAGTATAATTTTTTCATTGAGTGTTTAGTAGAACCAACAGTGATCCCATCTGGGCATAGGTTTCTGTTTTGGAATGTTAATAACTATTGAGTTAATTCCTTTAATGGATTTAGGCCTAATCTTATTTTTTATTTCTTCTCAAGTGCGTTTTGGTAGATTGTGTGTATTTTAAGGAATCAGCTCATTTCATCCAGGTTATCAAATTTGTGAGTATAGTGTTGTTTATAATATTTCCTTATTATCTTTCTGATGGGTCTAGGATCAGTAACAATATTCCCTCTCCCATTTCTGATATATGCAATCTGTGTATTTTTGTTTATTTCTTAATCTGGACAAAAGCTTACCAATTTTATTGATTTCTTTAAAAATTAGCTTTTAATTTTGTTGATTTTCTGCTTTCAATCTCATTGATTATACCTTGATTTTTATTACTCTCTTTCTTCTTGCTTTGAATTTAATTTGTTCTTCTTTTTCTGGTTTCCTAAAATGGGACCATAGATGATTTATTTTAGATCTTTCTTATTTTCTAATGGATAAATCTAATGCTATAAATTTCTTTGAGCATCCCCAAAATTATGAAACATGTGTTTTCGTTTTCACTTAGTTCAAAATATTTAAAATTTTCTCTTAATATTTCTTTTTTTAAACCCATGTGTTATTTAAAAGTGTGTTGTTTCATCTCTAAGCTTTTTTTTTTCCCCAGCTATCTTCATGCTGTTGATTTCTAGTTTAACTCCATTGTAGCCTGAGTGAAGACTCTATATAATTTGTATTTTTTGAATTCGTTGTGGTAGGTTTTATGGCCCATGATGCAGAATGAATATCTTAGTGAATGTTCCATGTGAGCTTGAGAAAAATATGCATTCTGCTATTGCTGAACAAAAGGATGTTTAGATGCCAATTATATCTAGTTGATCAATGGTCCAATTAGATTGAGTTTAACCATTTGAACTCCTTATTGATTCAGCCTGCTGGATCTTCCCACTACTAATAGATGTCATTGAAGTCTCCCACTATAATGGAACACTGATCTATATCTCCTTGTAGTTTCATCAATTTTTTTCTTATGTATTTTGATGCTGTGTTTATAGGCACACGTATGTCAATGATTGCTATGTCTTTGGAGTATTAACCTCTTTGTGATTATTTATTGCCACTTTTTACCCCTGATAAAATCCCTTCCTCCTTAGTCTTCTCTGTCTGAAACTAATATAGATATTCCTGCTTTCTTTTGATTAGTATTATCCTGGTATATTATTCTCTATTTTCTTATAATTTATGTGCAGCTTACATCAAAAGAGGGGATTTTGCTTTTAATCTATTCTAAGAATTTCTGTATGTGTCTAAATCTGTTTGAACTGCTATAACACAAAGGAATGAATGGCTTGTCAATAAGAGATTCCTCACAGTTCTGCAAGCTGGGAAACCCCAGAGCACGGCATTGGCAGATCTGATGTCTGGGGAGTGCCTGATTCCTCATAGACTGTCATAATCTCACTGGAACCTGTCAAAAGGCAGAAAGGACAAGGTGGCTCCCCAGGATCTCTTTTTAAAGAGCACAAATCCCATTCAAAAGGGTTCCATCCTCATGACACAATCACCTTCCAAAGGCGCTACTTTCTAACACCATCATCTCAGCGGTTAAGATGTCAACCTACGAATTCAGGGGTGACATAAACATTCAATCCATTGCAGAGTACCTAGACTCTTGATGTTTCAGGCAATTGTTGATAAACACTGTGGTGGGTAAAATCTTCACGCTTGTTACTGTTTTCTGTTTGTCGTCTTCGTTCTTTGTTTCTGTTTTGGTCTTCCACACTTTTCCTACCTTCTGTGTATTTAACTGAGCATCTTACATGATTTCATTTTCTCTCCTGTCTTGGCACATTAATTATACTTTTACTTTTTTTTTTTTACTTTATAAAATTAGTTGCTGTAGAGTTTGCAATATATATTTACAACTCATTTTAAAAGGTGCTATACCTCTTCACAGGTAATACAAGTACCTTATACACATGAAATACTCCTAGCTCATCCCTTCCATCCCTTGTACCACTGCTGCCATTAACTTCACTTACACGTAAGCATGGGGACTTCAGAAAGTGTGGAAAAATGCAATCAGAGTACAAGTTTATTTGGATACTAAAAGAGCCCAGGTAATCATATGCATGCATGTATAATGAAATACATAGTTGCTATTATTCTGAACAAACTGTTAACTGATACCAATTAGTAACAAGCCAGTGAAAGTTGTTCCCTTACTTTCATTTAGATTCATCCTCTGATGCTCTTCCTCTTTTTACATAGATTTGAGTTTTCCACATATCAATTCCTCTTCCATAAACACCTTATTTCAACATAGACCAGCAAGGCAGGTCTACTGGGAAAAAATTCTCTTATTTTTGTTTGTCTGAGACATTCTCTATCCTTAGTTCTCCTTAACTTTTAAAGGATAATTTTGCAAGGTACAGAATTCTAAGTTAGCAGGTTGTTGGGTATTTTCGTTTTCCCCAACACTAAATATCCCATACAATTTTCTTTGCTTACATACTTTCTTAGGATAAGGCGATGTAATTCTTATCTTCTCTATCTCTCTTTTCTAGCTAAACTATGTTTCCCTTCCTCTGGCTTCATTCAATAATTGTTTTTTCTTTGACTTTGATTATGATATCCCTAGGTGTAGTTTTTTTGGTTGTGTTTCAGCATTTACCTTGCTTGATGTTTCCTGAGCATCCTGGATCTGTGGTGTGGTGTCTGACATTAATCTGAGAAAATTCTTAGTCAACATCTCTTTAAATATTTCCACAATCATCTCTCCTCCATTTCCTTCTAGGATTTAGGACATGCATGCACACGCACCCAGCATGATTTCCCAGCCCCCGGGGCTGGGATTCTAACTGCAGTCACCCATGTGAGAGCCCACTGCCATAACCAGTATGCTACTTGCTGATCCCTCCATCCCTTTCTTCTCTTTCTTTTATTCTCATCCCAGTACCTTTATGTTATGCCTTCTGTAGTTCTCTCAATTTTTTTTTTTTTGGAGAGGTTTTCTCTATAGGGTGCGTGCGCTCGCCAGACAGACAGAGAGAGACATAGAAACAGAAAGCGAGAAATCACCCCCCAGGGAGGATGGCCACACCGCAATCCCTCCTCCTCCATTCTCCTCTTGGGATCTTGGGCACGCACACACACGCACCCGGCGTGAGTTCTAAGCCACCGGGTCCAGGACACGAACCGCGGTTGACTACGTGGGAGTCCAGCGACATAGCCATTACACTAACTGCTGGTTCCCATAGTTCTCTGAATTCTTGAAAAAAAATTTAATGCATATTTATTTCATGGGTGACAGAGAGACCTTGACGGAGTCTCTCCACAGTCCCAGCCACCCCCACCCCCTCCAGCCTTCTGACCAGCCAGAATAATGGACGCGTCCATAACTACACTGAGGTATTCCACTTTGGCCGGGATCCAAACTCTGTTTTTTCTTTTCAGTCTTTTTTTTTTCTTTGCATTTCAGTTTTGGCAGTTTCTAGTGAAATATCCATCAGCTCAGAGATCCCTTCCTCACTCCAGTCTACTCATAAATTCCTCTAACAGTCTTCATTTCTGCTACAGTATTTTGATCTGGATCATTTCTCTTTTATTCTTGTTTAGAATTCCCACCCCCTCTGCCCCCCTGTCCGTTTAATCTTCCCTGCTATCTGCTTTCTGCAATAAATCCCTTAGCATACTCATCATACTTTGTAAAAATTCCTAGTCCGGCCATTTCAACATTCCTGCCCTACATGACTGGTTTTGACGTTTGTCCAGTCTCTTTGGACTGTGTTTTTTGCCTTGTGGTGTGCCTGATGAGTTTTTATTGCAAGTGGACATGAATAAAAGGAAGTGTCATAAACAGGGCTTTAGTGATTGGGTGGTAAGTTGTGGGGGGAGGAGGCGTTGCATGGTACTGGAACCGCTC
>NW_006159728.1:1435113-1439777 GCF_000334495.1 Tupaia belangeri chinensis | reverse complement strand
TCTCTGGGCTGTGAACTTCACACACGTTTCTCAGCAATCCCCCAACTCAAATGGCACAGGATGGCTGCAGGGGTCCAGAGTTGTATATTACTCCTTCTTCAAGTTGTCAGTTTCTTGGGTCAAATAGTTTCTCACAAGGGCAGGCCTTATTAAAAACAGAATGTTCTGGCACATTTCAAAGTGGTTTTATTTCTCCTCTCTGCTGAAAGTATGTAGGGGTTTGCTCCAATATTCACCGCGAGGAGGTAGTAGGGCTCCCAGAGGTAAAACTCACAGAAGGACGTCAAGCCCATCACCTCTCCATGACCGAGTGCCCTGGGGGTTTCACCCTTGGACTTGTCCACACTGAACCTCGGTGACTCCAATTATAGTTCAGGCTTTCCTACCCAGGCGCCGGTTTCCTGTAGGTTTCAGCACACAGGTTCTGTTCTTGGAAGTTGTGCTTCTCTGTCTCTCTGATTTGGCGTACTGGTTTGGGGGGCATTATTTCTCTAATGGGTTTAAGAACTCTTCTTAGAGCTGTTGATTTTTCAGATTGTTCTGCTTATTGGTAGAATGGAGCCCCAATCCTGATTTTTTAAAGCAGCAGGTAACTCTGAGCTCTAGAAATAATAAAGCATATTCATGACAAAGAAGGAAATGTTCCATCAGGTTTTTTTTTTTTTTTTTGGTTTTTGTTTGTTTGTTTGTTTTGAGAGAGAGATTTTCGCTATAGGGCATGTGCACTCGCTGGAGAGACAGAGGAGACAGGAAAGACAGAAAGTGAGAACTCTCCCCCCAGGGGGGATGGCCACACGGCAATCCCTCCTCCTCCATTGTCCTCTAGGGACCTTGGGCATGTATAGGCGCCCAGCATAAGGTTTAAGCCACTGGATCCAAGACGGGAACTGTGGTCAACTTCATGGGAGTCCAGCAATGAAACCATTACACCATCTGATGATCCCTGTTCCATCTGTTGTATCAGTTGTTGTTTTCTTTTTCTTCTTCTCAGTGTATCATCCTTGAAAAAGAAGCTGCTTCTTTGATACTTATCAGGAGATGGGTCTCAACTCAGAGTCAAATGCAAATGGCAGGGTAAGGGTAATGGCTGCTCGCAGGCAAAACTCCAAGGGTATGTAAGTGGACAAACGATTGAAAAATGAGTCCCCTCCAACTCTTTTTTTTTTTTTTACTTTGGAGAGGTTTTTCGCTATAGGGTGTGTGCGCTCGACAGACAGACAGAGAGAGACATAGAGACAGAAAGCAAGAAATCACCCCCCAGGGGGGATGGTCACGCCGCAATCCCTTCTCCTCCATTCTCCTCTCGGGATCTTGGGCACGCATGCACACACACCCGGCGTGAGTTTTAAGCCACCGGGTCCAGGACGCGAACCGCAGTCGACTACGTGGGAGTCCAGCGACATAGCCATTACGCTAACTGCTGGTTCCCGAGTCCCCTCCAGCTCTTGACCCTCAGTTCCCTGATTCTCTTCCCTAGAGATAGCCCTGTTACTAGATTTTCGTGTCTTCCTAAAATACGGCCTTAGAAAAGTGCACTTGTTTAATGGAACGTTACTTTAGAAATGCACATTTCCTATTTAATTTTAGGTCCAAGCAACCCATTTCAGCCTTTAATTCACAACTTCCTTAATTCTCTGCTCCTGAGTAAAAATCTTTTTAAAGAGGGAGAAACCCTTTCCTTTCATCCCACTTCAGATAGTATCAGTTGTTCCTAAAATAGGTGTTTTAAATGTCCTCATATTTAGGCTGCCATTCTGGTTTTTTCCTCATTGACCTTAGCTTTGCCCTCTAAGGCCAGAGAAAACAGGTGGCCACATGCCTTTTGCCTAAGATGGAACTTGGAGATTTGAAGTCCTCTTATCTACAGTCCGCTGGAGAGCTGCTCTCCCCCTCACAGACTGCGTGACTTTAGGGAATGCAGCCATGTTCCTTATAGAAAGATTAAACTCCTATGCAACAAACTCAGGATCTTCTCATAAGTAGGTAACCACTCATCAGAGAGAAAAACATTTCTCACATAGCTGGCAAAAAGAGTGAACCATCTATGCTATGAAAATGGATAGATGTTACGAAATTCTTGTGGGAAATAGTCTCAGTATATATTTACTAGTGTGGTAGCCATGAAGGCTTTATCTGAAAATTTGGGGCTAAGCAGAAATTATAGTTATTACTGCTCTATTGAATTGACAAGATATCATGAAGTAGAGTTTGAGGTCCCGAAGTTACCATTTTTTAGGTTCAGAAGCAGTGTAGTATGGGCCAGACAGGTGGCTGGACTCCCATGTGGCTGACCACGGTCTGAATCCCAAATTTGGCGGCATGCTTTTCTCACTCTATCTTTCTCTCTCTCTTTGGTCAAGTAAATTAATTCATTAAATTGAATAAGTAATTCTTTAAAAGAAGAGGAGGAGGAGGAGGAGCAGGTGGAGCAGGTGAAGGGATAAAGGCCAGCCTCTCATACTCACAAGTACACTCCGGACTTGGTGACTTCTAGAAACTCTCCAAGCCACAGTACCACCTTGCTAAGAAGGGCAAACTCAAGTGTAAGTTAGCCCAGGGGTTGACAGAAAACTACTGCCTGCACAGTACCGAGCGTAGAGCCTGGGCTGCTGTTGGTGTGCCTATGGTGTTGATGAAGGAGGTACAAGGCACCCAGCCCCTGCTGGACATGTGGTCTGGGATCCTTCTACACAGAGGCTCTGCCCAGGAACACCCTCCAGGCAAGGTCCCTCAGTTCTCATAAGCTGAAGTTACTTCTGGCCTTCTCGGCCCTTCAGCCTTTCATTTAACAAGCAACAGAGTAACCAGTGACCTCCAGGTACCTGCCAAAGAGTACAAACCACCTGAGACCCTTTTGGACTAAAGGCTCAGAGGAGAAACACCCCTGGGAGGATGGCCACAGTGCAATCACTTCTCCTCCATTCTCCTCTTGAAATTTTGGGCACGTACACAAGCACCCGACATGTTTCTTAAACTGTCAGGTCTGGGACTTGAACCAACCGTCAAAGCATGTGAGATCCAGCTGCCTTAATTGCCACGTCATTAGCTGGCTCCGCATGCCATCTTAATACTCAGTTATAGTTTAAATTAATTGTGTTTTAGTATATGGACACTCCTGACTTGTGCCACTGATCATATTCCCTTGATAGAAAATAAGATTTGGAGTCAGATGGCGACCTTTGCTTAGTAAGTGACAGGACTGTGTTGCATGGGTGTCTTTTATAAGACCCCATCCTGTCTTTACTTTTTGTCCCACTGGCGCATTTCCTGTGTGCCTTTCTCTCATTTCTATTTTCTGTATTTGTATTTCACTACGAACTGCCTTAAGTCTCTGTTTGGATTATGGAGGAAACCAAACACAAGGCCAGCAGAACCTTCAGGGCCTTCTTCATCCAGGGGCTGGATGAGTTCAAAGAGTCAGCGGTTGACCTGATCTGTTAAAACAGAGACACAGGCTGTAATTCACAGGAAAGGGTTCAGTTCCACGGATGGCGAGGAGTCCAGCGTGCTGAACTTGCCTTGCCACAACCACAAACCCCACCATTCCGGCTTCCAGGTACAAAGCTTAGGCAAAGAGCCTGGTGGCCAGCAGGAAAGGTGTGAAGTTCTAACCCTCCAGGGCTGCAAGCAGCCGGCCTTTGCCTCCCCCTGCCCGTGGTTTGTGAACTTGGGAGACCAGAGCTGATCCAGCCCTGAAGGTGGCTGGCGAATCCCGGGAAGGGAGAGCGCGTCGTGGTAGGCCGGGAGGGAGCACATTTCTCCTGGAAGCAGGAACGGCAGACTTTGCTGCAGGGATTTAGCGAAAGTTCTTCATCCAAGAAAGCAGAACTTCTGCTTGAGCAACCAGGGCAATGGGACAGAGTCTCTCTAAAAGCATCTGCATTGTCTTTTAGGTCAAGCCTTTATCTAAGCTCCTGATTCGGGGAAGTTACTGACCTCGCACGTTTGCTGTTGGCTTTCAAAGTACGCAGAGCTGGTGCCCAGTATTTGGAACGCTGGGCTGCCTTGGGACTCACGCAGTCAACAATAACGGGGGCCAGTCCGTGCCAGGGGCTGGGTGTCCTCAGTTCAGACGATTTCGAGGGTGCTTGATTGGATCCGAAGGACCCTAGGACTTCCGAGCGCCACCCAGTCGCCTGGCACATCTGCCACGGACAAGGAACGCCGCAGCTGCCAGGTCCGCCGCTGAGCCGGGCTAAGATCCCGGGGTGCTGCGGGCGAGCGGGGTGCCAGAATGAAGACGCAGTTTCCTCACCCGGGCCACTATCCAGCCTCGCTCTAGGGCTCGGTCAGGATATCCGGGACTGGTACACGTTTACCCGGTGAATGAAAGAAGGGAACGGGAGAAGGGGCCCTCGGCACGGATTTGTTCGACGGAGGCTGGGCCACCGAGAGCGCCGGGCAAGTCCGCGAGAGCGGGCCCAGAGGAGCAGCGCCCGGCGGGCTCCACGCGGAAATGAACCCCTAAGGGCAGCAGCTCCCCACCCGCGCGCCGCCCCCTGCAGCCCGAGTCGTGCTCCCGCGGGGACCCCGCTCCCACCACCGCGGGCTGCGGCCGGCCCTCGGTCCTCGCGGCCGCTGCTTCCTCCCTCCTCCTCGCATTCTCCTCCTCCTAGGCTCCTCCCGATCCCTCCTCCTCCTGGTCCCTCCTCCTGCCCAGCCTC
>NW_006159728.1:1434345-1434700 GCF_000334495.1 Tupaia belangeri chinensis | reverse complement strand
AGGGCGAGTCGGCGGCCGCCCGGGCTCGGGAGTCCTAGGGCGCAGGGCAGCCGGGTGCGGGCGGGCTGTGGGGGGCGCGCCGCGAGCTCCGCACCCCGATCGCTCCCAACTTTCCTGCGGCGCGGCGCGGGTCGGAGTCCGTGGGCGAAAACTTGGTGCGGGGCTGGCGCCGGGAGGCCGAGTGCCGGCACGTGCGCCCCGCGCTGCCCAACGAGGGGCGAGGCCGGGCCGGGAGGCGAACACCCGAGAGGCGGGCGCGCCCCACGCGCGGAGGCCGCGGGGCTTCGCGAAGTTGAGGAAGCACCCGCGGGAACCCCTCCAGCGCTCCGCTCTCCTGGGCCCCGTGGTTTCCTGG
>NW_006159728.1:1410062-1429794 GCF_000334495.1 Tupaia belangeri chinensis | reverse complement strand
CCGCCGGGGTCTCCCACGTAGCCGGCGCGCCGGCCCTGCCCGCAGGTCCCTGCAAGCCCTCGTCCCGGGTGTGGAGCCGCAGCCTTGACCGGGGAGGCTGGGAGAACTGGTCTCTGGCTGACTACCTGCGGCTGCCGGGAAGGGGTGGTGCTGAGGCGGGGGGTGAGCGTCCTGGTCGGGAACAGGGGAGTGGGGCTCGCCGCGGCCCCAGGCGCACACCCCGCGGCTCGCGCTGGGCGTCCCGTGCACCCCAGCCAGGTGCGCCCGGCCTGGGCGCCGGCTCGCACCCCGAGGTCCGTACGTGGTAGGTGGCGTTTGCTCCCACCTGCAGCCCTTCACTTGCTTGGCGTCTCTCGCCTTCGCCGCCAAGTTGGACCGAACTGTCACCCAGCCAGCCGCCGCGAGGGCACAGCTGGGTCTGGTGCCGAGCTCCCCATGGAATTCATCCCCGGGTTCTTCAAAATGGGGCTCACAGCAAACTTTTGCTCCTCCACATCTCAGATTTTCTCTTTTGGGTGTTTCTTTTTGAAAAAGTTGACATTGGGCCAACCAAAACATTAAACTTCGTTTAAAAAAATACAAAAAGACCCAGATTGATGGCCTTGGTTCACGTGTGCCAAACGTCCAGACGGAACATGAGCGCGTCTGGCTGCGTGACTACCCACCATAAACCCACTTGACACGAGAAACATGCCTCGGAAGGTTTAATTGCACAATTTCAAAATCGAGCGGCCTGACTTCCAAGAGTCAGGTCAGTACTTGCTGTGGTGTCGTTAGTGAGGGAGTCAGGTTTGGTGCTGAGCATGACCCAGTCCTAGGGGAAGGGGGAAGAAGGTATAGCGCAGGGGTTCCCAAACTTGGGGGCACGTCGGAACCATCGGGGTTTAAAGAAACAAACACACCAACAAATAAAAACCAAACCAGAATCCAAAACCAGTGTCGGCCCCTCCCCCGACCCCAGGCATTCGGTTTAATTGTCTAGGGTGGGGCGAGACCTGGGCCTTAAGATCTTTAAAAGCCTTCCAGATGATTCCGTCCAGCAGCCAGACTGGGGAATCCCTGGCATAGAGGCAAGAGTGCTACAGTGTCTGGAGAGATGATCTGCCCATTTGAAGGGCTCTTCTAGAACATCTGGAGTTTTAACCATCTTGCAAAATATAGGAAAAGACCGGGAAGGAGGGATGTGATTTCTGTGGTAAAGGTGTAACCTGTGCTATATGAAAAGGGCCAGGGCTTTCCTCCCCTACCTGGAGGACTGCCCTTCCTCTGGCCTGCCATGCCCAGGAGGCTGTGCCCTGAGTGCCAGACAGCTGCTAATACTTCCTCTGTTTCTGCTGAAGAAACTCCTCTCCTACCTTAAACGAAAGGCTCTTAGGATACCTCCCAGCCTCACTTTCCTGGCTCTCCAGATAGTCTCAGCTCCGGGATGTCACTCCTTGAACCACAACCGTTAGCAGTGGGCTCTGTCTCTGACGACAACATATTTGGCCTAGTGACAGTCAATGAACAAATGTTGTTCCGTGAAAGTAACGTAAAAGGCTACATTTTAAGGGGCAGGTTATTGAAAATAGAAGATGTAGTCTCTGGCCAGAAATTATTTCAGGCCCATAGCAATCGCATTCCTTGGTTTTGTTCGAGATTTACTCATTTTAGGGAGCGTTTTGCTTGGTCCTAAGGTGCGGTATTTAGACAACTGACTTTCCCACAGCTGCTGAGAGGCAGAACCAGCACCCAAACACGGCCATCCTGGCCCAATCTGTCCCTCAACCTCCAACCTCCACTGCCTTATTTGAGTTCTGATTTCCAGGGAGCCAGGTCAGGTGCACAGGATGTCTAATGTCGGTCGAGGAAGGGGGAGAAGGACCAGGGCGCGAGCTCATTAAGATGGGTCCCTTGTCTGAAGCTTGCAACAAATGCTTGCTTGTTTGTGGTCTGCACTCCTGCTCACAGTCCTAGTCCTCACCCTGGCTGCCTTCACTGGAGCTTCAGCTCAAATCACATCACACAGTGAGCTTGGAGATGGCTGGAGAGATGTGGAGGGAACACCAGGCACTTGCAAAACGGAGAGGAAAACACACAGACCTAGAAGAGACTAGAAGAGACACCCGGTGGTGTTCGGGAGAGTGTGGCCACTCTCAACTCAGTGAGCTTGGTAAAGTGCCCGCCTCTGCCAACAACAGATTCTGCAGGTCTGAGCTGTGTTCAGGAGAAGCAAAAGCAGGGGTTTTAATTGTATCCAGAGTGAAGCACCAGCCGCTTTCTCAGAGATCAGATCTTGACGGCCAGGAGGCCTGCCTGGCTTTTCCTTCCAGCTCAGGGAAAAGGTAGCGTAGTCACTCTAAAGGCTAGACTTCCATGTCCTCATTTATGAAACTGTCACCTGGGATTTAAAAAAAGAAAAAGCAGTTCTGGCTCTCAGGTGCTGACATTCTGATTTAATTGGTCTAAGGCAACACCCTGGCATTAGGATTTTTTTAATTATTTTTTTAGGAATTATTTTTTATTTCACTTTATTTATTTATTTATTTATTTTAATTTGAGAGAGAGAGAGAGAAAATGAGAAAGCAAGTCACCAGGTCCGGGACTCGAACAACAGTTGGTCATGTAGGAGTCCAGCACCCTTAACCACCATGCCCGTGCCAGCCCAGGATTTTTTAAATTCTGATACTGAAGATAGAGTGCATGGAACACGCCAGACATTGTGAGTTAAAAGGAGGCGGGAGTGGTCTTGATGGTTTCTGCTATCATTTCCTTACTGTTTTCTACTGTTGTGATTTTTTAAAGCTACCAATATTAAATATAAGTAATCTGCCTTTCAAATCTGAAAGAGACCCGTTGTCTGAGTGTCGCTGTGTGTATGTCCACTTTGGGGTAGCACAGATCAGCAGAAACTGGATGACAGCTCCTGGCGGCTTTTAAACATAATTTTTGGCTTCATATATTTACTTTCGGAACTGGTAATTTTTCAAAAACTTCTCCTGAAGTTTGAAGAAGCTGATTGCCAAAATCCCTTGTACCACATAATTACCCTGGGCCCACGTGACAGCACGAACATGTTTTGAAATGTTTTGAAAGGTAGGGTCAGTAATGATGAAGCATTCCGCCCTGTTTAAAAAGAAAATATCCTTTGTTTTTACTTTGATCTAAGTTCCAGGACTAGCAGCTAATGTCTGAAACTTTTTTTTTGATAGGAGTAACAAACCAACTCTAACATTAAAGGCAATTGACAATTACAGGTATTTAAAGGCAAGTCATTGAGCTGGTGCCCCAGGTTCTGAAATAGGGATGGGATCAGAACGTTGAGAACACTGCCAGGGGAGGGACCCACTTAGGAAAGAATGTGGCCCTGGCCATCTGACTAGCTGTGAAAGTGGTGTGTGTGTGTGTTCATTTTGACTTAGTAAGTACTGTAGCAAGTGGCTTACTTAAAGTGAGTTTTCACTAATGGGATATGTCTTGTGCGATGTTTTAAAATATAGCTCTGACACTGAGTCCTGTAAATACAAATTTTAAAACTAGATTCTGTTGCTCAGATCCATTCTGAACTCGTTCCATTTAATTTTTTTCTGGCATTTAGGGACATTTGAAATTATGTCAAAAAACATTTTTTAGTCTTAGTTCTGTATTAGTGATTTAGTCTTTTACAAATACTTTTTAAGAGTTTTCATTTATTCTATGAATGAGAGAGACCAAGAAAGAGAGACAGAGAGAGCGCCTCCCACATGGTCTTGACGCCAAAATCCACTCCCAGCCTCAGCGAACCCTGGATCATGGGCACACACTTACCTGGCATATTCACAGAGGTCTCCAAATTTGAACTGGCAACCTTCCCATAGCCTCAGCCTCACGGAGTGTCCCCTCTTACTGCTGAGCCACTGTCCGGCTCAGTGATTTGTTCTTCAATGTCGGCTCATACAGAGCCGACATTGTTCTCATAGACGGTCCCCACTTGACATCATGGTGTTTCTCACATCTTCTTTTCATTTTCTTCCTAAAAGATTGTCTTTACATTAAAAAAAAGTATTATTATTATTATTATTATTATTATTATTTAATTTGTTATAGGACATGTGTATTCACCAAGAGCCAGAGAGAGAAAGAGAAGGAAAGTGAGAAAGCAAGCCACCAGGTCAGGGACTCGGACCCTGGTCAGCCATGTGGTAATCCAGCACCTGAACCACCATGCCACCTGTTGGCCCCAAAGATGGTTTCTTCTAAGAAACTTACAGCCTTGGCCTTTGGAACAACATCTAAAGCTTGTCTGCTGTTGGGCTTGTGTGCACAAGCTGGTTAGTATGAATTTGGACAAGGATCTAGGCTTCAAAGCTTAGATCACTATTTCACCTTTCAGACTCACTTGGTAAAGCCTTCTTGCTGCACGTTCAGTTGGAATCACTCAAGTCAGTTGTCTAGAAAGTTCCCAGAACTTGTTAGGGTCAGTGAGTAAGGGGTGCATATGTCCTGGGCCCCATTACAAAGGAAGTGCTGGATTTGAGTAGGGTCTCAGCTGCCTGGCCCTGTGTTCTGAGCATCTGTGAATTGCATACGCTTAGAATAAAATTTACAGCTACCAATTTCAGCAGCTTGCTTTAGAAAGAAGTATGGAAAAGCTATCATGGAGAATAGAATTTCTCTCCTCACTCAGGTTACGTCCCATTCTAGTGGGTTCTTAGGAAAATCTAGAGTCCACATGTTCTTTATGCTTCTATCTGCAAGTTTGCAATTAATACAATGCTCGAACTATAATTCCAGGGCCCAGTGGCTAGATGAGAGTGCTCTGCCCACAGCCCTCAGCTCCATTACTGTGCAGACAGCCCTGATTTAGCATAAAGAATTATGTAAGTTCACCACCGTTGTTGTTCTTTGAGTATAGGACAAGTACTGGTACCGCATACAACTTAGGCTTCTGTTTGCACTTTAGTTCTTTGTGCTGAGCCACACAAAGAGTTTGCACCATGTCAGCCATGTTTTGAGGTATAAGAATAAATCGAACTTGGGGGCCAGCAGGTGGTGCAGTGGTTAAGTGCATTGGACTCCTACATGGCCACCTGTGGTTCGAATCCCGGAACTGGTGGCTTGCTTTCTCACTTTCCTTCTCACTCCCTGTCTGTCTCCCTCTGGTCAAATTAAATAATGATGATGATGATGATGATGAATAAAATAAAATAATTCTTAAAAAATATATAAATCAGGCTTGGTCCTTGTTCTTACGTGTCTGGAAGTCAATTATGGGAAAGGAGAGCTTGAGGTAGTTTGTGTGACAAAATGTCACAGAAGCAGTGACAGCTATTTGCATAGCATAAAGGAAGTCTTTGGAGAGCTGTCTTATCATTTTACCTGAGGAGGAGCCTAGGAATAACCCCAAATGAAAGCAGCTCCTCCTTTGAGCCTTCAAAAAGCTACTTGGTGCTACATTTATTTCCCAGGACGACAAGATGTGCGAGGCATTACAGGAGAAGTGCCAAGTCGTGGTACGTTCTGGGGAGCGCTAGTAATTCAGTGTGACAGGAGTGAAGGACTCAAAGGGGAGACCACAGGGAGTTCAGAGGGAGCTTTGTTGTCCTTCCTGTGGCTTCAGAGTTGATCCTGTGAGAAAGAGCAGTCACCGAGGACTTTTAAGCTAGGGACGACAGGATGCGTTTGGTGCTTCACAAGGGTGACCCAGCAGCAGCATGGGTAGCAGTGGAAACAGGGAGACAGGACAGTCCCAGGTGAGGCAAAGCAAGAGCCAGGCTGGGGATGGACTGGAGGCAGGGCCAGTTGGTAATTAAACGCAGCAAGCAAAGAAATCAGGCTTTTGACTTGAGACCCTGGATAGATACCTAATCTATTCACAGGGCCTGGAAAGTCGAGGAGATTGCAGGGAAGGGAAGGGATGGGATGTGTTGGATTTAAATACTCAGATGGGAGAGTCCAGGAGGACTCTGTAAAACATACAGGTCTGGAACTCAAGGGATCAGTGTGGCCGTGCATTGTCATTTTATTAGACATTTCCCTTGCAGTAATTGTATTTGGTCCTAGAACAGTTGGACTCCATTATAGCCACCTGACCCCACCTGTCTCATGCTGACAGCATCGGCATCAAGCCCGGCCAGGGTTCTGGATTACCGACTTCCTTCTAGACCAGGCTGCAGTAGTAACAGCCTGATTTGCTGCAGCTGTCAGCAACTGATCCGTAACGTATTGTGCATGTAAGTGTATTACGAATCCTAACGTTTGTTTATTCTTGTGCATTTCCTATTTAAGAGCATTTGATGACTCCATTTTTTACATTAGTGACTGAATCAAAGGGGTGGAAGATGACTTTTTCTTTCTCTCTTTTTTTCTATTTTTTTCCCCTAAGCAGTAGCTGCAGCACCTTAAGGGTGCCATATAGCCCCCCGAGGAAGTTTTGGAAAAGCATACGCTTTACTATACCCACACTAGCTGGGTCAAAATTCTTGGAGAATGGAGTCCAGCACACCCGGGGAGCGCAGAAGAATAGATTAAGGTGCCGCATAGCTTGTAATAGGAGAAATGTCTTAGTCGTTAGATCTCTGTGTCCTCTCTCGAGCTTCCTCAAGATCTAAGAACAATTTGCCACCTCGTCAGTAACTCAGTTTCAGAGTTTCATTTTATTTCTCAAATTCAGTCTGTAAGCAGTCTGTTGTAACAAAGATGACGAAAGATTACCGGGGGCTGAGAAGGATGGGGTGGTGGGAACAGAGGGACGGTGATGAGCAGAAACAATCAGAGGTAGCTAAGAAGAGCAGTGCCGAGTGCTCTAAAATACAGTGGGTGAATCCAATTCATACCCTATACTGCAGAGTAACTAAAACAGAGTTTGAATAGTCCCAACACAAAGTAACAAAAAGTGGTTGGGATAATGGGCATACTAATTACCCTGGTTTATTTCACGTTGTATTCCGTGTGCTGAGAAATTACATTGTACTCAACAAATATGTACAGTGATTATAAGTAAATAAAATAAAAATATACAGTCTGCTAGAGTGGTTCTCAAAGGGAGGGCCCAGCAGCTACGAATGTGTAAAGACACCTTCTTGGACCCTACCTGGCTGGACCTCTGAATAAGCTCGTACAGGAGCAGGGCCCACGGTCAGTGAATCCGAGCCCTCTGGGAGATTCCACATGCCACAGGTTGAAAGCCACTGATAAACTCCATGCACGTCTGGGCTGGGCTCTGGATATACACGAGAAAAAATAATAATAATAATTGTGCTTGTCCTTGAAGAGCTCACCTTTGGTCTGGCCGAACAGGGGTTAGCCATGATCAATTCGTCATCTTGTGTATTTTATGACAGGTGTGATTTGGGATTTCAGAAAGAGCCCAGGAAAGGGCCGATTCTACCGCTGTGATAAGGCAGTTTCTGACCAGAGGACGTTATCTGCCCCTCAAAGAATGAGATCTCGGCCTGACCTCCAGGCAAAGGGGAAAGAATGAGGAAATACTTGGAGTCCCCTCACTCCTTCAGCTTGTAGAATTTCCTGCTTTGCTTTTTCTAACCGACCAAGAGGAAACTTACCATGTCAAAAGTGAAGCGCCACATTTTACATTTAAAAATTACAAAGTTTATTTTCTTTGTTTCAAGTACCAACCGGATATGAAGGATCCAGCTAAAGTCTAGATTGCAGAAGACAGCTTGAACATTCTTGCCAACGGCATGATGTTCCCCCAAACGCTTGTTATGAATAAGCAGAATGACTACTTCACATCCTTTATTTAACTTCTGCTACAAAAGCGAAGGGAGAAAGGAAGCACACGTCTGCATAATTCTAGACACAATAAATACACGTTGAATCACGCTGCACTCAGAAAACGTCTCTCGCATGAATCGAGCCGCTGCTCCAGGGGAGCGAGAAGAGACATCTGTTCCCTGGTCAGTGCTGAAAATCATACGCTGGGAACGGAGAGGTAGAATCTTAACAAATGCAGGATCAAATAAACTTGCTGGTGTTTCCTTGTATAGTCAACTCTTAATTAAGAGGAAACACAGAAGTGAGGACCGCTGTTCGGTTTGCAGTGGTCATTGATGTTTTAAAGAATTTTTTATTTTTGTGGAACCAGCAGTTAGCGTAATGGCTATGTCGCTGGACTCCCATGTACTCAACCACAGTTGGGGTCCCGGACCCAGTAGCTTAAATTCACGTCGGGCGCGTGTGCGTGAGTGCCCAAGATCCTGAGAGGAGAATGGAGGAGAAGGGATTGCAGTGTGGCCATCCCCCCTGGGGGGTGATTTCTCACTTTCTGTCTCTCTGTCACTCTCTGCCTTTCTGGTGAGCACATGCACCCTGTAGCAAAAACTTCTCAAAAAAAAAAAAGAGAATTTTTAAATTTTTATTTGGTATTATTATTTGGTGTTATTTTAATTTGACCAGAGAAAGATACAGAGAAAGAGAGAAAGGGAAAGTGAGAAAGCAAGCTGCCTGGTCTGGGACTTGAACCGTGGCTAACCATGTGGGAAGTCCAGCACCTTAACCACCATACCACCTGTTGGCTCCTAGGTTGCTGTTGTTTCAAGAGCATTCATGAAGGATTTTATTTTACAAGCAGAAACGTGATAGCTGATGATTTTTTCTGCTCTTAATATACAGGCCTGCGTGTAGGGGTGACGTCATGATTGCTTTAGCAGGTGTACTGGCTTATGTATATGAGATCATCATGGCCGTTTGCTGAAAGTGCTTAAAACTCCAGGTTGGGGTTCAAGGGCTGTGTCTCTGATATGTACACTGACATCTGGGTGTGAAAATCCACAGTTTTATTTCTTTGCTGATATTTAACAAATCCTTCTTTATCTCCTTGTTTGTCATAAAAGCAAATCACTTATTCAATTAGTGCAGGTCCTTCGGGACAGACAAGTATGCCTGGGGAATCTTTGATCATTGTATATTAGGATTTCTAAAGTTTTTCCGACAGGTTTGTTTGTCGTTGTTCGTTTTGTTTTGTTTTGTTTTGTTTTTAACCAAAACCAGGTTTTGTTTATTTACTAGCAAACATTGAGTACCTGGAAGCTGTAGGCAGATTTAATTGTGATGATTTTTCTTCACTTGTACAAACAACTCCCCCTCAGTCTCACACTAGAAACCACTGGCAAGTACTTACAATTGTGCTTAGCAAGAGAGATGAGACTCATTTCAGTTCATTCTGGTACTAACTTGTAAGATTTAATGACTCTAGATAGTTTCTTTTTTAAAAAACTAAAGTATATTTAATGTAATACAAGAAAATTAAATAAGGATCATTTCCATCGGGAACAGAAAGCCCCAAATTTCCAATTGCATGCCCTTCTGATTAAGTACAAATACCTAACAGAAACAAAAAGTGGCCGTAGAATCATTGTATCAGCTGTTAGTTCCCTGATTTTTTTCCTTAAGGTCCTTTGTAAACATGCTCCATCTCAGAACTTTTCATTGGCTTTGATTTGATACAAAGTTAATAGAGAATCAGAAACCTTATCTTGATAGTTGCTTCTTGATTTCTTTATCTCTGCTGACATTTCCTGGCGCTTTAAAACACTGCGTGCGTGCAACACATTTTATTGCCTTAATTTTTTTTTCTTTCTTTCCCTCTCTCCTTTCCCTTCTCCCTTCTTTTTCCTTTCCTTTCTCTCTTTCCTTTCTTTACTTTTACAAGCTCTTATGAAATAGCCTTCCCAGTGGAAGGGCAATTTTGACAAATGATTATAAAATATATAACTTTTGAGAGTTACAAAGTGTCAGAGACATTCAGTGCTCATGAGACTTTTTAAAAATACAAGTATGCAAGAATGTGTATTATTCTTTGAAAAGTGGTGTTGCTGAGGGAGTTTCTAAATGTATTACTTAGTGTGTGTGTGTGTGTATCCCCTGTAACTTCTTGCTAGTAATCATGGGGAAAGAAAACAGGTTAGGATCTACTCTCCCAGTTTCAACCTCCATGAAATAACTAGATGATTCCAAGACTCCTTCCAACGAAAAACATCTCTGAAATAAAAAGCAAATCTAAATGCATGCACAATAGGCATTTAAACATGTCGATAATAAGTGTGCCATCCCTGTAATTTAGATGCTAAAACACTGATGTCATAAAAATAATAGTGCCTCGCATTTGTACAGCACTTGACAGCGTACACAGGGCCTTCGCACCCGTCTCTCTGGGCGACCCAGCAACCCCAGGATCAGGACACCAATGTAGCTACATGGTAGGTGAGGGACCTAGGCTCAGAGCGTTTCTGCAGTCTGTGTGGTCACTGGGCCATCCCCACATGGGCGCTGGCTGCTCGTCCAGCTATGCAATGCAGCACTGTCTCCCCGCACCAGGGCCCCATGCTCCCAAGAACCCTTCTTCCTCTATTTTTTGTGACCTGTTGGTACCTCCTGACACTTTAATTCTTATTTGTGAATGAACAGGCTAGCACAACATAGTTCTCAAATTTTCTGAGAGACTTCCATTACTTATTCTTTTTGTTACTGTTCATATGCCAGGGGTGGGTGCACTTGCCAGAGAAAGGTGGGATGGGGGGGGAAGTGCCCCCCAGTAGGAGATGGTCAGCCATAGTCCCTTCTCCACCCTCGCTCCACCCTGTCAGGATTTGAGGCACTCACATACATACACTCGGAATGTTTTTAAGATGTCAGGGCCAGAATTCGAACGATGTGATCAGGTATGTGGGATCTGACTCCCTTAGCCATGAGGCCCTGGAACCAACCCACTTATTCTTAAAATGCTCCACAATTTTTGCCTATTTCTATGCATTTCCTGCATATTTCTGCTCTGTTTTGGATCCTTCCCCACTTTCCCTCTTATTAGGAACTATTTTTCAGAGCTAGGTCTCTTCTATGTGTGTTCTAACTCCTCACTTCATAACATATGGGACCATGAATTTGTGAGCTTTGAAAACATTTACTTCAGAAGTCAGAAGTATGATTTTGTAATGTTGCATCATAAGCCAGACCTATAAATACTTGTAGGAGAAAGAGGGGAGAAAGCAACTCGTTTAGCAGTTGAGTCAGTTAGCGATGCCTGTGGCAGAAAGTGGTAATGACTGACACAGATCTGTAAGAGTCACTGCTGTGATTTCAATGAAAGCACACACTTAAACTCATTAGGTGTGAGACGGCCATTATGAAAAGAGACGAACTTTACAAATAGTGTGGCCCTGCAGGATTATTCATTTTCTATAACATCCACCTCTTAAGAAGCTGTTCTGGAGGGCATTCTACTTGAAAGCATTGACTTTTAGGGAATAAATGTGGGCTGGCCCCAAGGTACAGTGGTCAGCACTGTTTCAGGAGCCTGATCCCACAGGCTGATCATGGTTCAAGTCCTGACCCAGTGGCTTGAAAAACATGCCTGCCACATGAGCCTGCCCCAAATCCTGATGGGACAGAGAGATGAGGAGAAGGGATTATGCTATGACCATGCACGACACCCGGCTGCGCTCACCCAGCTATGCAGTGCTCCACTGTCTCCCCACACCCGGGTCAAATGCTCCCGAGAACCCTTCTTCCTCTTCTTTGAAACTTTGGGGGTGGGGGGGTTGTTACCTGTTGGTACCTCCTGACACTTTAAGAAGACTCCATGGGGAGTCTTCTCTCTCTCTCTCTCTTGTGAGCACATGTACCCTCTGGCAATGAAAAATCTATTTTTTCACTATGAAGAAAATGTTTCAGACATCGTATTGTCCACTTCGAGAAGCTTTGCTGTTAGATGGAATGTGCAGGGTGGGGGCCTTGACGGAGATATGCCTTTCCTAAAAGAAGCTTCAAAATGCAGCGTTCATTTTCTGCATTGGCAAGGAAGGAAATTTTTGTTATTGTTTATTCCTATAAACGTAGTGGAAATTTTTAGTACTCCTGAAGAAACTTCCTCAAAGCATGTTTATAGTTCATGATTATCAAGTGAAATAGGGAAAAATCTCATCAGTCAGCTAGTAGCTGATCTTCAGTTATCTGTGTCCTGCCGATTGGGAGGACAGCTCCAGAAGCCCACATGAGGTGACATACCTCTCGTTGAATAAGCGATCCCTTGCAGTAAGCAGTCAGCTAGTATATCCATGTCAAGGTGGCATTAGCAGTCGGGCCTCTGAGTCTTGCAAAAAGTTAACTCGGGCAAAAGCTATGCCATTTCACCTTGAATCGACAAAAACCAACCCAACCACAGCAGGTTGGAAAGTTGAGCAATTTGGTCAAACGGGACACGTTGCTCAGATGTTCACTCACTTTTGGCTTTTAGAGACTCTGTCGTGTCTACATGCAAAGCCGATGATGTACCTGGTTTGGGGGAGAGGCGGTTGAATGAGAGAAGCCCCAAATTGGTGGCGGACTTGGGGGGTAATCTGCGTCCGTCTTTCGTCATGGCTTGGTATTGTCCTTAAAGTCTTGGCTAGAAAAGCGAGGCTTTTAGATTTGTCAGGCAATGGCTACTAAATATTCATAATGTTGCTCACTTGCAAAAATAAGACCTTCAAAACTATAGCCAGGGAAATAAATAGTTACGAATTCAAGCTGGAACCATGCCGATGGATCCAGTGAAATTGGGGGTGGGGGGAGCATACCAGGCAGGGAGCATTGCCAGTGGTCTATTTCTTCTCTTGCGATTTTGGGAGAGTGTGTGTGTGCGTGTCTTCTCTTTTTGGAGAAGGGAAAGGTAAGGGTCCCTTGAACCTCGTTTTGTAGAGAGATTCACCGTTTTCCCTCTCCGGCATTTACACATGTAGGTGACAAGGAAAGAGGTAGAGTGAGGTGGCGGTCACAGGTAACATGTGATGGGGGTAAGCCCAGGTGTGCTGAACGCACTCTTGGAGCACATCTGAATTTTTACATGGTTCATAACTTCTGAACGCTGTTGCCAAAGCTTTGACAAAGCCGATTGTTGCTTGTTTGTTTTGCCATAGGGCACAGGTGCTTGCAGGAGAGAAACAGAGAGGCAGTGAGAGGGAAATTCAGAGGAGATGGTCATGCCACAATCTCTTCTCCTCCATTCTCCTCCTGAGATTTTGAGCACATAGGCACATGCATCCAGCATGGTTTTCAAGCTGCTGGGTCCAGGACTTGAACCGTGGTCAGCTATATGGGAATCCAGTGCCATAACCACCATACTATCTGCTTGCCTAGACAAGATTGATTGTTGAATGAAAAGAGTACCTCTGTTTACCTCGTAATGTGATGACAGTAGTACTGGACTCGTGGTGGTCACGTCGCATTCACAAGATGGCCTATAAGCCAAGCCAAGGCAAAAAATAAAAAACAGTCCTGGCTAAATTTCAGATTAGGTTTAAAAGTAACAGATAATAATTAATACCCAGGGATTTTGAAATGAGACATCAAACATACCAACTGAGTAGTGTCATCCTTAGACATAGAGAACAATTAACTCATTAAGTTCACCTCTCTCTGAGAAGGCAGCCTACCATAGGCTGGTGGAGGTTAAATGAGCCCCTTAAAAAAAAATTAGGTCTGAAGAGAAGGACTTTGCTCTGTGAAGGTTTTTTGTTTGTTTGTTTTTGTTTTTGTTTTTGTTTTTTTTCTGTGTAGAACATCACCTACATGCTCTTCTGTTGAGCACGCAGCACCAGAGCACGAACCAGATTGACTCTAACATTCTGGGAGGCCTGGGGGTCAAGCCATGGAAAACCAGGGTGCGTCGTGGTTTGGCTCTCCTGACTTCGAATCAGTGACTACTTGAGGTAGTTCAGGGCTAAGCTGCCCATCGCATCTTTGCTTCTCTAACTGTCCTGCGCTCTTTCTTGTCACTGTTTTGCAATGAAGGCTGCTGGTCTTTTTTCAGTTCTATACACCAGCAGGCTGGTCTAGAGTTGATCATCCTGAAAAAATCTGTTTTTGCAATTTTTTTTTTTTTTTTTTGTCTGTGAGGTAGAATGTATATGTCACTTATTAAAAACGGAAAAACATGTTCAGGAGGTTCTTGACGCAGAAAGGGAAAGGGATGAAGGGATGCTTTCTTAGCCAGGAATTTACAACATTTGTAGGGTAATGAGAACTCACCAGGCCAGAGGTTAAAAAATAACCTGCTCGTGCAAAGTGTCCAGAGTGCTTGGCATCAGTGTTGCTTTTGAACAGAAGTCCCTGCTCCCTGGCAGTTTGAAAACCTTCCTCAGTCCAGGCCAGCTGGTGGCATGATAGTTAAGGCCAGCAGCGTGGCTGACTGCATGATTCGAGTTCCGGACCCAGTGGCTTGAAAAACACAGCAGCTGCATGTGTGTGCACACGCAAACTCTCCAGAGGAGAATGGAGAAGGGATCGCAGCGTGGCGCTCCCGCATGGGGGTCTTTTCTCATTCCCCCCCTCTCTGTCTCTCACCAGTGAGTGCACGCACACTATAGCAAATTAAAACCAAACCAGACCAAATCAAAGACACCTTCTCTGATTCCATGTCCTAAATGATGCCTGTAAATAATTTTTCCATTCTGAAAATTATTTTAGATAAAAAAAAGCATTAAATTGATGCTCTGAGGATTGAATCATCACTAACATTCAATGGATGAATATATATATACATGTATGTGTGTGTGTGTGTGTGTATATATATATATATATATATATTTGCCCTGGGGGGAGAAAAAAACAGGAGTCACTTTCTTCTGTCTACCATCTAGTCGATGTTGAGTATTTTCTAAGTAGGAGGGACTAGGTAGGTACATGGGGCTAAAATAATCAGTTTACAACACAGTGGATGGACCAGAAGATCCCAAGACATGCTGTGGGTGTTCTATTGATTTATTTATTTTGATAGAAGTTATTTCTGGACCTTTGCCCTCCTCTGGAGCGCAGGGTGGTGCAGGACGGGACGGTGGGAGCAGCCTGCACAGCCACACTTCCTGGGTTTGAACCCAGGCCCCACCTTGGTTGTAGGTGACACGGTCCCAGTTGAGCAACCCCGTGAGTCTCAGTTTCCTCATCTGTAGGACGAGGGCAGTCCCCGCACTTATCTCACAGGGCTGTGGAGAGGATGGAATGAGGTGGCCTGCACCGGGATGGGGCACCGAGCCTGCCCTGGGAGCACATTCCACACAGCTGGCGTCAGGGGCCCGGCTTGTGCCATGACCTCTGTGATCCCTGTTGAGGACAGGGACCTGAGGCTGAGCAAGGTCACCTTGCTTACCCAGAGCCTCCCGACCAGGGAAAGTGGGCCCTGGGCCCTGTCCTCCAGGCTTCTGCCCAGATGTCAGCCCCATGGCACGGGGCCTCTGCAAGTCATCACACCTGGTGAGCTGTGGCTCACCCTACTGAGCTTGTCTTTTGGTCGCCTCACCCTCTCTTTTCTTCTGTGGCCTGTCTTACTTTCCTAGGGGAGGGCACCATTATTTCCTGCTTGGCCCTAGGCCAGTTTTTAAAACACTACTCACTTCCTAGTTTTCACATTTGGACTTCTGTTAGGATGACTGGGAAAGGCCCCTTCGTGCTCCTTTCTCTGGATTATCCTTCCTCCCATTGTCACTAAGCAGGTCTGGCGGCACTGGCCATGCTTATGCCCCAAGGGGCCAGCCTTGAGGTCTCTAGGCTCTCCCGGACCCTGGACTGTTGCTCAAGGAAGGAGGCCTCCCCTGCTTGGAGCATTTGACCCTTCAGCCATGGTTGAACTTCCTCCAGCGAGAAAAGAGAGGAAGAAAAAAACAGACTCCCAGTCCCCTTTTCCATTATTATTATTACCATTTTGAGAGGTTTTTGCTTTAAACACTACGTGGGCTCACCAGAGAGAGAGAGACAGAGACAGTGAGATAAATTACTCCCCCCACCCCCCACATGGGGATGGCTATACCACAATCCCTGCTCCGTTCTCCTCCCTGGATCTTGGCCATGCACATGCACACACACCAGGTGTGATTTTCAAGCCACTGGGTCTGGAACTCGAACTGCTGCCAGCCATGTGGGAGTCCAGTGACAGAACCGCTATGCCATCTCCTGGCTCGTCCAATTATCATTTGACCTGGAATTAATAATGAGCCACTTCAGGCTGGGCTCAGTGCTTCAGGACCATGTGGAGGCACTGCACACCTATACCCAGGGCCTCCCGCTGCCATGTGGGGGTGCAGCCTCGGAGCTGCCTTAGGTCTCACGTTGTCAGTTCCCTACAGTGCCTGCCGGTGTTGTAGGGAGCTATAAAAAATGATCTATCTGTCCTTTTATTATTGTCATTATTATTATTTCCAAAGGGCATGTGAGCTTGAGAGAGAGAGAGAGACAAAGAGAGAGATAAAACATGTTCCGTGGGGCATGGTCACCACTGCAGTCCCTTCTCCATCCTGTTGGAAAACATTGGGCATGCATGCATATGGATCTGGCATGTTTTTCAAGCCATGAGGGCTGGGATTTGAGCAGCAGCTGGCCATGTGGGAATCCATCTCCCTAACCACTAGGCGACAGGGTCAGCCCTTATCACTGTTTTATCATTGGCAAGGTAACAGACCGGTCACTAGCATATACTGGAGATGTGCTATTTCCTACCAGCAGCGTATTAAAGTTATTTTTAAAGTTGTTTTAAGTCTGTGAGTAAAAATAAATTGCTTTGCTGCAAGAAACACCAAACATGGAAAAGCTACCAGTTCAGTGATGACAATTTATCTCATAGGCATCGCTAGGGGCAGAGTTGCTTTAAACACTACGATGATTTATTAGATCATTGATTTGCAGAGGGAGTGAGGGGTGGTCTAACTTACTGTTTTCACCACCCCTGAGGTTTGTAACAGCACAGCTGTGGGATGGAACGTACTTGGTTGCCTTGGTTCTGCTGAAGAACCTGGAAGCCCCCAAGGGAGGCGACCATTGAGCCTAACGCATAAGCTTTTGGAGAGGAAACTTTTATTTCCTGTGGATATTAACTTTATGATAAGCATAAAGTTTCTACTGTTAAGAAAGGAGGGAAAAAAGGTGTAGTTAAGAAGGAAGACTTAAGGAATTTAGCTATGGTCCCTAGATAATGTCTCTAAGGATTAAGTTATTCATTTTCTCTCTCTTTTTTAAAATTTTATTTACTCATTCATTTTTATTTTAATTCACACACACACACACACACACACACACACACACACACGCACATACAGAGAGGGAGAGAAAGAGAGAGAGAGAGAAAGTGAGAAAGCAAGCTACTAGGTCCAAGACTTGAACCGTGGTTGGCCATGTGGGAGTGTCCAGCACCTTAACCACCACACCGCCTGATGGTCCCTCATTTTCTCCTTGTCCTTTTGTATATTTGTTTATTTCCATTGTCCAAAGGTGTGTGCACTCACCATACAGAGAGACAGAGAAAGAGAGAGAGGGAGGGAGAAATCATCTCCATTGTGACCTGGTCGTGCCATAGTCACTTTTCCTCCATTTCTCCCCCCGTTAGGATTCTGAACACACACGCACATGCACCGAGAGTGTTTTTCAAGTCTCTGGGGCCAGGATTCCAACCATGGTTGGCCCCGTGGGATCAGCTCCCTTAACCATTAGGCTATAGGGCCAGCCCAAGTTATTCACTTTCAAAACCCATTTTATTTGCTTGAGCCTAATATTTCAATTTTATTTTTCCCCAGTATTTTTTTAATTTAATAGAGCAGTTAAAAAGACTTCTTTTTAAAATTACTATAGTTCTTAGAAAACCACACTAAAAACCAAACAGGACACGGACCACAGTGTATAAATAGGAATAGTGGTTTGTTGTGATTGTGAAGCATTTTGATTGTTAACTTTTCATTTTTAAAGAATTACATATTCACAGGAAGTTGCAGAAAAATCCACAAGGTCCTATGTATCATCCCCAATCTTCCCCAATGGTGACATGTTAGTAACAAAGTTTCATATATTTATTTTGACATCTTTATTTAGTATTAACATAGACCAAAATGTTGCTTTTTAATTAGCTAGTAATATGAGCCATAGAAACCATAGCCTTTCACAATATTACTTGGTAGTTACTTTTTAAAATATTTTAACGTTTATTTATTTATTCTGAAAGAGAGAAAGAGAGAGGGTTTTTGAAGCCCAAGAAGGTCCTCACCCTGTCATATGCCCCTAGCCTCGGCCAGCCAGGACCGTGCCCACATGGCCTGCGCAGGGACAATGCAGGACACAAACCGAGGACTTTTCCATGTGCCCTCTGCATGGTGAGGATTGCCTTACCACTTTGCCACCATGGCTGGACTACGAGTTAATTTTATTTTAGAGATTTTTGCTATAGGACATGGGCACTCACCAGAAAGACAGAAAGTGAGAAATCACCTTTCTCCAGGGGAGGAGGAATGGCCACGCCTCAAACCCTTCTCCTCCAGTCTCCTCTCAAGATGGGCATGCACCCATATGTGTCTGGTGTGATTTTTAAGGCCCCAGGTCCGAGATTTGAATCACAGTTAGCCAGGTGGGAGTCCAGTGCCTTAACCACTACACCACCTGCCGGGCCTCTCGAGTTAATTTTTTTTAATAATTTTTTTGTTTTCAACTTTGTTGTTGTTGATCTTTAACGTATGGAAACCACAGAACATGAGGAAGAAAAGGGGATGAGGCCCAGAGGGCATGCTCAGATAGTCAAGGAAAAATAAGGCTGTTGACTGATTAACTGGGCGAAACAAGCACGTTTTAGGTTATGGATTAATTCCTGTGCTGCGTTCACACTGCGTGTGCGTGTGTACGCTCCACTCTATCCATTCTGTGTTTACTTCCATCTGCTTGGCCTGTTGTGCTTCTTAGGTTCAGGTGCCCTAGATGAGTCTTCGGAAAGCTGGCGGTGCTTGCTGCTTGATTTCAGTGCTGTTACAGACGTGTGTACTCGTGTGTTGAACCATTAATGCAGCCGCCCACTCTCGGTGTGTGCATTCTACTACAATAAAATTTAAATATAAATGAAAAGATGGGTCTACATGGTGCCCTATACTCACAGCCACTTGGTAGAAAAGACAGAAAACCTGCAAGGAAAGTGAAGACTTTATTAGAAAATTCAGAATCTGAAAGAAGGGATTGGCTTTTGAAGCCAAAGCAATGAGTCAGGTCTTCTTCTGGAATTATTAGTTGAAAGATCTCTTAAACTGAAAGTCCTCTTACTGTTGCTGCAGTTTACTCTTAGATAATCACAAGTTACTTTAGAGCTTTTGTTTGTTTGCTTGTTTGTTTTTGCCTTAGGGTGCATGTGCTTGCAGGGATGTGGGGAGAGAGAGAAAGAGAGAGACTCCGTGATCAGGAAAGAGAAATCTCCCTTCATGGGGGGATGGCCTCCCTTCTCCTCCCAGGACCTTAGACACACACGCACACATGCCCTGCGTGATTTTCAAGCTACTGGGTCTGGGACTCAAACCATGGTCAACCATGTGGAAAGTCCAACAACATAACTAACCACCACGCCATCTGCTGGTCCCCACAAGTTACTTTAAAAGGGGCTTAACATAAGGTAGCAACAAAGGACCATACTCTGGTTCCTTTACACGTACTGTGTAAACCCTCCCTCTAAAGAAAGCCTCCTGTTTTAGCAGGAATTAAGTAGCTGTAGAAACTGCTGAAAACTGGTGCCATCTGGGGGTAACCACAGCTCCTTTCCTTACCTGCCTCCTCCGTGCCTGGCTCTCCCGGGGCCATCTACAGAATAACATGGAGGGAGAAAATCAGTCCCATGGGGACAGAAAGTTCCCAGTGCACAGAGCCAGTGTGCAAGCTGCAGATCTTGTTGGAGCGGCTAAAGCCTGCCGGCTCACCATCCGCCCTGAGCCCCGACCCTCACCTGGCGTATTACACCGTCATAAACGATGTTTACTCTACCAGCAGGAGC
>NW_006159728.1:1403791-1410031 GCF_000334495.1 Tupaia belangeri chinensis | reverse complement strand
AATGGATTGGTATCATTGGCCAAATAACCTGCATGTTTCATTTTTCAGTTCACTGCAAGTCAACAGGCATGCATTAGATGCCAACTGCATACTGTATAAGAAATGCTGCTGGGTGCTGAGTTGCTGGGTAGACAATGCGGTTTCTGCCCCGAAGGAGTCTGTAATCCAGATCCTCATTCATTTTATCTTGTTCTTGAGAAGGAGAATTCAGCCTAAAGTGGTTCATGATTTCTTCATAACCAAAAGCCAGAGTCGGTTTGTTGACACGTGTATGGATGTCAAGCATAGTTTGGCTCACGGCTTCCACGGAGGTGACAGTTGTAGTTTATCTCATTTGAATAATCATGTGAGAATGGCCTTATTTCCCTTCCCATTAGGGCTGTGCCGCAGACAGCAAGCTTCAGGCTTCTGTGCTCACATAGGACCAAATTAGTCTTGAAAATCAGTGTGCCCTCTTCACATTTCTAAGTTGACATCAAAAATTGCTTACTATAAGCTTCATAATCGCAAGAAGTCCAGTTTCAGTGATTGGCGGAGCTGGGCCTTATCATCCAAGCAGTTTGTGGACTCAGATTTCATTTCTACCAGAAAGATTTGGACTTTTTTAAAAAATTATTTTATTTATCTATCTTTATTTATTTATTTATTTAGCTATCTATTTATTTTTAATCTGACCAGAGAGGGACACAGCAAGAATGAGAGAGAGAAGGTGAAAAAGCAAGCTGCCAGGTCTGGGACTTGAACCTTGGAAGCCCATGTGGGAGTCCAGGGCCCCCAACAACTATTCCACCTGCTGCTCTCCTGGCTTCTTTTTCTGTTCAAAAAAACCTGTTATTGCCTTCTTCACGAGATCTCTCCCAGGTCTGAATACTGACGCTCGCTGAGGTGGGTTTTTGAGAGCCAGGGCCCTGCAGGTCGCCCGCACTTCTAGTTCCTGGTCAGTTCTACAGGCCCTGCAGGCCCTTACCGTGGCGCCTGGAAGGGCTTTACTGGAGTTCAGGAAGATTCAGGTTGCAGATCCGTGAGAGGCATGCCTGGACTTTGAAAAGTAGGAGGGATATTGTGAAAGGGGAGGTGGGTGGCAGCACCCGGGGTCCGTGCACATTCGGTGGGTCAGTTTCAGGAAGTCAGAAAACTGGAAGTTGATCTATTGTGTCCATACTCCCTGCCAAGTCTTTGCGGACCCCCAGGAAGACACAGCATGAGTTTAAGGCTGCTAACTGGAGTGGAAGAGCCTCAGCAAGGAAGGAGTGTGAAAACGATGTTTGAAGGAAGCGGGGTTGCACTCTTCCTGCAGCGAGGGACCCTGCCAGCCACGGAGAAGCCTCCCACAGAAGAACGTGGACCCGTGAACATCGCACAGGGAGTGCTGCGAAATGAACCCCCGCACACCAAGGGCTCTTCTGTCTGCATCTGGCTCCTTTGTATTGAGCCCTTACTGTGTCCTGTGACCCGAGTCAGTACCTGTCTCTGGGATGCTAATATGTAGGTGGTCTCTCCTCTCACGGAGATTATTAGGCAGCAGTGGGACAGTTATGAAACCGCCCTAACGTCGTTTTCCCAAATGGTGGGCTCACAAATGTGCCCTTGGGACAGACCTAGAATTTACAGGGTTTTAAAGCTTTGCTTATTCATTTTGAGGATAACCTAAATTCTTCTGAATTTGTGCACAGACTGAATCTTTTGTAGCAATAAATCATAATTATTGTGTGTATTTGTGAGAGAGAGAGAGAAATAAATAAACCTCTACTTATGATCATGTGAAAAAAATTAATTTTTTCCCCCTGTCTTAGAGACAGGGTCTTGCTATATTGCCCAGGTTGGCTTTGAACTCATAATCCTTCTGCTTCCACTTCCACCTCTCAAATAGCTACGGTCACAGACACACACCTCCATGCCTGACTTTACAATGATACCATTTTAAATAGTCACTTGTGTCTTAAGAAAATTAAGAGAGAAGAAAAACTGTTGTTTTATACAAGTGACTTCAAAACGGTTGAGAAAAAAATGGAATTACTATATGGGTTTATTTCAGGGCAAAAATTTTGAAATCCATGCATAGGTTTTTTAATAATCTATGTTTTCCATGAATTTTCTGAAGCTGCTTGTAGTATTTTTCCCACGTTTCCCTTCTCTTTGGGCAGGGGCCCGTGACCTCTGGGCCATGGACTGGCACCAGTACTTTCTGTGAATGAGCCAGTAATAGAAATACACTGGACAACAGATATAATGTGTTTTGAGTCCTCCCGCCCTGACCCTGCTCCTCAGAAAAATTGCCCTTCATAAACCGGTCTCCGGTGCCAAAACACCGGGGACCACTGCCGTAGGGGGTTCAGTGTTGCCATGCCTGAAAATGCTTCCCTCACATCTATTGCTCAGGTTTCTGGTGCGGGAATAAGACAGGCAGCAGATACTCAGTCATGGCTGGATGCTGAAGTCTGCAGAAGAGCTCGGTGTCATTTGAAACCTTCATCCTACAGTCTCAAGCGGGGCCCAGAGAAATGGTTTTTCAGTGGAAGGGCCCACATGTGGTTAAATTTGAGACCCAGCTTTATGAGTGAATGTGTGCCCTCGGTATAGTAAGAGCTCAGGGAGCAGTAGGCCATGTGTGTTCAATGATAATACTGATGGCCCTGTATACTGCATCAAGGGCTTATCATTAAATGCTTGGAGACATTTAGGCACCAAAAATAAAGATTCAAAGTTCTGGGGACCAGCAGATGGCGTAATGATTAAGTCACTGGACTCCCACGTAGTTGACCACTATTCGAGTCCTAGACCCAGTGACTTAAATTCACACCAGGTTGTGTGTGTGCGTGCCCACGATCCCAAGAAGAGAACGGAGGAGAAGGGATTGCGGTGTGGTCATCCCCTCTGGGTGGCGATTTTTCACTCTCTAGTTCTCAGTCTCTCTGGTGCACACACGTGCCCTCTAGCAAAAAGCTCTAAAGAAAAAGAAAGTTCTACGTTGTCATGCTTTAAGGGAAACATAGAAAAGTGTGATATTAGCAACAGTGGAATGGTGAAGAGTATGGAAGCCTGAGCACTAGTTAAAACAACTGAGTCAGGGGCCAGAAGGTGGTGTGGTGACATGGTTAAGGCTCACTTCCCACATGGCCAACAGTGGTTCAAGTCCTAGGCAGGCAGCTTAAAAATCACACTGAGCACACGTGTGCATGCATGTCCAAATTCCTGAGAGGAGAATGGAGGAGAAGGGATGGCAGCATAGCCATCCCTTCTGGGGAGTGATTTCTCACTTTCCCTCTCACTGTCTCACTCTGTCTCTTTCTGGTGAGTTCATGCACCCTAAAAAACAACAAAATAAATGAAATGACTGAGGCACTTCACGGGAAGAGGAGGACCATGTAGGAGCCATATCTGTCTTAACTACAGACATGGAGAAGAGAGAGTAGCGTTGAGAAAAGGTTGTAAGAGGCCCAGGAGGCACCACTCAATTTGGAGCATGGACTTCAAGAGCAATGTGCTTCGTGTGGGGAGATCTCCTCTTCCATGGGAGGCATTCAGACCCTGAGTGGTCACTTGAGGGTTGTCATTGGGGTGGGGAGGGCTCTACTTATTGAGAGAGACAAAAGAAGACCTATAAATACTTGAGTTTTTAGGCATTTAAGAAATACATTTTGGGAATCCTGTTTCTTTTTGTATTTTCTTGTGCTGCCAAAGTGATTGTGAAGAAAGTAGTCCATAAACTATGCCCCCCCAGAAAGCACAGTGGAACTGTCTAAGCTATTGAAAATGAGGTGCTGGGGAGACAGATGGGGTCCTCTTAGGTTTTGTCCTTTCCTGATTCCTTTCCTTCTAAATTCTTCTGAATTTGTGCACAGACTGAATCTTTTGTAGCAATAAATCATAGTTAAAACTAATTAAGCACTGGCATGTGACTGTTCTCTTAACTCATGCACTGAGGGTAATTCAGAAATTCAGAATGCCCAGGGGACCAGCAGATAGCCTAATGGCTATGTCACTGGACTCCCATGTAGTCGACCACAGTTCACATCCCAGCTGCTTAAACTCATGCCAGGCGTGTGCGTGCATGCCCAAGATCCCGAGAGGAGAATGGAGGAGAAGGGATTGTGGTGTGGCCATCCCCCCTGGGGGGGTGATATCTTGCTTTCTGTCTCTCTGTCTCCCTCTATCTTTTTGGCAAGCACATATACCCTATAAAAAGACCTTTCAAAAAAAAAAAGAAAGAAAGAAAGAAGGAAATTCAGAATTCCCTGAATGTGTCCCAGTGTATAAGCAACTGTTTTCATTTATTTTTTTAAATTTTTACTTATTATTATTACATTGAAATTTGCTATAGGGCACATGTGATCATCAGAGAGAGAGAGAGAGAGAGAGAGAGAGAAAGTGAGAAAGCAAGTTACCAGGTCCAGGACTCAAACCGCTGTCAACCCTGTGAGAGTCCAGTGCCTCAACTACTGTGTCCCCTACTGACCCAACAACTGTTTTTAAATATGCTTTGGTATAGGTTAAAATAATGCTGTCGTGGGCCAGGGGGTGATATAGTGGTTTGGCCAGCTGGATCCCAAAAGACTGACTCTAATGGTTCAAGTCCCAGAGCCAGTGGCTTGAAAAACACACCAGGCATATGTGCCCAAAATCTCAAGAAGAGAACAGAGGAGAAGGGATTGTGACATGGCCATCCCCCTGCGGTGTGATTTCTCACTTTCCCTCTCTTTCTCTCCCTCTGTCTCTCTTTAGTGAGTGCACACACTTTATTACAAAACTTAGAGAGAGAGAGAGAGAGAGAGATCCCTGTTATTGGGTCTTCTTCCAACGAGGCAAGTTGGTTATTGGAAAGTGTGTTGCAGGGATGCTTGAGTTTTCCTCATCAAGCTTGGAATCTGGCCATGTGAAGGTTAGAAGAATGATTCCCCTAAGAAAATTTAAAAGACTGATTATGCATCTGTAACCTTACTGCCAATAAGCTTTCTGCAAAACTGCTATATACATATCCTATGTTTCTTCAAAATCATGTTACCTTGAAACTCACAGCCAAAGTCAAGTGGAATCTAAAAATAATTAATAAGAAAAAGGTGGAGTTGGAAGATCTGCTCAATTATCTAAGTCCTCTAATATAACTGGAGAAATATTTTCCATCACAGACAACCTTCACTAAATACAGATCGGGTGGATTAGATCTTTGCAAATTATTTTACACATTGCTATTTTTGTTGCAGAACTGGTTGAAATAGTGCGAAGTAACACTGAAAGGCACCTTTTAAAACTCTTCGCATTCCATTATTGGGTTACTAAAGAACTAAAAAGACTTTCTCTGTTTTTGTTTCTTAGCATCTACTTATAAAACATGTGTTTTGAACTTCTGTGTTTCTGTGACAACATGCCTTTTCCCAGAAAATCTCAGGTTAACATTAAGTAGGCCCTGGATGTTTATCTGATCTTGTTTATAGGCGCATGAGAAATTTTTAACCTTTGTATATACTTTACTCTGTTAACTAGGTAAGAGGTCACTGGAACATTTAGAATTTTCTTCTGAACTTCAGAAATGATCAGGTGAGGCATACTGTCTCTACCTCAGAAGATGCGTGTTATTCACCTAGGAATAAAGTGTGCTATGCGAGCGTGCATGAGCGTCCATGACAGAAACCCTCATATCTTGGTTGTCCTTCCCCAAATTAAACAGATCACCCTGGACAGTTTACAGCAGTAGAGAACTCTTGGTGAATTTTTTTCTGTGTTGCCTCGTGAGTAAGTGTTATGACAATACCCACGTGGCACCAGAGTCACTGATGACGGGTAGAGGGTGTGTATATAACCATATGGAGTGGGCCTGAGTCCTCGCAGACCTACTCTCAGGACTGGACGGCGTGCTGATTCAGTTTACCGACAGCATGCAAGAACATACCTGAGGTGCAACTGCATCCCCAATACACTTCTAAAATCCTAACTCAGCTTTTTCACTGACAAGCACCGATATATTTTTACAAAGAAGGAATAATACATGGTTCAAATCAGTAAATGGTAAATTGTAATGATCGCAATTCACCAACTTTCCCACTGGTCTCCTGCATACTTAAATGGTACAACCTAGGAAAACTGTCTTGTCCCAAGGAGGGTCTGAGCCTTATCTACAAACGTGTGGGTGTGATGGGTGTTTTCTTACCAATTTTACTTTTCAGAGAATTCGTCTTCGAGGTGGATTAGCTTAAAAGTATTTTTAAGGAAGTAGTCATTGAATTAAAATGGAATGACTTTGAT
>NW_006159728.1:1401412-1403542 GCF_000334495.1 Tupaia belangeri chinensis | reverse complement strand
CCCTGTAATCATGATTAAACCTCTTCATATAGAAGGGCCTAAGAATTCTCTGTAGCATTCACTATCATACAAAAAACTCAGGGACATAGATTTCCATTTTTTGTTCGTTTCAATTTTATTTTCAAGTTAGTAAAATTGGCAAGCAGTTCAGAGTAATATGTGATCTTCAAGGTACACTTAGTAATTAGAAGAAATACTATTTTGAATGAAATATGAAAAAGTGATAGAAAGTGCATGACAAGGTTATAACCATGACCACCCTGAAATATTACATCAAAGAAAAATAAATTTGACTTTCTTTTACCTTGGACATAACTATTAACTGGTAGCCTCAAGAAACATTATGAGAGACTAGCAGATGGTGTAATGGTTACATCGCTGGACTCCCAAGTAGTCAATCGTGGTTTGAGTCCTGGACCCAGTAGCTTAAAACTCATGAAGGGCATGTACGTGTGTGTTCCCCAAGTCCCCTAGAGGAGAATGAAGGTGAAAGGATTGTAGTGTGGCCATCCCCCTGGGAGGTGATTTTTCACTATCTGTTTCCCTGTCTCTCCAGCGAGTGGACGCCTCCATAGCAAAAATCTCTCAAGAAAAAGAAACACTGTGAAAAGCTAATTCACATGTGTGTTGTGGAATTCAAAGCACTGGTGGTTATTCATGTATGACGAGAGGCACTCTTGTCCTGTCTGTCTGTCTGGATCTTCTCAGAGCCCCCCAAAGGCAGGAAGACCATGGGAACTGCTTAATAAAATTCAGCTGAATCTCAAGGACCGGGAAAGCGGCATCCATTTGATTCTGTGACTCATACCCCATGCACCACATGCTTTTTTTTTTTGGAGAGGTTTTTCCACTATAGGGCGCGTGCGCTCGCCAGACAGACAGAGAGAGACATAGAGACAGAAAGCGAGAAATCACCCCCCAGGGGGGATGGTCACGCCGCAATCCCTTCTCCTCCATTCTCCTCTCGGGATCTTGGGCACGCACGCACACGCACCCGGTGTGAGTTCTAAGCCACCGGGTCCGGGACGCGAACCGTGGTCGACTACGTGGGAGTCCAGCGACATAGCCATTACGCTAACTGCTGGTTCCCACCACGTGCTTTTTCACTCAGTACATAGTTCCAAGATTGCTCTCTCTTTAAATTTCCACCTGGTGTAGATCCAGGCCAGTCTCCCCTACAAACGGGGTTAATGCCGGTCACTCATGTATGTGTTTGAGGAAGTTGAGAAGGTAGGACATTTTGGAATCACCAAATGGTTTTTTGAATCACCAAATCAGAGACAGAAACGATAAGGAATCAAAAGAAAACTCTTAATAAAATAATGATAGCTGGTCCAACTTCATTACTTTCTTGACGTCGTATGTACAGTTTTATCAAGTAGTTCTTTCTCCTTTCGCCTCCAGAAATGGAAATTTGCATTGCACGCAACTTATTGGGGAGGTCGAAAGGAGCCATCTCTGAACTTCCTTCTTAAAGCTAGAATATCAAATTTAAATGTGTCACATATTATGAGAAACTGGCCTCCTTTAAAAATGTAAAGCACGGCCCTCTATTGTTGGATCATCAGAAAAGTCATATTTTTTTCTATGCAAAAATGTGTCAGACTTCCGACGACCCTATAGTACATAATCTCTCTTTTCAAATGGAACGGGACCTACCCTTCAAACTACTACCTAATGATTGTCTACTATATTCAAGACACTGCTCTCAAGATTAGGACCTAAAATATGGCCTCGCTTTGAGTCATGAGTCAAGTTAATAGATTTGGGAAATACAGAGGTCTACAACAGTAGTTCTCAAGTGGAGACTCTCATTCCCACCCAGGAGACATCTGGCAATATCTAGAGAAATCTGTGGCCTCTGCACTGGGACATATTGGTATGTGGTGGATAGAGGCTCGGGTGCTGGTAAACATGGTTTAGTGCATCTGACAGCTGGCACAGTGAGTGACATCCAACCCACCTCCTGCGAGTGCTGAGAGAGAAGTTCTCTGTGTTCAGCTCCCACTTCGCCGTCTTCTTTAATATCACACTGGAATACACGCTCGTTCTTCATTCCTCTTGCCTTGTAGTTAATGATTCCTTTGCCTGGTTTTGCGTGTATTCAGCAAGAGCAAGGGCCAGCCCAAA
>NW_006159728.1:1337017-1401382 GCF_000334495.1 Tupaia belangeri chinensis | reverse complement strand
CGTGGTTGCACCGTGCCAAGCATACCAGCTTCACCTGCACCAGCTTGTCCAACCTGAAAACTTACCAAGTGAAAGTAAGAGCCACGTGAACATGCCTTCATTACACCCACCCATAAACTTGCTTAAGAAGGAGCCAGCAAGGCTCTGGTTTTAGAAACTGGCTCTTTCACTGCGGCAGAAACAAATACATTTAATATAAAACACATGCATTTCTTTCTCCCCCTTCCTGCGATTCAGGAACACCAGGAGGTAAAGAAATCTTTTCCCCACACTGCCTCCTCAGAGGCAGAAGGAAAGCCAGCTCTGGGCCCGCTTTGTCCTGCAAAGGCAGCTGCTTCACTCTGAAATAGCCCTTCTCTTGCTAGCAGTCTGCCCAAGGGGGACATGTATTTAGAAGTTTGAATTATACTAGTGAATGGAAAATTCTGCTTTCTGGTACTTTTAAAAAAGGTTATTTGATTACTACACCTGATGGCCTAGAAAAAGGAAAGGAAGGCTTTTGCCAAGCAGAGGTCACTACCACCAGGGAGCTGGGGCAGCCTGGCCTACCCACTGCCTGAAGTCCCCCACAGAGCTGAGAAGTCACCCTACCCTAGGACCCAACCCTTGGAAGAGGACTGCACACCCATGGGACTCCCTTTGGCATTTGGTCAGGGCAGGTGACCAAGGTTTCTGTTGGAATTGTTTTTCTTGAAAAACAAATTTAGTCATGAGCTTGAGTTCAGTAACACTCCCCCGCAACTCATGTTAAACACAAACATTTCTTGAACTTTAAAGTCATTTAAGCTCCTAACATTAGCCTGGCCTACCACAGTTGCATGGTCAATATTTGTTGAATGAATAAATGAGATAAGGACTCCATGGGGTCTTAATCCAGCTTTCTATTCCCTGGAAGTGCACAGAGGTTCAGTACTTGCCAAAGGAAAGTTGTTTCCACCGTCTGTTGTTTGTGTGGCCCGGTGGTTCACCTGCTCTGTGAATTGTGTCCCAATACAGACATTCCTGCCTTCTACAAAAACATGTGACGAGCCACCCAGTGGGCACGGATACCCTCTTCCAGTCCTGTGTTGAGCTCTCTTGAAAAAGAGCCTCCAAAATTGCTTAATCTTTAAACTCTGCAAAATCTGCATCTATCTCCACCCTACCCCATTGGAGAAATCAAGATAATAAGATAATAAACAAGTTGTAGGGTGGGAACCTCCTCTGTAACTGCTTCAGTTTTTTTTTGTTTTGTTTTGTTTTTTTTAGAGGTTTGTGTGTGTGTGTGTGTGTGTGTGTGTTGTTTTTTTTTGTTTGTTTGTTTGTTTTTGTTTTTTTGCTATAGGGCACGTGCGCTCACCAGAGAGACAGAGAGAGACAGAGAGATAGAAAGCAAGAAATCACCCCCCAGGGGGGATGGCCACGCCGCAATCCCTTCTCCTCCATTCTCCTCTCAGGATCTTGGGCACGCACGCACAGGCCCCCAGCGTGAGTTTTAATCCACCAGGTCCAGGACGTGAACCATGGTTGACCATGTGGGAGTCCAGCAACATAGCCATTATGCTAACTGCTGCTCCCTATAACTGTTTCAGTTTTAAAATAGTGAAATAAGCCTGGCCCTGTGATCTAGTGGTTAAGGAAGTCAAATCCCATGTGGCCTACCACCACATGGTTTGAATCCTGGACCCAGCAGTTTAAAAACATTTCAAGCGCATATGTGCACCTGCCCCAAATCCCAGAAGGATGGAAAAATGGAGACGAGATTGCAGTGTGACCACAGCACTCCAGGGAGGTGCTTCTCCCTCTTCTTCTCTGTGTTGCCTGTTTCTATCTCTCTGGTGAGTTCATCTGCCCTCTACCAAGTTAAGATAATAATAATGGGCTAGCCAGGGATGTGGAGGTTAAGACAACTGATGGAGCCCACATGGACGAACGCGTGGTTTGAGTGACACCGGTGGCTTGAAAATCACACCTGGCACGCATGTGTGTCTATGCTCAAAATCCCGATAGAATAGAGAAGAAGCGATTGCTATGTGGCAATCCCCTCTATAGGGGTGCCTTCTGATTTTACTTATTTCTCTTTCTCTGATAAGCACACACACCATATAATAAAATTTCTTTTAAAATAAAAGAAAATTTAAAAAATGATAAAATAGTTTCAGCTGTTTGACTTCATTAAGTGAGATTTAATAAAACATTTGCATTATTCTATATTATTAACTATTGGTGTCTCTATATGGATATAATCTTACCGTTCTTCTTTGTCAATAAATAAATCAATAAATCAATGAATCACTAAATCATAAATTGTAGAGAACTAAGCAGAGCATATTTATTATGAATCCAACTCATTTTAATTAAATTTAATGTGACTGCATCCAGCTTAATAACTGATTGAGTTTGTGCGTGATACCTTTTTTTTCAGATCAGAGACTCCATTTTTCTCGCGTGTGAAAAGAAGAGATTAGACCTCATGATACCTAAGATATTTTCCATTTCTAACAAAAGCGATCTGAAGGAAGAATTCTAGGCCCTGTTTTGGTGTGTTCCTGAGGTCCCAGAGTCAGAACCCTCACTCTGTGACTATGTGATCTGGTGGGAGGGCCCTAACCTCTTTGTGCCTCAGTTTCCTAACTCATCAAGAGCCATCATGATGGCATTTACAGCGTAGCGTATAGGGAGGCCCCGGGAAGGTTAGAAGAGCAGCACCTGGCACACAAAGGCTCTCAAATACTGGTTTTGTTTATTTGTTTTCTGGTTTTTTTTTTTTTTTTTTTAAAATTTGTTTTTTTTTTTTTTTTTTTTTTTTTTTTTTTTTTTTTTTTTTGAGAGAGAGGTTTTTGCTATAGGACGTGTGCACTCTCCAGAAGGACAGAGAGAGACAGAGAGACAGAAAGCGAAAAATCATCCCCCTGGGGGGATGGCCACGCTGTAATCCCTTCTCCATTCTCCTCTTGGGACCTTGGGCATGCACACACACATGCTCGGCGTGAGTTTAAGCCTCTGGGTCCAGGACTTGAACCACGGTCAACTATATGGGGGTCCAGCGACATAGCCATTACGCTAACTGCTGGTCCAAGGCTCTCAAATATTAACTTACTGCTATAGTTGGTGTGATTACCGGAGCCAGTTCCCACAGGACTGACTATAGTTTGAATCTCTGCCCCAGCAACTTAGAAAACACCCTGGGCACATGTGCACACATGTCCACATCCCAAAAGGATGGAGAAATGGAGAAGGGTTTGCAGTAACCACAACCTGTTGGGGGTGCTCTCTCTCTGTCTCTCTCTTTCTCTGTCTGTGGATAATGCTTGTGGCCTCTGAGAATTAAAATTTAACCATTTTAAAGTTAATTATACATGTTGAAATGAAAATATTTTAGGTATGCCGAGTTAAATAAAACATGAAAGTGGTTTCATCTGCTGCTTTTTACTTTTTCATTAGTGTGGCTACTAGAAAATGTGCAATTATGTCTGTGCCCTGCATCACATTTCCGTGACAGTACTGTGGGTCATCTATGTGGCGAGGGTCCCAGAATGCGCCCCAGGACTTGTAGGAATTTTAAAATATCTTGGTCTCCTCTGCCCCAGCCCTTTGCTCTTGGGCTACATCTTTTACTTTTTAGACTTTATTTCTCTACGAGGTTGGCATTCACAGATGAAAAAGAATAAGCATCGAGGCCGGTTCCGTTTGCTTTCTGACTTAGCTCAACCCAAGGAGACTATTACTGAAGCATCAACCCACTCCGAGTAAATGACGGGAGATCCAGTTCTTCGAGAACCCACCACTGAGAAAGTCTCACTGGATGTGTTTGTGCGTTCCCCTTCATAGCACTGGGATTCCTCATCCATTAGGGCAGGGGGCTTCCTAAATCAGTGCTTCCCAACCCTGCTCCCTAGCTACATATGAGAGTGCATAGATGTTCTCGAAAAACTGCAGCTCATGTCTATGCACGCAAACAGCATCTACACGACCCGCCTCTGTGCATTTTATGTTAAAAAGTCTGGAAAGTCCTTCAATAAAGAGGCCTGGCTAACTTTGCTACAACCCACAATTACTTAAGTTATTTCACCCCAGATTCGTTCTTTCAAAGAACATCTAAAAGACACTCCTCCACCACCTGCAGGGATCCCGATTCTAGAAACACTCTCTAAAATAAGTGAAGACGGCTCTCTCACCTGAGCAATGCTTTTAGAGAAGGGTGGGTGGAAACAGTCCTTTGGAATGTCCTTAGGAGGGGACTCTTTACTGGTTGGCTTTGCTGGGAAGACTCACTGGTACATGTGTCTCTAACAGCAGTGAAAGGCGGGAATAATCACAGCTGTTTGCAGCTGTATCCACCGCTGGGTCATGATATAGTTCTTACTTATCCTGTGTCCAGTGATCTTAAAAACAAAATGGTTAAGTCAGTAACATATAAAAAATTTAAAAAGATCTACCTTATATTTACTTTTATTTGTAACTAGTCTCCTTTCTGAAAATAGTTGAGCCCTCTTAAGAAAGTTACCCATATGATAGAGCTAGTCCAACAAAGTCGTAAAGCAACAAGAAAGTGTCGTAAAAGAGAAGTGATGGCTCTGGCACCCTCTTCCTGCAGGGGATGCCTCTGCTGGCTCATGACCTCACCTCCAGCCCATTTGTCACCTAAAATCGTATTTGTACCAGGCCAGCTCTGGAGGGGTCAACTGGAACATCTGGTTACACAAATGTCAACTTAGAGGAGTCTGCATTGCTAGAATATTGTTATTCAGAAAAACTTTGTAATAATACCCTGGAAGGAGCATTCTATGAAAATACATTAAGTAGAAAATAAATTGTGTGTATTTGATCTGGCTTGTTTTATTTAAAGATTACAATTAGGGGCAAAGAAATTGATGTAGCATGTCAGTTTAACACGTTGGATGACGCGGCTAGGGAATCTTCAGTCTAATAAGCATTCCCAGTGTGTGTGTAAACTAGGAAAATACTTCATTGGGGAGTAAAAAGGTCATACCATAACGTCTATTCAGTTTTTGTCTCAACATTTTCTACTTCTTCTGTGAACATTTATAATGCACATGGATTAGTTTACAAGTATTTGTCCTTATACTTAGACAATTCATTATTTAATAGGGGGATATTCTCCAAAAGCTTTCTGCTAATAGGAAAGATGATAAAAAATATTTCATTCCTAGCCCACACCCTGCCCTTGTCCAGGCCCTGGTTTATAAGAATTTTTGTGAATGACACGTGCTTTCTCTGAGACACGGTGTGAGTACTGGGTGACAAGCGTGTGTTGTGTGTAAAGGCCTCTGGCTGGTTGCATGGCTTTGCATGGAATGTGGGCCTTAGAAATTCTCGCAGAGTTACAGCACTGAGATAGTTGGCAAAGTTTAGATAAACACAGCTGGGACTGCCCGACGGCCTGTGAGTGACCTTGGTCTTCACTCACATCACCCAAGTTTACCTTCAGAGATGGGCATGTGCCGCTTTCTCAGCATGGTGGGGCCTGCCAGGGTAGTTTTGTCTGTGTTTTTCGGTTATGTGATTTCCTGTGATCCGATAGAATCCCATGGTTGAAGGCATCTCTTTAGAGGAAGGTGGGCTTCACGTCGAGGCCACGTCTCTCACAGGCTGTGTGATCTCAGGTCAGGTCTGAGCATTGGGTGCCTCAACTTCAAAAGGAGGACGATGCCTTTACCGTACAGGCTGTTGGGAGACTTGGGTGGGATGGTGCGAGTACCTTCATATGGATGTTCGTTGCCAGCATGCGACCTGGCCCATGGCACGGTTAGCTGAAATACAGTAGAAGCTGATTCAGAATTTGTACAAGGGGCAAAGTTCATGAAATGACTTAATACAGCTTTTTTCTTTTGAATGACTTAAAGAGCGTAACAGATCTGAATGTTGGGAGCTGTACAAGGATGACAGAGCCTAACCAGCTCGACGTCCACTGGGTGGACATTCAGATGGCATCGACGCTTAGGGTGGTCGGCTTCAATCACTGCGAACACAGATGCCTTCCAGTTCTATCCAAGACGGAACTGGGGACCTCACATCATTAAACAAGATTATCAATTCTTAAACAAGATTGTAAGTTCCATCCAAATTATAAAGTACCTTTATAGATTGGACACAGGAATAATGATCACTGATGTCTCCGTGGACGGTCCTACCCCAGGTTTCTAAGCTCCTGCAGAAGGTACAAGAAGAGGAAAATTTGAAAATAACTTCAAACAACTGTAACCTCCTGCCACGAAGTATTTCGCTACCAAATAGCCTCCTCGTTATTCCATCGGAAGCACAAATCCACAGGGAGCTCAGCTGCCCATGCCCCTCCCTATGTCCACGCTCCATTCCGTCCAGCGTTGGTAGGGTTAAATGGAGGCTCATGAGGCAGGCCTGCTCACATCAGCCGTTAAACATCTCTACTGAAGGCAGTGTGAAACGTCTCCTGTAATTCATTTTGGATGGTGGGGGATTAGGTGTTCCTCCTCTTCAGCTCTCACTCTCTGCTGTCCTCCTCCTCCAGACTCTCTGCCTTAGCTCCCCGTCCACGCGGTGCTTCTTCCAGCCGCATTGTCCGTCAGCCGTGGCCCTTCCAGGACAGCTGAGCCAGGCCTCTGAGCAGCACAGCCTGGCTGAGAAACAGGCCCACAGGGAGCTGGCTGTGCTTTAAAATTTATAAAATGATAAACCCTAACAAAATGCGGCCCGTGTGTGCACAGGTAAGAGGAGCACAAATCCCTTGTTACAGGCTGCCTAGAGGCCACGTTCTTTGAAATTAGTCCCCATCTGTCATAGAGTCCCGATGTCATCTTAAACGAGGATTCCCACTCACCGCCTCACATCCAGGGACTCCCATGTCGTTTTCCAAACAGGCCCTTGACTCTCTCCCTTTCCTTCTGCTCTCAGACTCTCATCTCCTTGTGATGGTAACAGCCTCCCCGCTCTCCTGCCAGGTTTCTGCCCCCAGTTCTTCCCCACGCTCTATTGCTCATTATTTTTTTAGCATGATGCAATACAACATAAAACCTGCTGCCTTACCTATGTTTAAGTGTACTGTTCATAGCTCAGTGGCATTGAATATATTCAAGTCATTGTACAGTCATTGGTACCACCTACCTCCAAAACTCTTCATCTTGCAGAAGTGAAAATCTGTTGCCATTAAACAGTGGCTCCCGGTGCCCGGTGTCCCCAGATCCTGGCAACTACCCTGCGTTTTCTGTCTCTGTGACTTTTGACTACTGCAGGTATCTCCTATAAGGGGAATGATCCAATTTTTGTCTTTTCGTGGCTGGCTTGGAATTCACAAGATTCACAGCCAACGGTCTTCAAGGTTCCCCCACGCTGTGGCATGTGTCAGGAGTTCCTTCTTTTTCGAGGCTGAGTACTATTCCATTGTATGTATGTGCCGTATGTTGTCTTTCCGTTCACGCACGGATGAATACTCAGGTGCTTCCATTCTTTGGCTCTTGTGTATATGGCTATGAACACGTGCCCACCTTTGTCTTTTAAAACCTGAATCTCCTCACATAACCCCCCAGCTTAAAATCTTCATCGGTACCCCAACACCTGTGAGGTGAGGCCCAGGCTCTCCTGTGGCTCTCTCCTGCCAGCCCTGCCCTCCCCCGCCCTTAGTCAGCACTCTCACGCAGCGTGCAAAGTAGGCCTTGTGTCCCCATTGCTGTCTGCCTATTCTGCACTCTGCCGTCCATCCAGCAGGAAGGTCCCGTCACCGTCACCGTCACCTCAGCCTGTGAACGTTTGTTCTTTTTTTTTTTGGAGAGATTTTCACTGTAAGGCGCGTGCGCTCGCCAGACAGACAGAGAGACATAGAGACAGAAAGCGAGAAATCACCCCCCAGGGGGGATGGTCACACCGCAATCCCTTCTCCTCCATTCTCCTCTCGGGATCTTGGGCACACATGCACACGCGCCCGGCGTGAGTTTTAAGCCACCGGGTCCAGGACGCGAACCGCGGTCGACTACGTGGGAGTCCAGCAACATAGCCATTACGCTAACTGCTGGTTCCCTGAACGTTTGTTCTTTCAAAAACTGGAAAACGCAAAGAGCTCGCGCATCCTGGCCTCTGTGTATTCAGAGCCCCTGTGCCCTGTCCCCTCCTCCATCAAGCAAATTCCTCCTCAGCATTCCTGTAGCACCTGTCTGTGCCTCGCTGGGAGGGGCCTGTTTGTGTGTCTCTGTCCCCTGTGGGGTCTGGGTCCCTAGAGGGTGGGCACAGCACCTAGTTCATGTTGGAAGTCCTGGTTTAAAGTATGTGCGGTCCACGAGCAAGTGCCCAGCTTACAGGAAGGGTCACTTTGGGTGACCCAAGGGGCACCATTTTTGTGCCAACTCCAATTGCTGCTGAATGTAGTTTCTTTGGGTCACCAGCGAAGTGACCTGTGTGCCCCGGCAAGCCTTTACATAAGCCTTCTTTGATCTGGTGAGGGTCACAGCCCTGCAACCAGTCCAAGGTCAGAGGAGGTTTGCAGAGCAGGCCTGATGTGATTGGCCTGCTCTCCAGCACCGTGTCACCCCCGACCCTTGGCTCTGTTGGCACCAGCCACACTCCTACCACTTAGTTTCTAAACCTGAAGTTGTTGTCACCTCGGGGCCTTTGCACAGCTTTTTCCTTTGCTTGGGAAGTTTGGGTCCCCGCTTGTCAGCTGGAGGCTCCTGCTCATCCTGCAGGAGGCTTTGCCTTTCAGACGTCCTCTCCACCCTCTCCACGGGCAGAGCTCTTCTCTGCTCCCCTCACCCACATTCCTGTGGTGCTCCTGGCTGATGCAAAGTACCCGGATGGATGGGGGGATAACCTGGCTCCAGCTCTGCAGCCCTCCTACCCCAGCTGCGTGACTTTGGTTCAGCTCCTCACTATCTGTGGACCTGTTTCCTTTTGCAGTAAGGGTGCCTAGGGGGACTCACAGAAAAGACAACAAGCCGGTAGCTGCACACCCATGACAAGGCACAATCCGCTCACCGAGCCTTGCAAGAGAGACAGCTTCCGTAAACCTCCTCCTTCGTCCACAGCTTGCCCATTACTGGAATGTGTATTCGGAAGCAGATTCTCGGAGGCAACATCCACAGTTATTTATTTACTTATTGAGGTTTTGGCCATGGAGCACATGACAGAGACAGGGAAAGGGCAGGTGAGCATTCAGCCCTTGAGGGGAGGGCCGTGCTGCAGTTACTTCTTCTCCACTCTCTGCTTGGGATTTTGGGCATGCGTGCACATGCGCCCGGTGTGATTTTCAGACTGGCAGGTCTGGGACTCAAATCAGTCGACCAGGTGGGTGTCCGACATCTTAACCACCGCGCGTGCTGTTGGACCCATTTCCCAGTCGTGGCTGAGTATGTTGGTCTGTAAGGTCCTTGCCCATATCCCCCAGGTTTGAGCTCTTTTTTTCCTTCAGAAGCCAGACCTCTTTTAGTAGCTCCAGTAATCTATCAATCAAGCAGTAATTATTAGTAATAATAATAATGAGTGAGATCACTTTTCCATGCTAGCTGTGCTTTCCTGGAAGCAGACTAAATGTCGCTCTCCCCCGAGGCCTCAGAAAGACCGTCAAGCTCAGGTCTAAGGATCCCGGGTGCATCAGGGAAGAAAGGCAGTCAGGTATAGAAGTACTCCCAGCATGCACCTGCACTTGCAGCTGCGAAGAGCTGGTGAGGGCTTTGCACACAGTGGTTGATAGAGTCGAACAAGGGGCCTCGGGAGGAGGCCAGTGCGTAAGGCTTCTAGTGGGAATGGCGGTGGGGGCTGATGGAGGCCTCTGGGCACTGTGAAGGGACTGACAAGGATGCAGGAGCTGTTCTAGAAAAGCAGAGGTGAGACTTGAATGGCCTTTGCCTCTTGAATTCTTGTTCTCACGTCACCCGATCATGTCAGCTCTCCAGCAGCCTCAAAGAGCAAAATCGTAACTGGGGAAGGAAAACAGAAAAGAGGATCTTGATCCCGCATTGAAGGATGCACTCCTCCCCAAAACTCAGAAACCAGTGTTCTTCATGTCAGAGATAGCTTTCGCTGATTCTTAGAGGAGAGTTGCCTTTCGTGGGTCAGGGAGAAAATGCAACCCCTTGCACATTCTCCAGGGCAGACTGTTTTAATGATTACCAGTGTAGTGTGTGTGCCGCTTATTGAAGGAATATCCCAGTGGTTCCTTGGCATGCTTTTGTGTTAGAACTTCATGTTTGAATAAATGAGAATTCACAGCCCTTTCCTGCAGAAACCCCCACCCTAATTGCGGGAGGGCTGAAGACCTGTGACCACTGTAAAGAAAACAAGACTAAGGACGCAGGGAAGTCACTGCGTGAACAATGCGGATTGCACGTCTCCAGGTGCTCCCAGTGGTGTAAGCATGAGCCTTGGAATTTCACCTGCCCATGGCAGCGAGTCGAGACTGCTCTGCCTCTTGGGTGTCTCTTGGGCTTCTCTTCAGTTTTCCAGTTCTGCTAGTCATTGGAGCTGCCCTGCGTGTTTTCTATTCCCAGGAGTTTCACAAAGCAATTACAGAACAACACCCATTTCATTAGACGGCTCAATTTACGCACTTTCCATTTAGAAACAAGGCTGTTGACCAGAGGGGGGTGGGGCAGGCGGGAGCCAGAGAGAGCTGGGTAGCAGCTCTGGGCTGAAGTGCCAGCACACCAGGGGCTGCAGAGGCCCCCAGCCTGTCACTGGGCCCACCTGTAGGCCAGCAGAAGTGGGGATTATGTCAAATTGTGAGCTGCCCACCAGAAAGCAAAGGCTGCAATTAAAATACTAAGGCGGCAAACCTGAGAATTCCAGCCTTTTTTGCTGGACCAGGCCTGCTCCTCTCCTGGCTCTGCCACCCTTTTGTCCTGGGTGACCTCAGTGGAGTGGCATTTCCTAGGAAGACATTTGATTCTCAGCACTGTTCTCTTCAGGTGATTCACATGAGCTCACACTCTTTTTTTTTTTTTTTTTTTTTGGCTTTTACTGTGAACTACTTTTGTTTAAAGCAGACAAACCCGATTCTCAGAGGATAGTGATGGTTTTTCCACCTCTAAGGAAGAGTATTCATTTTCCCCAACTTGCAAAAAAGAGAGGTCCCTTCCATTCCTCTCTGGGGAACATTTTCCAGGCATTGTAACAATTTCTGAGTGTGGTAGGTGCCAGGGGTTTCCATCAACCCTCAAAGAGGAAAGTGCAGCCTAACCAGCCACCCCACGTCTGGGCTCCTCACCAGAGGGTCTGACTGTTCCTGTCCCCACTGCCCTGGAAGCTTCATGACCTCAGACCACCTAACCCCATCTCTCAGAGCCCCTGCAGCCAAGTTGTCTCTTTAGGAAGGAATTCATAATTCGACCTTGATTGACCGTGAGCCAGTCACTCTGAATTTCAATCCCTTTGATGTTGCCGCACTAAGTCAAGGTTGCCAAGAAAACACCACTTGAGGATTGAAAACCACTTTTAAGACAGCAGGAAAAGCCGTGTTTGCTCAGACAGGAGTGGCGTGGGTCCGGGCAGAGTGTGGCTTGAATCCCGCCGTGTCTACAGCTCCTTTAGTGCCCACTTTTTCCTGGCTACCTGCAGGGACCGAGGCTGAAAAAGAGGGAAGAGCTGCTTCATCTCTTAGCATTTGCTCCAGGTGGGGCAGCGAACCACCACTCTTGTTCTCCAAACGGGGACACTTCACCTGCAGGATGGGTCAACAGCAAGAGCAAACACGTGGAAATGTGGGGGTGCACACAAGCACGTCCCGGGTCCCTCGGCCCTGACTGCTTCTGCTTTCCCCCAGACTTCCCCAGGTTCCAGCCTCACTCTGAGTGCTCTGTGTTCATGGATATAGGCCACCTCTGACCTGGAGGCAGAGTGCCCATCAGCAGCCCAGGCCTGGCTGTGCATGTGTTTACAGAATCCATTGGAGGGAGCCTCCTTGGCAAGCTCAAGTCCAGCTGCTCCAGGTGCCCTTCCTCTCATTGCTGGAGAATGGCATGACTGTTCGCAAAGCCCCCGAGGCACACGCCTGCTGCAGACCTCAATGTCCTTCTTTCCCTGTTTTGTTTGTCCTGTCCTTCAGGTCCCATGATGACTGACTTGGGTCAGCCCTCGTGGTCTCCAGTGAGAAAGGCCGTGACTGTCCCACTCTGTCTACATTGTGCTGCCAGGACCATCTCTAGAGCAGTGGTTCTTAGCCTTGACTGCACATTGGAATTGCCGGGGGAGCCTTGAAAAGATCCTAACACTGGGCCCCAACCCCTGCGATTCTGTTATCATTGGTTTACAATGAAGCCTTGTAGGTATCTTTTAAAAGTTTTTTGGGTGGTGGAATAGCAGGTGGCATGGATGTTAAGGTGCTGGATCCCACATGGCCAGCTGTTGGATTCAAGTCCCAGACCTTCTGGGTGCATGCATGCCCAGAATCCTGACAGGAAACTGGAGGAGATGGGATTGCGACGAGGCCATTCCCCTGTGGGGTGATCTCTCATTTTGCCTTTCTCTAGTGAGCACCCATGCCCTATAGCAAACATCAAAAAGAAAAAAAAAAAGTTCTTCAGGTGGTAATGTGTATCTACAGTTAAGGATCATCACTCTAAAATGCCAATCTGATGACGATACTAGCTGCTTAAACCTTTTGGGTTTCTCCCTTTAATCAAGTTCAAAACTGGATGTATCGGGACCAGCAGTTCGCATAATGGCTATGTCGCTGGACTCCCATGTGACTGACCGCAGGTTGTGTCCTGGACCCGGCGGCTTAAACTCACGCCGGGCGGGTGTGCGTGTGTGCCCAAGATCCCGAGAAGAGAATGGAGGAGAAGGGATTGCAGCGTGACCATCTCCCCTTCTCTCTTTCTGTCTCTCTGTCTCTCTCTGTCTGTCTGGCGAGTGCACGCGCCCTATAGCAAAAAAGCCTCTCCAAAATAAATAAATAAATAAATAAAAACTGAATGTCTCTGCGTTTAGTCTACAGATTTATCATTGTGCATTAACTTCCTTGGCCCACAGGCATGGTTTATGAGCCCTTCACTGTAGTCGTGTGTAACGCACTAAATGCATAATGGTACTATGACTGTTCTCCCCGTACAGGCCTGGTATTTGAGTCCTCTTATGAACTGACCCGTGTCTATCGCCCAGTACCCTTTTTCACCTTTCGCTCTTCTGTTCTCCCAAAGCCTCTCTCTCTCTCCCTCTCTCTCTCTCTCTCACACACACACACGCGCACACACAGCCCAGGGTCAATGTTAGTGACTTTGAGCTTCCTCTTGACCTCTCTCAGGTCTGAGTCACCTACTCTTGTTCACCCGTGCTTCTCTTCCCAGTTCGATTTTCACCTACTTGAGGTCCGTTTCTTGAGTTCCATCCATTCAGCCTGCTCCACGTGGTGCTTGGTGTGTCCGAGGGAAAGCACAGTGACTCCTCTGAATCTCAATCTCCTCATCTATGTAATAAAGCCTTGGTTTGGCTGACCCGCTGGGCTGCTTCCAGCCCTGAGCTTGAGTGTATCTGTAATGACTGATTCTGCAACTCTGTACCAATTAGAGAATATGAAAGGTGAGTTGATCCACAAATGTGGAAAACCAGATAAGGTGAAGGCATATTGAATAAAGGCAGCCTGTGATTTGATAGCAGTTTTGAGAGCTTAAGAACTTTACGCTTATGCCCGTGTATTTTCAGGTTGTCTTGGGTCAGGTGGCACCTGGAACTTGTCTGATGTGTCATAGCCAGTAAAGCAGTTGCCAGTCCTATGTGTGTCATTTCGGAGAATAACATATTTTGACCTAAAGTTCCAACATAAGGATTTCATTTTCACTTATTTTTAAACTGGTGATAGTCAGGACTCAGTTTTTTCTCAGAAATCTATTTTGTGCTCCTGTAACCAAACTCATTGGACCTGCAGTTAGAACATGATGGAATTTTACCTCAATTGTCCATTGGGGTCCCAGTGCATGTGTCACTGGAATTCTGTATGGTTTCTTTGCCCTCAACAACTGACTGATAAATACTGAAGCTAGTTTTTAAATTCATGGAAAAATAGTTTTAGGTTCAACTGTTGGTCAAAAGTCCATGTGTTTCTTGGTCTATTTGTGTCTCAGTGTTCTTATGGAAAATTGTTAGCTCTTGGTGTGGAAATAATTTTCTGGAAGACAGTATTTGCTGAGTGACTGACGGAATGAAAAACACCAATTGCATAAGTGTGAAAAAGATCTGGGTGTTTTAGTTGGATGTAAGTGCAGAGTGAGCCAGCAACAGTGGGGTGTGGATGTTGGAGTACATGAATAAAAGTCCAGTGTCCTGAACCAAGGGGTTAATTATCTGGCCATGCCTGTGCTCATCAGAATGTGTGTGGAGTTCAGTGTACCACTCAGGGTGCATGTTCAAGGGACCACAGCAAGCCAGGGCTGGTGGAGTGTAGCCGAGAGGGTAGAGAGTTGGAATCTGTGCACAGCATACTGGAAGGCGCAGAGGTGTTCTGGCCAGAGGACAGACTGCCGGGTGATGTGCCAGCTGTCCTCCTGTACCTGAGGTATCGCATGTGGAAAAGGAAGTAGGCTTTCTCTCTTGGTGCCAGAGTATAGAACTAAGACAAACGATCTGAAGCTTAGAGAGAGGCACATTTTGGTTCAACGTAAGAAATAATTTTATAAAAAGCTAGCACTCTCCTAAAATGGAATTTGTTGCTTATGAAGTTAGGCATGCCTCACACTGGAAACGTTTAAGCCAAGTCAGGAGGGGCAATGGCTACTAATCTCTCCATAGAGGGGATGCCTGCTCTCCTGTGGAACCTGGGCTTCTTGGACACCAAGCATCTTTTAACACAGGCGTCTCCTAAGTTGGCAAAGCTCAGGGGTTCAGAAGCCATTTTATTTATTTATGTCAAGGTCTTCAACTTGGGTCTCTTGATAACACTGTTATATAAAACCCCACCTGCTCTTCACAGACACTGTAAACAATATAAAATGTTTTGTTAGAATAAAACTGGAGTTTGAGAGATAAGCCATGTGTGCGGAATGCGCTTCACTTAGCGTTTTATTTAACTTTTATTTGAAGGAACACTTGTGCAAAGTGCAATTTTTCCAACCATCTTCCTTGTTTGGGTCAAGCCATTTAATTGGATATTTCAGGTACTTGGTTTTCTAACGGGATGGAGCTGGAAACGTTAAGTTCCCACAGTCCGTCATCTAGGTGCTGTTAGTTGTTACATCTGTGGTGGTGTTCTCTCAGTCTGGAAGCCAGGAGAAGATGGACTCCGGCCTCAGACTTGAGACAGAACCTCTGTGTGGAGGGGAGTGCTGTGGGGTGCAGAATGCACAGAAACCAGTGGCACCAAAACCCGGAGTCCATTTCACTAGGGTGTGTTTATTTTAGTCAACCAAGTTGCTTTCAGGTTTGGGGTGAACCTGTGGCACAGCAGTTAACACGCAGTTTTTGCAATACTGGATCCATGTGGGAGATCATGGGTTTGACTCTCTGGTCAACCTGTGTGCTCCAGGCACGTACATCCATAACCCCATGGGACTGATTGGGAAGGCTGGGGGAGGGGATCTTGGCATGAGACCCCAGGGAGGATTCCTCTCTGTCTCTTTCTCTTTCTCTCTCTTTCATGAAACAAAATCTAAAAAATAAAAAATTTAAGCAAGTGTTTGTGCTGTTGACTAATCCAATCAATAGCTCTCTCTCTCTCTCTCTCTCTCTCTATATATATATATATATATGTATATATATGTGTGTGTGTGTGTGTGTACCTATAGCAAATTAAAATAATAATAATAATAATAATTAATTTAATTTAATAAATCTAAAGATTTAAAAGGAAAAATGTTCCAAAAACATTTACATTCAGTAAACATTTTTTGAGAGTTTTTTTTTTGTTTCTTTTTTTTTTTGCTACAGGGTGCGTGCACTCGCCAGACAGACAGAGAGGGACAGAGAGACAGAAAGCAGGAAATCACCCCCCAGGGGGAATGGCCACACCGCAATCCCTTCTCCTCCATTCTCCTCTCAGGATCTTGGGCACGCACGCACATGTGCCTAGCACGAGTTTAAGCCACTGGGTCCGGCACTCGAACTGCAGTCGACTACATGGGAGTCCAGCGACATAGCCATTACGCTAACTGCTGGTCCCAGTAAACATTATTTTAATAATTAAAAGAAATGTGTATCTAATGGCTATAGTAGAAAAAAAAAAAGGAGGGATCAGGTGTTAATGAGGAGCTCAGTGACGATGAGGCTGAAATAAACAGAACGTAATCCTTCCTCCTTCTTTTGGGCTTGCTGTTGCCCCTTGAGTTTGCCCATTTGGGTGAACGTGGGGATCGTGGGAGCACGAACACAGAAGACTGAATTGATCAAAGGATTAAATGTCACCTGTGAAATGCTGCTGGACAGTCCTCCCAGCTGCGGACTCTGCGACTAAGTTTTCCAAATCAAAAAGACCCCGGATCATGGGTACACATGTGTCCCACATACGCAGGGAGGTTTCTGGACACGAACCCAGAACCATCGCATGAGGGTCAGCCTTGCAGACTGTCGCATCCTCTCACTGTGCCTCTGTCCAGCCCTCCAGTCATTGTTCTATTGGGTCAATTTGTGTGGTTTCTCAATAGTTCTGTTTTCAATGGTATTTAGATGCAAAACTTATTATTTTTCTTTTATACTACAGCAGTTATACACAGAAATTATTTTTTTCATCTTTTGGAGTTTAGTTCAAGAAGCGGGATTATAGGATTCTCACGGTGCGTTTTTGAATTTCACAGTATAATGCTGTTTTTCAAAGCCTCACATTCTGCTAGGAAGGTATAATGAGGTCAAAAAACAAAATGAAAACAAACAAAAAATTCCCAACTTTTACTTGACCTTTTCTTGGTATCTTTCCCTCCCATCATTGTTTGTGGAATACGAGACTATTTCAGGAATCCAAGATTTAATAAATATCCCTCCATGAGGATGAGCACAGGGTTTCTCATCATTTTGCCTCCATTTCAGGAAATCTTTTTAGCACTTTTCATCTGGTGTTTCAGGAGCCATCGATGGTGCTGGGCAGGAGGTTGGCCCTGTCGTGGACACCAGAGTTCAGATTGTCTGGGCTGCTCCCGCTGTGAAAAGTGCACGAGTAGGTTTGGAGGTCTGGGTTCTGCATGGCCTGGAGAGTCTGGGCTTCCCTACCAGCCCTGCCATGACCAACTGTGTAACCACATGAGCATCGAACACTACGTCCATGCTCGGGTTAGCTTGGGTGGGAGCTCAGCAGATTACTGTTCCTTTTTAGTATGTCACTGAGACACGGTCAGACCCACTACACTTCACCTTCTGCCATACGTCAGCCTTAAAGTGACCTTAAAGAAGGCGGGCCATACATTGGGGCACGCTCCTTGGGCTGCTTAGACAAAGTTCAAACCATGACTGTATTAGCACCAGCAATATTTGTTTTGGAAATCTCCAGGCCCCTCTGAATGACTTAAAGGGACTTCAGTGGCTTTCATTCCTTTGACCGAACAGGCCACTTAGTAATGAAAGTCTCTTGTGCGGATAAGGATTCTGCCGTGTTTTTATTGATTGGCAGAGGGTGCATGTACTCACCAAGAGAGACAGAGAGACAGAAAGCACCCTCAGTGAGGTATGGTGACGCTGCAGTCCCTTCTCCTCCATTCTCCATTCTTTGGGGATTTACAGCTTACATCCACACATGCCCTGTGTGTTTTTAAAGCCGCCAGGGCCAGGATTCGAACTGCAATCAACTGGGTTGGACCTGGCTCCCTATTAGGCTACAGGTTGGCCCCAGTATTTTCTGATATGTGTTGCAATTCAGCTTTCTGGGCCAGCTCTGGGGAGGCTTTGGAACCTTAACGCGGTGGCCCACCCACAATAAGGAAAGGAATTGTCCAAATGTGATCGCGTAGCTTCCCACTGTTCTCAGCTGCTTCCAATTAGCCTCATATACATAGCCCGAGTCTGTCTTTATCAGTACAATTCTCCCATGTCGATGTGAATGTAAACCGCAGAGGGAAAAGAAGCAGCAAGAGGTCTGCTTTTACGACATAACTTTCCCTGTGAGTGCACCTCGGACTCTGCATAAATTTCTTTTCTCTGATTAAAGGAGCACTTCCTAAGCCAGATTTGCTGTGTGTGAGGCCCGTTTTTCCCTACCAAGGAGGGGGGTCTCAAAGGATGTCATGTGTGTAAATCACTCTATAAATATAAACATATCTCCGTGTGAAGCTTCATTTTCCACGTGTGGATTTTTAGAAACGAGACAAATGGAAGTTAGCTATGAGAGGAGAGAAACGTAGATCAGTGATGATCTAATCGACTTTACCTGCTGGGCCGTTTGTAACTAGATTGACATCATTTATGCAGCTCCAGAAGTAAACCTGTTTAATTGTGGCAAAGGCCAGAGCCACTGAGAGGGTGGGAGTCAGTGACTGGTGTCGACTAAAACATGCAGTGCTGTGTGCTCACTTACTACCGGAGGCTGGAACTGGGGGGGGGATCTGACTTTCCGAGTCCATGGAATGCTCATCTCGGCTCCAGAGGAACTTGGGGCTCTGGAGAAGGAAATAAAAGGCTGGAGGGAACCAGGAGAAGAGCTTCCCCCTGGGACCCAGACAAGTTATAAGTACCAAAGAGAGCCCTGAATTTAGAAACGTGGCCAAGGAGGGGAGGGACTGTCCTAGAGCTATGGAGGTCTCTCTCCGAGCCCCAGCGGCTCCCAAGATTTTCTGGAGAAGGAAACTTTATTTCCGAATTAAAAGTTGTCTTCCAAGACATGGCAGGGCATTGGGACACACCATCTTGTAGTTGTAGGCCATCGTATTAAGAGGCAGGAATTTGGACTTTAGAGGTAGATAAATTAAAATTAAAGGCATGCACAGGATGAAAGGGCTAAACAGGAGAGATGTGGGAGACTCCACACCCCAGAGACCCCTTTCTTAACGCTTTTAATTCAGTTGATAGGCCTGGAAATAATTTGCAAGTTAGTTGATTCTTGATCGTGTCTCCCATGTTGCTTACACGAACACGTTTCTCTGTAACCACTGTCGCTTGCATGGACAAGGGTACGCGGCTGTCTACATTCACTTTTGGCGGGCTTGCTCCCTCTCCTCCTGCCAGTGGCCGTACATGACAAGAGGCAGAGAACATGAATTCCTGCATGTTCACCAGCAATGATAGTCCATGGAGGTAGCAGGGGCGGCAGCTGTCCTGGTTTCCCAGTTGCCTCTTTCTTTCCCCAGCTCTTTGGAATATCAGCAGCTGACTGTCGCCTCTGAAAAATTCCAAGAAATGCAGTGCTGCGTTCTGAACTTGAAAATGTGCTTCTGGGGACCAGCAGTTAGCGGAATGGCTATGTCACTGGACTCCCATGTAGTTGACCGTGGTTCGAGTCCTGGACCTGGTGGCTTAAACTCACGCCAGGAGCGTGTGCGTGCGTGCCCAAGATCCCGAGAGGAGAATGGAGGAGAAGGGATTGTGGCGTGGCCATCCCCCCGGGGGGTGATTTCTTGCTTTCTGTCTCTCTGTCTCTCTCTGTCTTTCTGGTGAGCGTACGCGCCCTATAGCAAAAAACTCTCCAGAAAAAAAAAAAAAAAAAAGGAAAAGAAAAAAGAGTGAAGAAGAAAAGAAAAGAAAATGTGTTTCTACTACCAAGTTTGGGGCCCAGGCTGCTCATGTGCAATGAGTCCTACTATGCGGTAGGTGCTTGTCTCACACCAGGCCCTGTGCATTACGCTCATCATTTCCTCATTTTATTCCTTAAAATGAACTGCCAGGAAGAGCCATCATGGTTGCCTTGTACCGGTGAGCCAGCAGTGGAGGATCAGAGATGCAGAGTATTTCTCCATGAACTCATGGTCTGTGAATGGAGCCTGTGACCGTCAGCTGCCTGAGGCTGTTGGGGCCAGTAGAGACACTGCATCTCCCTTCTCTTGCCTCTGGGTCAAATAGAAAGAGCAGATCAGGGTCAAATTTCGAAAAGTAAGAGAAATTTCAAAATCTGTGCCCGGAAGCAAGAATGACTGGCCTCGTTCAACTGGCTCCACTCACCTCCTGCCCCTTCCATCTCGGGGGCCTTTTGGCCGATTTTCTCTCCCCTCCATTTCCTCCTTGATCTTGTCGGCAGCCTCTTCTCTGGCGAAGTCATTTAGGTCCACGCTTTTATGTTACTTTAGTTCATAATTTAGATGCAAGCACATGTGCTGATGTGATTAAAACGATATGGAATTCTCTGGACAGAGATAGAATTGCGGAGGGGGTAAGTGCAAGTGTTTAAGATTAAAAGACCAGGTGTGGGGGAGGAACTATAATGAACAAAAAATAGATTTTTTTGGTAAGTGAATACTAAACCTACACTTAGGGAAAAAGTTCTCTTCCCACGAGATCCTCTTAAAGTATTTTACCATCAGCACGTGCCGGGTTACTCTCAGTCTTCTGAGTTGGGGCCATCTTGAAATCAATTGGAGTTTGCACAGCCTTGGCCAGGGTAGCGACAAGGATATCCGCAGGTCAGAGGTCAAGACCGAATTCTCTTCTGGATCTGTGTAGTGAGAAGCGCCGAGCAAGACGATGAAGAAATTTACAAAGACCCACCATTCCCAGTGGAGGTGCAGGAATGGGGGAGACCGTTAGCTCAGAATCTGACGATGTCTGGGGCTGAAATTTCTACCTGCTCTTTCCTTATATGGGAACATAAAACCACGTAAGCACCATGATTCTTGGGATGACGTCTTTGTCTTAGTGTCTTGATAGTGTGTGTTTTTTTTTCCTGTTTTCTTTTTTTTTTTGACTGTTTATGTCCACATGTCGTACTCAGATAGTAAAAATCTAGTAGGAAAAATGGTATCAAGTATTGTAGGTTTATCAGCCCAGACATAATTGGAGCTGGTTTTCTTTTTTTAAGGAAGAACGATGGTGGGCTGGCCCCATGGTCTAAAGATGGATGGAGCCAGATTCCACGTGGCCAATTGCAGTTTGAATCCTGGCCCCAGCAGCGTGAAAAACACGTTGGATGTGTGTGTGTGCATACCCCAAATCCCAAAAGGATGGAGAAATATAGAAGGCATTATAGCATGACCATATCCCACTGGAGGACAATTTCTCCCTCTTTCTTTCTCTGGCAAGGGCATGTGCCTTCTGGCAATTAAAGAAAAACAAACAAACAAAACACAATGAGGCCCAGCTGCAGTGGTGCAGGTGGTAGGAGGGTACTTCTGTGCACCATGGAGCCCTATGGGAGGTCCAGGTTCAGCTCCCAAGTCAGCTTGAATAAATCGGCATGCACACACCTGATCCCGACTGGCTGGCCTGCAGGAGGGAAGATCGTGGTGTGGTGGGACCCTGTGGAAGGTACCTGTCTCACTCCTACACCATTCATGAAAGAAATAAGTAAAATAAACTTTAAAAAGGAAAGAACAACGAATCTTCCATGCAACGTAAAGGAAACTTCCAAGCCCAAGTGAATATCAGGTTTTGATGTACAACAGATGTATTTCTTTAAACTATGCTTTCAGTGTTTGAGTTTTAATTTAAAAATGCCTGCAGGTTAATATGCAAACCTATAGCTAGAGCTAGAATACGTAATAATGGATAGCGTGTATTAGTCACAGGTTACGTTTGATTGTCAAGTAGATGTCATTTTTATTCATAGAATCTGCCATGCTCTTCCCCACCGGGAATCTAATTGTGCAGGTTTTGCCATCCACACATGGAAAATAACACGGTTTCTCTCATCCACAATTAACTCTTTTTCACAGAGCATCCTGTGTGGCTTTGCTAACGAGGTTATATTAGTATCCAGAACCCAGAAAGAGCCCCTCATCTTTTGAGTCCATTTTCCCGTTTTGTTTTTTGTTTTGTTTTGTTTTGTTTTGAGAGATGTTCACTATAGTACCCATGCAGTCACCAGAGAGACAGAGAGACAGAAAGTGAGAAGTCACCCTCCGGGGGGATGGCCGTGCTGTAATCCCTTCTCCTCCATTCTCCGAGGATCTTGGGCACATATGCACATGCACCTGGTGTGAATTTCTCATAGCTAGGTCCAAAACTCAAGCCATGGTCGGCCATGTGAGAGTCCAGCGCCTTAGCTATTGCACCACCTGCTGGGCCCCATTTTCCCATTCTTTAAGTATAGACAGAAATACACATAGATGCAAACTGAGCAGATCTGAATGTGATCTGATGACATTTATCTGCTTATTTTCCTCTTTGGGTTTTCTACACTCACTCGGTGCCTATTTGCTCTGAATTCAGATAAAATTGAAGAACTAGAAACCAGATGCTCTCGTAATTTCCACCAAGGATTTTAAAAGTCTGGGGACCAGCAGTTAGCATAATGACTGTGTCGCTGGACTCCCATGTAGTTGACCGTGGTTCGAGTCCTGGACCCAGTAGCTTAAACTCATGCCAGGTGTGCCCAAGATCTCAAGAGGAGAATGGAGGAGGAGGGATTGCAGAGTGGCCATCTCCCCCTGGGGGGAGGGGGGGTGGTTTCTTGCTTTCTGTCTGTCTCTCTTTGTCTTTCTGGCGAGCACATGTGCCCTATAGCACAAACCTCTCCAAAAACAAAAAGAGTCTGACAGCAGAGAGCAGAGATACATAGTAAAGCAAATTCTGGCTTTCTCGAGATAAAGGCTACCAACAACACAAGGATAGGCGTTTTCATTGATCTCAGACATCTGAACTTTAGCAGTTCTTCTGTCAGAGTCTAAACAAAGGGAAGAAAGATCAGGGGGTAAAGGACATGGGAAGTGAACACAAACCTAGTAGGTTTAGCATTTGTGCAACAAGAAATAGCCCACTCATCCTAACGGTCTAAGAGACTGGCTTGTCCCAGCATTGCCTGGTCGAGATGACCACCCACCACCCTCACAGAAGGTCTGCCACGCGCCAGAGCACAGCTCAACCATAATACAATTAAAGGGCACAGTGCGAATGTTTTAGCTACGTTTATCCAGAAGCGTCTTAATAAGCGGTCTCAAGGCCTCCAGAAGTCAACCCGAGTTATCCGGGAGATAACTTTATTGGGTGGTTGTTGGGTCCTTGACAACTGGGAAGGCCAAATGGTGATTTCCTCTCCACTTTCTCAGAAACGTAACTCTGGAATTTCTTGGTCTTCCTGGAGAGTCTTACTGCATTCTGGGTTTTTAATGCATAAACACTTAGACGCTCTAAGTACATTACTCCCTAAAGAGAAGCAGAGTGGCTGAGGAGGAACCGTGGCCGGTGACTCACGTGGAAATCCCCTGCACCAGTGAGCTGCCCGGGGTGGCTCTAAAGAGTTAACGGACTTTGGAAAGCCTCTGATTCCGTATTCCCGAAGAGTAATTGACTCACTGGACGGATCTGGGCGACTGCTAGCACATTCGTACTCTGTTATATTTTAAGATTAAAAGTATAAAGCACAAGCCGGGAAGTCATTAAACACTGACAGACAGCTTCCCAGTGTTCTCTGAGGATTCATCGAAAGTTTCCGGTTGGAAAAGGAACAAGAAATAGCTTGAGATCATGGCAGTGAATCATATGGTAAGCCTGGGAACGTGTGCAGGGAGGATGAGCAGAGATGAGGTCAAGCATCTGAGAAGTGTTAGGGTCACTAGGGACAGGGCCGTACTTCCCCCAGAGAAAAACGGGCGCTTGGTTTTCCCCCTTCTGTCCACTCACCTGTCTCTGATACGCACGGCAGAGCCGAAGGCCCTGGGGACAGCAGATTAAGTCACTTTTTCCTTTTTTTTTCCTTTTCCAGAATGAAGCTGAGTCATACACCCTCTGTCATTCCCAAACTATCCCCTGCTGTTACATTCCTTTCACTCTGGCCTTCCTCTGTGGCTCTGCAGAGGGCTTCCTGAGGCCTGGCCCTGTTGTGTATTATGAAAAAGATAAACCCTTCCAAGAAGCTGCCTGCTATTTCTGCCCCCGTTTTGTCCTAGCAGTGGCTGTATGATTAAAGTGCAGTGCAGATCTGAGGCCCGGACAGTGGCTCAGCTGTAAAGCACAGTGCTCAGGACTGACCCATGTGTTGGCTGGCACTGCCCAGGACTGGTTGGTCTTATCAAGACCCTGTTGGGGGTGCTGTCTCTCTGTCTCTCCCTGTCTGTCTCTGGCTCTAGGGTGCCTCTGTGGGCATGTGGAGGAGTCACCCTATTGGTCAAGCTTCCCTCCTTCCCAGCCATTCTGCCCCTCAGTTTGGAAAGACTCCCCATCATGTCAGTTAACATTTGCCAATATCCATACTCTAGTTTGACTTCTGAAAACCATTGCCTATATTTTTAACATCAGATTTGAGAACTGGGAAATGACCACTGGGGTCAGGGTCATGTGGGCGTTTGATAACAAATGTGTCACTGTCAACCCTTCCATTGTTTTCAAAATTTTGCAGTACTTTTTCTTTCTTTCTTCTTTTTTTTAAATATGAAGGAGTCTTCAAAAGTTCATGGAAAATGTATATTGTAAGAAAAAAAAAACTATGCATAGACTTCAAAATTGTGTTGTACTGAAATACACTTGTACTTTAATTCCACTTTTTTCCCAACAACTTTTTGCATCCCTTCCCATACAAAGAACTATTTTTAAAATGTACACTGGTGAGTTGGTATGAGCAGGAGAGACAGGACAAAGGAGCTTGGGTGGTGATGAAGAATAGCTCTTGGCTGAGGTCTTCATTATCCTGCACCACCCAAGTCTTGATTCCAAGTAAATTAAACATAAAACCAAGATTCCTACAAGTAAATTAGTTTACAACTTGCTGTAACGAGTGCTCTTTTGTATGTTTTGAAGGCATCCCTTTTCACTGTCAAGTCTGGTTTGTTAAGTTGCTAAAAAGGTGGTCCATAAGTTTGGGGTCTTAGATAGATATTAGTGAAACCATCTAAATCTTTCCTCCCTACTCTGTTGATGGTAGGACTCATGTTGGTTCTGTTTTGTTTTTCTTTCTGTTCTTTATTTTTATTTTTTAAAAAATTCTATTATTATTATTATTATTATTATTATTACATTCAATCACTGTATATCATTACAGCATATAAAATGAGGTTGTCCCAGCATGAATACACTGTATATTTATCAAAGATAATAAGTCTAAGATATTATTATACACATCAGCAGCAGCAGATAATTTTCCCTTTTTGTGTCCCTTAATTGCTTTGCTTCTTTCTTTTTCCCTTTGACTCTCTCCCTTTCGCCCTCTCCCATTTCCCTCTCTCTTCCTACACTACCTCTAGTGTCCACAGTTGCTCTCCATGTTTTTATACTTCTCAGTCTTTTAGTTTCTACCATAGAGAACAGACATTCCGTGTATAGTAAGTGGGGACATACAATGTCTCTCATCCGTAGTCTGGCTTGCTTCACGTAGCAGTAAATCTCCCATATTTATTCACTTTCTATCGAATGCCAGGGTCTCTTTTTTTATGGCTGAATAGTATTCAGCGTGTATGTGCCACATTTTTTCAGTCCATTCATCTGTTTGTGAACATTTGGGTTGGTTCCATATCTTAGCAATTATGCACAATAAACATGGATGTGCAAGTGTTTTTCTGACCGAGTGTATTCCCATCCTTCATTTAGATAGGTCATAGTTTTGTAACACAAGATGCCATGAACTTGCAAATCCAAAGAGTGCCTCTAGGACAAGCCTTGAAGCCCCATAAAGGGCAGGCTATTCTGGCTGCTCCCTGAGCAGGTTGTAGTGTCTCTTCCGCTGAAATAGACTGGAACCAAGACTAATGATGTGTGCAATGCTTAAGGCTGAAAAGATACAGCAAGAAAAATAACCTCATGGGTTCACATTCCAAAACTTCAAAGTAAGTAATACATTCCTATGTAGATGAAATTACAGAACTTAGCATGATACTCAGGTTAGACATTCTAAGAGGCAGGGCGGTGAGGAAGACATCCCCGTGGGCAGCCAGTCCCTCTGGCTGTAGCACTCAGAGCTGATTGGGTGACCGGGCTGTTCTGCCTCTGGGTTTCCTCTCCCATCCAATGGGTAAGAAGTCTGTGCAGCACTGCAAGGTGTGGGGGGAGCAGAGGAGGACGCGCTGTGTGCTGCCGTGCCTGGCACCTGGGGGCTACATAGGTAGAACAAGTGTGCAATTTGAGTTCAGTGTCAAAGGTCAGGAACATGCTCAAGGTAGTTATATCTGCAGGAAAGTGCTGCTGTATCTCAAAATGCTTCCAAGACTGATCAGGGACAACATAAGGGGAGAAGTGGAACTCAGAGGACATTTTTTCTAAGAACAGCTGACCATGAACCGCACAGGCTGGAGCTGTGTGGGTCCCCTTACATGCAGATGTCTTTCAATCAGTAGACTGGAAAATATGCTACAGCACTGCAAATATATGTCCTCTTCCTAATGATTTTCGTAGTGACTTTTTTTTCTCTAGCTTATGCAGTTATAAGAATACAGTTTATAAAACATGTAACATATAAAATATGTGTTAATTGACTGTTTTTGCTCACTGCAATGCTTGCAGTCAGCCATACATTATTAGTAGTTCAGTTTTGGGGGAGTTGAAAGTTATACATGTATTTTTGACTGCACCCTAACCCTCACTTTGTCCAAGGGTCAGCTGTATTGTTTGTTAAAGAGAGTCATAGTTTACAAAATGTACACTCCAGCAGCTAGATGCCTGACCAAACAATGCAAGTGCAGAAGCCCTACCAGGCTAATTAGTGGGACACGATGTTAAAGGCACCAAGCGAGAGCATCCAGTGCTGCCTCTTTTCATTTTTTTAACTTTAATACTTTTCCCAATTTTGAAAGGTAATAAAATACACATAATAAAAAATGTACCATCCGAGCAATTTTTAAGTGACTGTTCATAGTGTTAACTGTAGTCTCATCACTGTGCCACTAAGTAGCTATGTTTATTTAGTTTTATTCTGAGAGAAATTTATTTTTTTAAATGTTAAAATATTGTATTTAGTTGACAAATGTCAAATGTATATTTTCAAGGTGTACAGCACGAGGGCTTGACATATGTATACGTCACGTTCTGGTCATCACAGTCGAACTAATTAACAGGTCCATCATTGCCCACAGTTCCCATTGCTTCTGCATGAGTGTGTGTGAGAGAGTGTGTGAGAGTGTGCGTGTGTGCGTTTGTCTGCAGACACTAAAAATCTGTTCTCATCACTTTTTTAGTCCAAAGAGGCATCTCGTTTGGGTCTGGCTTCTGTCTGGAAGTAGCAGAACAGTAATAATGTCCCACGCAAACGCCATCCTTCTAGCTCACATATTCATCAGGGGCTTTCTGCTTGAGATAGACTTTTCCCCCTGAAAATGGAGGGCATAAAGCCCAGATTCAGGAATATTGATGGGAGCCCATTTTCTTTGTGTATTGTATTTCCTGGGGTAGTGTTTTCCTCGTCTGTGGTTATTTCTGGTAGCAGTTCCAGATTAGTGTGCTTCTGAGTCAACTTGGTGTGAGAACCAGAACAAGGTCAGGTGAAGATTGCCGGTGTGTGGGCGTGCAGGGCACGGTGATCATGGCGCAGCTGGGTGCTCCATGAGGACTGCCCGGTGGTTGCTGTTCTTATCTCCTCCCTCCAGTTTTTTTTTTTTTTTCTTTTTTATATTGCCAGAGGGCGTGTGTGCTCATCAGAGAGAGCTGGGGTGGGGTGGGGAGGGAGCACGATGGGAGTACGATCATGAGCAAGCCCTTCTTGTCATGTCTCCATTCTGTTGTGATTTGGAACGTGCATGTGCACACACACACACACACACACACACACGCCTGGCGTGTTTCTCAACACACTACAGCTGAGATTAGAACTATAGTTGGCCATGTTCGATCCAGCTCCCATAACACTAGGCCACAGGGCTGGTCCTTCCCTCCAGTCTTTACTGACACCTTCGCCCTGCTAGTGTGCGGCACTGCAGATCATGCACAGAGGGCTGGAACGTTGAATGCATCCATCAGCCACGAGGCAGTGTTCTGTCAACATCTAAGCTCACGCTTGGATGAAGCCTCCAGAAGAGAAAGGAACACGTCAAAGCCCCCTCCACACCTCGGAAATGTGCAGGAGAAAGTGACTGAGCAACCCTGGGCTGGAACTGGGCAGGGCAGTTAGGGGAGGACGGGGAAAGCGTTGGTCATGTGTTTGGCGGGAAGACCTCTTGCTTTATTATTCAAAGAGTCATGAGATTCATGACTTCTTATCAAGTATTTTGAGACTTTCAGTTCCAGGCTGATTAACTGAAATGGATATGAGGTTTCAGTTTTATTGTGTTTTTAAATTAAAATGTTCATTTTGGGAAATGCAAGTAAACCTAGTGAAGACTGTATTTTTTATTTTTAATTTTGAAATAAAGATTCCTGATTTACAAAGAACTGCTGCACATCTTTGTAGGGTATTCTATGGTTTTTCAAAGCATGCATATAGTGTGTAATTATCCAGTCAAGGGTATAGACATTCGATGTCTTCAACACTGAACATTACATTATGTTGTGCACCTTTGATAATAATTCTATTAGTTTTTATTTATTTATTATTTATTTATTTTGGAAGCATATGTTGAATTGTCAGTGGCAGGTTTACTCGGCCATGGTGTGCAGTTGCATCACCCATTCCATTGGCCACATGCATTCTTAATTTTCTTCTAATTAATTCTTCCTCCTCCTGAAGTTGTTGTGCATGTAAAGAGAAAAGAATGTAGATGCCGGTAGCCCTCAAGTGCCACACGGACTATGCTCAGCTCAGAGAAGACTCATTTATGAGCCCAGCAATGGGTACTTAGGCCCAGGGGTGCCTCTATGACACCTAGCCTATGCCCGACGAGTTGTTGGATAAATAATAAGCAGTCCCAGAAAGAGACAGGAGTGTTTGCTGTGGATCGTGGTGAGCTTGGCATGTGGCCATGCCTAGAAAAGGCCCTGGTCCTCCCATCCTAACTCCCTACCATAGGGCCTCATAGGCCCTGGCGACTAGGTACTTTAGACCTGGGACTTGGGTTTTGGTGGGTCTTGGAGGGCCACAGAAACAAACAGATGCTTTGTCCTCCACATCCAGACTCCCTACTCAACCTTGTGCTCCTCTCGAGGATTGCAGACCTCCTGGTCATGTGCCGTGATGGACAGAGACATGCTCCTTTCCCCCCTCACTGCTGCGGAGGCCTGCAACACTGTCGACAGGAAGTTAAATGTTAGACCACCTACGGCGTGGTTGGGCAGATGCCATGAGAGTAGGAAGGTGGCCGAGTACATTCTCCTAGATTTTCAGAGATGAACCCTGGCAAAGTGCCCACCAAGCTTTCTACCTGCTGTCTCCTCCAATCACAGAAGTTCGGTAACACACTACTCACACATTCTCACTCTCTTGCTCTCTCACACACACATGCACAATCTTCTTGCTTAGCTTTCAGATAACCTGCTTTTGGAAAAGTTTTAGATTTAATAGAGAGCAATGCAGAGTGTGTTATTTTTCAAACATCGAACTTGAAAAGCATATGAACACAAATATATGCAGTGTAGTCTACATGTAAACATATTTAGATATATAACATTTGTTTTTATTTACTTATTTTAATTGCCAGAGGATGCATATGTTCACCAGAGAGAGACAGAGAAAGCAGCCCCCAATGAAGCAGAGGCCCACCACAATCCTTTCTCCATTTCACTATCCTGTCAGGGCTTGGGGCATAAATGCACATATATACACCCAACATATTTTATAGCTGCTGGGGCCGAGATTCAAACTGTGTTCGGATGTTGGGGTTCCAGTTTTCGTAACCACTGAGCTACAAGGTCAACCTTCAGAAATATATTAAGAAAAAGAAATTTTCACTTATTTAAATAGGAAAACAATCCCGCATGCCTTATGTCACCTTTCTCTGGGGGTTACATTTCTCCTGTATCCCAGGCTGCAACTTAGAAAATGAAGAGAGGATACGCCGTTTCCTTTGACTAGCAAAAGCGTTGATTTTCCCTGCATTTTCAGTTCACGGAGTTTTCCTTTACTTCCGGCTAGTTGGGCACAGATTTGAATAACTACAGTTGTTCCCATCTGAATCCCCTAAATCATCAACTTGTTCTCTTTCAGATGTTTGCGAAAATCACAAACTTTCCTGCTTCAGTAAAACCTTCACTGCCTAAAATATAGCCAGGTTATTCGGTTTTGGAGGAGTTGCCCTAAGTGGAGAGGGAAAAGAACCAAAGTGTTGAACTACTGATCTAATTTCCATTTAGTGTTCTCAGGTATGAACAAATACAAACACAAGTATGAGGGACTTTAAGAAGTCTTTGGAAACAAATGGAATGAAACGGAAGTTTATTTCGATACAAAGACTTTTATTTTCATGACGTGCATTTTCCATGAATGTTTTGCAGGCTCCCTCTGCATGCACACATACACGTATGGCTATATAGAAGTATGCAGTTCTAAAAACATGCGAGATCCTGGCGTTTGAAGGGGACTTCGCAATTCTCCAGTTTCAGAGTTCTCCATTTCCAGAGGGACAACAGAGGCACACATAGTAATCGCAGACAGCCTTCCAGCATGCCACAATGACAGTCAGGGCTGAGTTTAGACCCAAGGGTGCGAAGCTCTGCAAGAAGTCACATCTACCAGGCTTGGGTTCTCTCCGACGTCGCTCGTTTTCTTCGTAGACCCGATCACTGATGAGGTCTTGGATTTGTCTCCTTCCCTGTCCCAGTCTTAAAGAAAGGAAAGGAAGTGGGGGGAAAAAAAGAGAGAGAGAGAATGGGAACAAAGCTGGCCGGTCCAAGGAGAATCTGGTCTAATCCCAGCTTTGTCAAGTTTTGCTTTATTCCATGGCGACACGACATACAATCCTGCTGGGTGTTTCGGTAGCTTGGAGCAGGTGAGGTTTGTGCCAGATGCTTCTAGCAGAAGGAAATGTGGGAACATGTCCTAGAGCAGAATGCTAGCTTTTCTGTTATTCCAACAGTGTCTCAGGATCTCCCTGAAACTAACTCCGGACATCGATCAAATACCATTTAGGCAGGTTTTAACACTGTTAAGAAATCAGAAAGGAATTTGGAGGCGAGGTGTTGTGGTTCAAAAGCAGGAAGAGGCCCAGCTGCAATGGTAAAGTGGTAACTCACCATTGCATGATACTGGAGCCATATGGGAGGCTCCAGGTTCAACTCTCGGGTCAGCCTGAATATGCCTGGAGCACCCACGGGCTTGCCCATGAACCTAGCTGGCTGGCAGGCTTGGGGGAAGATCAAAGCATGGTGAAGCCTGTCAGAGGTCCCTCTCTCTTCCTCAGGAACAAAATTAACTTGAAAAAAAAAAAAAAGGCAGGAAGAACCTCTATGTGTGTGTTGGGGAAGGGACCCATCATTCCCATTTCACGAATTGTGTGCTATAGTGGAAAATACATGAAAAATATAAATGCATATGTTTCTTCCCAAAATTCACTTTGTATACTTTGTGTTAAGAAGCAAGGAGCAATTTCTCCCTCTTCTCTCTCTCTCTTTCTCTTTTAGATTTATTTCATAAGAAAGACAGACACAGCGAGAGAGAGAGAGAGAGACAAGAACCCTCAACAGGGTCTCAGGCCATGATCCACCCCCACCAGCCAAGATGACAGACTTGCACCTGGTGTGGAGAGGCTGGCTGGAGACCCGAACCTGTGACCTTCCATGTAGATCCAGCATCTTTTGTTCAGCTCCATACTGCTGTGCCACTGAGCTGGCCCAAGGAGCAATCATTTTGAATATACATTTTAATTTGCTTTCTCTTTCTTATAACTGTGCCTTACCTATTGTTTATTGTCCAAAGTTTTCTCAGAATTTCTTTTTTTTTTTTTTTGAGAGGTTTTTTCGCTATAGGGCGCGTACGCTCGCCAGACAGACAGAGACATAGAGACAGAAAGCGAGAAATCACCCCCCAGGAGGGATGGTCACGTCGCAATCCCTTCTCCTCCATTCTCCTCTCGGGATCTTGGGCACGCACGCACACGCGCCCGGCGTGAGTTCTAAGCCACTGGGTCCGGGATGCGAACCGTGGTTGACTACGTGGGAGTCCAGCGACATAGCCATTACGCTAACTGCTGGTTCCCTCAGAATTTCTTTTGAAAAGATATTGGGTTGTCAGAAAAGTCATGATGCATTTTTGTGTAGAAAAACATAGAAAAATATAGTATCAGTGTTCTGACAGCCCAATAATTGTATTAGATAACCTAAGTATATTAAAAGGCAGGGCCCAGTCAGTTCTTGACCTGATCTCTCATTTAGATTTATTGGCAGAATCATGATAATTCATCTGCTTTGTTCCACTGAGCGTCCCTTCTAGATTGGAAAAGTTCTTCCGTTCTAAACAGCCTCACCATAATACATGTGTACACGTGTGTAGCTCACAAGGACTCTAAATAGATACATTTCTATTTAAATACTCATATATTTGAGATTTACATTTCAGACCAGTACAGAATCATATCATTCTCTACAAACATTATTTGAAAGAGAAACAAAAAATTACTTCACAGAAATACTCTCTGCAGATTTAGGGCAGGTATCCAAAGATGTGCCAGAATGAAGCTTATCTCTTTCAAGACAATTAGCACAGTTTTCTGGGCAAGGCAAGGCAAAATATTCAGTAACTTAGCAACGTAAACAGAATGGAGCCAGAATTACAGCACATTCTTCTCTTAGACTGGATCAGAAAGTGCTACAAAAAAAACAGAGTGGAGAAACCTGAAACCCTTCTGCAGTCACCCTGATCCATGAAGTGCCTGGTGATTGCATGGCGGTTTCATGTGTGTACTACCGAAAGCTCTTTGGCCAGGACCTTGTCTGTGTCTTTCTTTTGCATGTGACCTGCATGTAAAGCCAGTAGGAAGTCAGTGGAATGGGGATATTTTATAAAGGTTAAGTGCAAACCTAATTTTTAATTTACCTGATGTCAGCTTAAGTGTCATTCCTCTTGCTAGCAGAGTAATGAGGGGCTTTCTTTTTCAAAGAACTTGGTGCAGATTTGGTGCATATGACTATATGAATTTTGAAGCGTTGTTTGTAGCTTTATTTATTTTATTTATTTATTCTTTTTTTTTTCAGTGTTTGCCATAGGGCAAATGTGCTTGCCAGAGAGAGAAAAAGACAGACAAACAGAGATCGAGAGAGGGAAAGTGAGAAATCACCCCCCAGGGAAGATGGCCACACCTCAGTCCCTTCTTCTCCATACTCCTCTTAGGATTCTGGGTACACATGCACATGCACCCAGTGTGCGTTTCAAGCCACCAGGCAGGGATTTGAACCCCATTCAGCTATGTGGGAGCCCAGTGCCTTAACCACCATGCTCTCTGCTGGTCCCTGTTCGTATCTTTATATCACAAATAGTAGCACTTAGGTCAGACCCAGACGAATGAGTTATATATCGCAGCTCTCCCACTTACCAGTTGTGGGACTTCTGTGAACTTAAGGGATCCTTCCCTGGGTTTCATAGTAGGCACTATGGCACTAAAATATTAGGTCGTTAGGAGAGTCATGATGTATTTCTCTATGCAAAAAATGCACCGTGACTTTCCCGTTGACCCAATAGTACTTACCTTAGAGGGCTACCACACAGACGAGGTTTGCTGGAAGATGTGAAGGGTTGAGCACTGGGTGTATGGAGAGCACTGCTCTCATGAATAAAGGCGGACAGCTTTTCCTTCCTCGGGGAGGTGATTTTTCCTTGGGAAAGCACCAACTGCATCAAGACAGCTTCATCAATCCATTGTTTCCACTGATAGGCCCAGGGATGGTTGTTGAATCACTCTATGACTTCTTCTGGGACTGCAGTCAGTTGCTTATTGTGTTTCCAGAAATGTTGACAATGTTTCCCACAGTCCGCTGCTTTGTCTGCTTTTGTGGTCCTTAAAGAGATTCCTGAATGATGGCAGCCCAGGTTTTTTAAAAGATGTCAGCAGTCAGAGCGTGTCTCCACGTGAGCCTGCTTGCCTTCCTGTGTCTCTGCCAGTGTCTAAGAAGTCATCTATAAAGGACTTCCATAATTCTCTATTTTTCTTCATTTTATTTTATCTTCTTATTTGCCATAGAGTGCCTGCACTCCCCAGAGATACAGAGGTAGAGGAAAAAAGCACCCCCAATGGGGTGTGGTCACACTGCAATCCCTTCTCTGCCTTTCCACCCTGTTGGGATTTGGGGCATACATGCACATGCGCCTGGCATGGTTTTTGAAGCCACAGGAGCTAGGATTGGAACTGCATGGTCAGTCATGTGGGATTCGGTTCCCTGACCACTTGGCCACCTGTTGGGCCTTCACTATGTTTTCAAAGCACATGGCTATCGTTCATTTCCTCCTCTAGAAAACTGCCTGGAAATCAGGCTGCAGCTCCTCACCTCTCATTGTTTTTAGATGCCAGAGTCTCGGGCTTTGCTCCGGTTGTTTGTTGTGGAATCCGCAGCTTTCGGCTAACTACCTGACCGGCCTTGTCATCCTCCGCCCTCTCTTGGGATGTTGCAAGTATCTAACTTCTTGGTTCTTTTCTCTCTTTTCACTACTCCATCATCGGTGATTTTTCCAAGTACCGAAGGACTTCTCTTAATTCAGATGTGTTCGTTCAAGGACCCTTTGCTGTGGAGAAGCAGGAGTGCCATTTTCGGCATCCCCGTGCTGGGCTCCTCTTTGCAGCCACGTTGCCTTGCATGGTCGTCTAATTCTCCGCCTGTTCCTAACTGCACAGCAGACGTGAGGGCAGTACCTTCCCAGTTGGGTCTTTTGTGAAAATGCAGATGAGGCATCTGCTGGAAATGCTCTTGCCATGGCATGATTCACACCATATGTGGTGTACAGACTGCCATAAGATGGACAGGTTGGGGCTGACAGGTGGCATAGTGGTTAAGGTGCTGGACTCCCACGTTGCTAATTGCAGTTCAAGTCCTGGGCCCAGCAACTTGAAACTCACACCGTGTGCCCCAAATCCCGTGTATGTGCTTGCCCAAAATCATGAGAGGAGAATGGAAGAGAATGAATTGCAGTGTGACCATCCCCCCAGGAGGTGATTTCTCGTTTTCTGTCTCTCTGTCTGTGTCTCTCCAGTGACCACACACACACACACACACACACACACTAGTAAAAATCACTACCAAAAAGAAAAAAGATGGACAGGTTACTAGCCACTGCACACTGGGATTTCGAATGCAGCCCATATGTCCTACGGGTCCCGTAGAGAAGTGAAATCCGTATTTTATATAGGCCAAGTGTGAACTTAATTTCGAGTTGATATAACACTGTCAAACCTTAGCATCTTTATCTACCTCCTTCTGTATTTCCCACGAGGAAACGAAGGAACAGAAATGACTTTCTAGAGTCCCCTGATTCCCATTCCTGTTCACTTGCCACCCTGTTAATTACACAGAGACCGTCACACCTCTTAAGACGCTACCAGTGTTACTAAGGAGAAGAAGAAGAAAATGTGCTGTTTATTCTGTCACTTAGTCAAGCGATAGAACACTTATTTTTCTTTCAAGGCCTTTCATACTTGCTGGGAGGTGTATCCGCTCCAAGGACAAAACTGTGGGCAAATGATCATTAGCATCCTGATCGTAGCTCTTCTCCTTTAGGATTTACATTGTCACCGTGTCTCGGGTTGAGTGGAAGCCACACCTTGCCCTGCTGTGCAGAGAAACGTGGCAGCCCCCTGTACGGCAGGACAGGCGTGGGGCCAGCGGTCCTCCGTGGCTTTCTTGTTCACTGCTTCTGGTTCTGCAGGAATGGGAAGCCTCATCTGTTATTCCTCCCCTGTCTGGCTCATCAGAAGGTACACACGATTAACCCTGTGAGAAAACACGAGGCTGGCTCCCCGCCCTTCCCGGTTACTCTGAGTCACGGTGGCAGTGTTTCAGAATATCTGCTTTGACAGTGAGTCTCCGTCCAGATCCAGGAAGGAATTCTGGAGGCGCACATGTTCATACTGAGATACCATTTTGCTCTCCTTTCTGGTTGATCATTTACCTTGCGGTGTTGATGCCCTTGCTTGATTTCAATTCTGACTATCTGAGGTTAGATGATGTCATCGAAGGAGGACACTGGTTTTGGACTCACTCCTCTTGTCTGGTTTGTGTCCATAAAACAGAAACGGAAAGTGTATGTAGGGATGTCATTTTTCTCTCATGTGAATGACCACTAAAGTCTTTATGGAAAATAAAATGGATTTTTAATAAAATGCCTAGTTAGAGCTGGACCTGAGACAGTGGTTAAGCACTACACAGAGACAGCTGGAACCTACATGGCCGGCCAGGGTTCAAGTCCTGGCCCTGGTGACGTGAAAACATGCCAGATGCACCTGTGTTTGCCCAGAATCCTGATGGCTGATGGGCTGGAGAGTTGGAGGAAAAAGGATTGCAGCCTGACCAGGCCCCATTGGTGGTGTTTCTTGTATGCATGAATATGCCCTCAAATTAAAAAAGCAAAAAACAAAAAACAGTGTTTTGAACATCTTCTTGCATATTCTCCAAACACCACTGCTTTTAGCTTGGATTTTTAGTATTATTTTTAGTATTTTTAGTATTGTTTAGTAGTATACCTAGTATTTATAAATGCATATTTTAATACTATAAATTAGCTCAAATTGACCCATTTATTAAAATAAAAAGAAATTTGTAATAATTAGGTTGACTAGTTTATACAGTAAGGGTTACTTTTCCTTCCAGTAGCTGAGAAATAATGCCCAACCCATTGTCTTCCTTACTAGGAAGAGTTCTCGTTAGGAGGTCATTTTAACAAAACATTATTTTCATGCAGAATTTGAATTTTGAGATTGTACAGTAGTGTTGAAATCTATTATTAGAAATCTTTGGAGAAGTTTCCTACTAAAACAATCACATTCGTAGAAAAAAATCAATCTAAGACCAATTCCAGAAAACATCTCATACCACTAGTAAAATCATGTTGTCATCCTCTTAAAACTTTCAGAGAGGGACCAGCAGTTAGCGTAATGGCTATGTTACTGGACTCCCATGTAGTCGACCGCGGTTCACGTCCCGGACCCGGTGGCTTAAAACTCACGCCAGGCACGTGTGCGTGCGTGCCCAAGATCCCGAGAGGAGAATGGAGGAGAAGGGATTGCGGCGTGGGGGGTGATTTCTCCCTTTCTGTCTCTCTGTCTCTCTCTCTCTGTCTGGTGAGTGCACGCATCCTATAGCGAAAACCTTTCCAAAAAAAACCTTTCAGAGAACATTTGTAGTGACTGCATAGAAGGTCAGAGGGATTGTGGGTAGCTCAAGCTATCAGCTAGCTGCCAAGCAGGGTCACCCAGTTCCAGGCTGCATTCTTCTACAGGGAAGAGCACATTAACACAACAGAAGCCAAAGCTGAAAGAAACAAATGTTTTAAGTAATTCCTTCAACCAGAGGGCACTTTGTGGGACAATTCGGGCTTCATGAGTCTGTGGGCGGCCTCTCCTTTTTCTTAGAGTGAGCAAAGCCTTCCGCTCCCTCCACACCTGCAGCCACGTCATTTTTTCTGAGCCTTTCCTTGTAAGGAGATCATTTTGTCAATTGAGTTGCAAACACCATGACAGAACTTCACATCTTAGCGCTTTTATCATATAAACAGTTTACGCTGGCTTTCAGCACTATTCACTGGAGAAGGGAATTAGCAGCAGCAGCAACAACGAAACAACACTGGAAGGAGCTTTCCGATCTGCCTTTCTCCCCAGATTCAGTCAGCGCTCACATCACAGCTGATACATGGCGGTGTTCCTCCTCAATGTTGGGGTCACATTTTCTCAAACCTGAATGTAACGGGGCACCAGAAGCTCAGGTTGCCGTGGTGGGTCGGCTTCCGGAGGCAGAAGGAACCCCGGTGGTGGGGACAGAGCGTGGCGGGTCCTCAGAGGCTGTCACAAGTGATCACAGCTGCCCGGTCTGGCAAGCTGCGAGCTACACGATGTACTCTGAGGTTGGAACTCTCTCTCTCTCTCCCTCTCTCTCTCTCTCTCTCTCTCTCTCTCTTTCTCTCATTTGGTTTGTAAATAGGATTGCACAAAACCCCATGCACATCAACTCTCCACATCAGAATTTGCTGAGCTAAAAAGAGCATTAAATTAGATGGGCTGGTTTTCAAGTGGCAGGCGTGCAGCGCTAGAACTTCGCGTAACTGCGCTGCACGGAAGACAAAAGAGCACACTGCGTGATCGTTTCCGTCCCACTGGAAGTGTCCACACCGTTTTGCCTCAACTAATAGTCCTTGACCACTTGTCCAGCCTCGCCACCATCCACGAGTAATTAGTTATAAGTGGCACATTGGCTAAAGCATCTCATTTAAGATACTGCAGTGGTGTATTGTAATATTTCATTGGCATTGTTTCAGCACCTTTCAATGCTTTAAAATCAAAACCAGATAGGAGTTTTATTCGTTTTTTGGTGACATCCCTTGATGAAATTCTTAATCGAAATACGATTCTCAGTCCCGTTGCCGCATGGCAGGGGCATAGTGCCCTGCCGTGCCGAAGCCCATGGCCTTTTTGATAAGCGTGCTGTTCCCGGGTAGACCAGTTCGCCCCGGGCATGCACGCGCATGTGTGCCCATGGTCTTAGCTGGTTGGGAAGGCTGGAGAGGGGATCACAGCGTGAGACTCTGTGGAGAGTGCATCTCTCTCTTTCTCATAAGTAAATAAACTTTAACAAGTACAATTCTCGTCATAATCGAATAAATAAATGGAAATGGTATTAAATGTTAAATATCCTTAACACTCAAGAAAGCTTTGTGAATTTCTTCAATCTAAAGCACAGAGGTGACATAGAAGAATCTGATTATCCAGACTCCAGGGGACCAGCAGATGGTGTAACGGTTACATCACTGTTCCCACATAGTCGCGTTGCGGTTTGAGTCCCAGATCCGGCAACTTCAAACTCATGCCGGGCACATGTGCCTGTGTGCCTAGTATCCTGAGAAGAGAGTGGAGGAGAAGGGATTGTGGCATGGCCATCTCCCTTGGGGGTGATTTCTCACTTTCTATCTCTCCAGCAAGCGCACGAACCCTTTTGCACGTGCTCTAAAAACAAAAGAATCTCTAAAAAAAAAAAAAAGACTCAGAGATGCCAGTGAAAGCTGGTCTCATTGGTCTCATTGGCTAGAGAGAATCCCACTAAATGCTGTGTTCATGCCCTTTGATAATTTATATTTTTGGGATACTGCATGTCCTGTTCTTAGGACTACAACTAAAATCAAGAGAATGATTCTCTTTTTTCTATCACATGGTACCCCTATGTGCATACCCACTAGTCACAAGCAGCCAAGAAACAGAACACACACACACAGACACACACGCCTTCACTTATTTCATCTGTGTGAATCTTTCAGGACTCCTTGCACTAAGACCTACTGAATGTGTGATCATTGTTTTTCCCAGTGGCACTCCACCCCCTGGAAATGGTTTCTTTCCTCTGAATTTCACTGGGAATGCACATACCTCACTGACTGTTGAAGAAGTTATTTGTATATAACCTGCTCCCCTACTATATATCAGAGCTCGAAGCACCCCTGACGTAGTTCGCACCCTCATCACACCTGCTGCCCTGTCCCTGATCTTTTTGTGTAGGCTGTCGGTCCACGTGGCATGAATAATACAGTGGAAGAGTGAAGAAAATGAACAAGAAACCAAAGATCCGACCCTTTCTCTGTCTCGGCATTTGGAAACTGAGTTTTCTCCCATCCTGGGACACAAAGGAGAGTGGAAGCTGTACAAAATCCATGTCTGTGCCAACATGTGAGTGCCGTTGTTGAATGCCCTTGTAGTAATTTAATGGATGAGCTATGCCATTCAGTTTCTTGGCAAGAACAATGGCATTATTTAGACTCAAAAGATTCCAAAGATGACATCTGGTCCCAATCTACATCCTTTGTAGTTCTAGGTGAAAAGAATGGCAATTTGACTCCCTATTATTCTCTGCTGGGTGTGGTGTTTGTAGACAGCCTAGCATAGGGCCTCAAGAACTGAGAAAGTCCTTGCTAATCCTTGAATGAAAGTTCAGTGTGAAATAATCACTAAGGCTCTGAAGTTTTTTTCCTGGATGGTTAAAACAGTAAATACCTAAATACTTAGCACAACATAAATTGTGTACAATCTGATCACCGAGGTTTTTCACATTGGTCTTGCCATTTACATTGAAAGCAAAAAAATGGGTCCTCTCTATATTGGGTCCTTGGAAAAATCAGGACATATTTTTCTGGTTTTCTGTGCAAAAAATGCATCCAGACTTTTCTGACGCCCCAGTATTTTTTCTTTAGCGATGAAAAGTGTGTGTGGTGTGCCTTATTGCATACTCTGCCACGCACTTCCTTGTCTAATCTCTTCCAGAGTGATTATGATGTAGTTAAATGACAGAAATGTTTACTTCCGAGTGGAGCTAACCCAGAGTAACCCAGGGAGGGCAGCTGTGTACACTGCAGGTTGGAGGTTGGAAGACTGCAGGAACTCTCTGGTGTTGGCGTTGGTGAAGTGCTCGGAAAAAAGAAAAAGAAAACCCTTGGTGAGGTGGTTTTCCAGATGCACACTTGTCTTTTCAACCTAGGCACCTATGAAGAGTTGGACATTGTACCCTGAGCTGGGATTGGAGAGGAGGCCCTGAGAGCCACCAGGCTTTGCATTGTTTAGCTAGTAAAGCTTTGCACAATTGCGAAGTTTCTCCAGTTAAACACTATCTGTGCTGAGCCAATGGGTGTGGATGGGGGAGGAGTGGACAGCTGTCTTGGGGTAAAGTACACGGTTAGAATAACCTATGTGAATTCAAGGGAGGCCATGTCCTCGTGCTTTCTAGAAGCATTGGAGAGAGCTTACTCTTTTCTCCTATGTTCTGGTGCTTGGATATTTTATTGTATGTGGGCCCATGAGAAGGGGAAGAAAAAGCAGGCTGACAGTTGTGGGGATGAGGAGCACTCCTCCCGTGCGGGGGCCCTCTCCCCATACCCCCATCTACGCACTCCTCCCCCAAAAACCAAATGTGCCAGAAAGTTCTCTCTGCCCAGTCATACCTGTAGTAATAGCTCTGTCTTCAGAGGTACCAAGCACACTTAGAAAAGAAAACCTTCTTAATTTTTCTTATTACTAAGGAAAATAGGCTGATCGTCCCAGACAAATAATGTCTTCGCGTACAAAGAGTTTGTGAACTCTTCCTCCTCTTCCCTCTGATCTTCACGCCCCGAGGAGAACTGTCCAATGTGTCTTTCCTCATGGTAGAGTTATTTTTTCCTTTGAATTAACGCACAATTATACATGTCTGTGGCTTCCAGTGTGGTGTTTGGTTATGCGTGCACAGTGTAACGGTTAGCAGTGCACAACGGTGTAATTGGCAGTAATTAGCACACCCAGCACCTTACACACTCTCATTTTTTTGTATGGGTACATTCAAAAGCCTCTCTTCTAGCTCTTTTGAAATATGCCATGCATTATTGTTGGCTTAATGCGCTATAGAGCACTAGAACTTAATCATCTTATTTAACTATATATTGTTTTAATTGCCAGAAGGCATGGGCACTGGCCGGAAGGAAAGACAGAGACCCTCAACAGGATGTGGTCATGCCACAGTCCCTTCTCCCTCTTGTCAGGTTTTTTGGCACGCACACACATATATCTGATATATTTTTCAAGTTGCTGGGGCCAGGATTCTAACCGCAGTTGGCCATGTGGGATCCAGCTCCCTTAACACTGAGTACAGGGCAGGTCCTCTAATTGTATTTTTGTACCCATTAACTAACCCTCAAATTTTGATATGTACTTTTAAGTTTGGGGATAACATTGACACTGTGATCGATTGGTCTGTCATATCAAGTAGCTGCCAACCCAGGCTCTGCATGGACGAGTCAGTTTTGATAAGAGCTTGGACCTGGGACTGTGCTCAGGACAGAAGGGGGACATCCTTAAGATGGGTTTGGGCAGTCCATGGGTAATTCAAGAACCCTGTGCCCTGAGCCATCTCCCCCATCATCTACACCTTCTCTGCTGAGCAGAGGGGCAGAGGGGCCCAAAGAGCGTGCTGCAGGTGCCCCAGTTTTTATTTAGCTCCCGCACTCTCACCCCTGCCCAGGCATGTTTCTGGCATAGATGATGGTAAGACAGGAATAGGGACCCCTACTCCTCACCACCTCCTCTGCACCTCCAGTATCAGGCAGGGTGCCTATATTTCATTTTGGTTTCAAAAGGGAGAAGAGAAGATTTGTTCAGCTCTCTGGAAGCCCTCCCGTATTTCCTATGGCAGGAAATTGTGAGGCACCTTCAGAAACCCAAGAGTAGCTGGTGGAGCAGGAGGCTGTGGAAAGACAGCTACAGACCAAGGCTGAAGGCAGGGGATGGCATATTTATGGACTACAGAGAAAACACCCTGCAGAGGGGATTGGGGTGGACCATCCTAAGAGACAGAAGAGGATGGGGATGATCTGGAGGGGGTGTCAGCAGTGTGAAGTGAGATGACCACTCAGGGACCCTGCATTTGACGAGCGTACAAGAGGGCCAGAAGATGGCGTGGAGGTTAAAGCACTGGATCTCACGTGGCTGACTGCGTGGTTCAAGTCCTGCATCCACCAGCTTGAAAAATTGCTGGGTGTGTGCATGTGCACGCCCAAAGTCCCAAGAGGAGAAGGGATTAGGGTGTGGCCATCCTTCCTGGGGGGTTATTTCTCACTCTCCTCCTCTCTCTCTTTCTCTTTCTCTCTCTGTCAAGTGCATACGCCTGCAACAAAACTAAAAAATAATTAATTTTAAAAAATGAAAAATAAAGAAAGTACAAGACACTGGATGCTCTACACCTAGGCTATGTGGGAGTGAAAGTTGATGGGTGGGCTCCTTGGGTGTTGCGCTTACTTAAAGAGGGAAGGCACTCAGGTGTTTTTATGTATGTGCTGCATGTGTAGTGGAAATTATTGCAGAAAAGAAACCAAACATTTCTTGGCATTGTGCATTTTGTATTCTTCCAAGGCCAGGATTAGATCGACTGCCCAAGCAGGTGTTAGAGCATGTTTGCATTTATGTTTTGACATCTTGTTCAGTAGCGGTCATATTATTCAGTACGCTTTAGAAAGACTGTGCCAAGCATTCTTCTCTTCTTTTTATTTGCTGTAGGGTGCATGTGTTCGTCAGAGAAAGACACACAGAGAGAGGGAAAGTGAGAAAGCACCCCGTGGAGGGATGGCCACACCGCAGTCCCTTCTCTTCCATTCTCCTCTCAGGGCTTGGGGCACGCATGCACATGCACTCAGTGTGTTTCTCCAGCCACCGGGTCTGAGACTCAGACTGCAGTCAGCCACGCGAGATCCAGCCATTTCAAACACTGTATGCCACTGGCGGGCACGGCCTTATTTTTTTCTTACCTTTATTTTTTGTTTATTTTTTAATTGCCAGAGGGCACAAGTGCTCACCAGAGAGAGGGGAAGAAAGCATTCCCCAAAGGGGCAAGCTCATGCTCTTATCCTTTTCCCTCTGTTTCGTCATCCTGTCAGGATTTGGGGCACACGTGCACACATGCCTGGTGTGTTTTTCAAACCACTGGGGCTGGGATTTGAACTGCAGTTGATCATGGGATTCAGCTCCCGAGGCACACAGCACTTAGTGCTGCAGGTCAGTCATGCACTGAGTAATATTCATTCTAATTAGAGTTGCCCAAGGAAGTTTTGGGCAACTCTAATTAGGCCCAATGCTGCTTGCCTCTAACCTGTCCTCTTTCTCATTGCCCTTTAAGAACCAAAGGCAAGAAAGGAAGGAAGGGGGCTGGCAGGTGGCGTGGTGGTTAAGGGCATTGGAGTCTCACGTGGCCAACTGTGGTTTGAGTCCTGGGCCTGGTGGCTTGCTTTCTCACTTTCTCTCTCTCTCTCTCTCTCTCTCTCTCTCTCTCTCTCTCTCTGTATGTCTCTTCAGTGAGTGCACACACTCTATAACATTTTTTTGGGGGGGAGGAATCTTGTGATTTGTGGCAGCATGGATGACTTGGAGGATTTTATGTTCAGGGAAATAAACCAGACATAGAAAGTCAAACACCGCAGGGCGTCACCTACAAGAATCTAAAATAGCTAAGCGCACAGAAGCAGACGGTGCCATGGCGGTTACCAAGGGCTGTGAAACGGGAAGGGAGAAGTTAGATGTTAGTCCAAGGACACAAAGTTTCAGCTAGAAAGGAAGGACTAAGCCGAAGGTGTACACTGTCCAGCATGGTGACTGCAATTAATACCCACGCACTGTACACCCGAAAACTGCGGAGAATAAAGCAGAAGTGTTCTCACCGCACATGCGCAAGGGATCAGTGCGTGAGGTCAATCGAAGCGTATTTTAATTAGCTGGATCCAGCCATTCTACAAGGTCTACCTATATCAAAACATCACGTCTTACACCATAAATACACACCATTTTTATTGGTCAATTAAAAAATAAAATCAATGCCAGTCACTGCAACCTGGACGTGCTGAGGACGAATGTGGGACAGTCCTCCCTGTTGCACGAGGACCCAGGAGTGACCTAGTGACATCAATTGTTAATCAGGCTTGAACGCTGGCCAAGGTGATAAAGCTTCCCTCTTAGCCACTGAGCACTTAGAAAATGCCCTGCAGAAGGGACACATCAAATGTTGAGGGCTCAATCCTACATTTTAAGTGTTTAGAAAGTGTGTCTCCTGGCTGCATCCACGTCAAACGTTTTCACAGGTAGGATTTCTCCTCATGTATGGCAACAGCAACTTACTGTTAACAGAAAGCATTTTGAAACATCCTTTTGGCAGGGCCTTTGCAGATAGGGCGTAGCAATGATTAACAGGGTGGTTATCGATTGTGGACTTCTGGCAGCAGAGGGAATGTTACCTTTCAACGCAGTGTGCGTCTGGGCCGTGTACCCTCGATCTTCCGTTCTGTGCATGGTCTCCTTCCTTGTCCACTGACGGGACGGAGAGGAGAATGCTGTCACAGCCGAGCAGAATAATGTGTCTCTTTCTGGATCATTCCCCTGTAGACCCAAAGGAGCCTGGCTCACACAGGGTCGACTCTCTTTTCCCCAGTATGTGTTACAGACTCCTGACAAAGGCCATGTTATAAAGTGGGGTGCGGGTGAACGCTAGTCTGCAACCCCGGGCTGTCCTGTCCTCTGCCACCCACTATCTGGCAGAGGTGGGCGCAGTCTCTGAATTCTGGGTGTTCCCATTGTAAAGCAGAACTCTCCTTCTACACTCCCTTAGCAAGCAGGCAGTTACCTAATTACCCACAGCCCCTGCACTGTGATTGGCAGATTCTGCACCATGCCTCAGCACCTGCTGCAGGGAGAGTGAGCAGAGATCCTTGTACAGTAGTGAGTAGTGAGGTTTTTTTTTTCCTTCTTAATTTGCAGGCTTTTTCTTCTCCCTAGAACATGCTGTTAGTGGATTCTAGTTTATTCTATAAGGCAGCAGTCCTCAGCCTTTCGGGCACCAGGGACCAATTTCATGGAAGACAATTTCTCCACTGACCAGTGCACAGGGGATGGGTTTCCGATGACTCAAACACATTACGTTTATTGTGCACTTTATTTTTATTACTATTGCATTGCGATAGTAAGAACCAGTAGCGGTCCGTGACCCAGAGATTGGGAACCCTGCTTTAAGGGATTCTGAAACCAATCACAAGCTCACAAAAAGTTGACGTACAAAAGGCTTCTAAGATATCACTTAGTGCAGTGGCTTTCAAATGCTTGTGACCTTACCAAAGGGAGAAATGTGTTGTACTATCTTACAGGCACATGTGTCCCTGATATAATACTGCCTTTTAAATACCTCTCTGATATTATTTACTCCCTTTGCTTTCTTCCACTGGCCTTAATCTGCTATAACGATTTCACAACACACCGCTGGATTGAGACCAGCAGTTCGAACCCCAGCCTAGCACAGTCCTTTCACTGTATGATAGGAAACCGAGGCTGGTAGTGGGTAAGTTATGAACCCAAAGTTATGCAAGTTACGAAGAGTCAAGATTAGAAAACTTGTACCGTGAGACATGTGAAAGAATTTGGATCATTTCTTAAAAAGTTTATTGTATTTTAATTCTTCCATGAAAGAGAGAGAGACAAGAGGGAAAACGAGAGAGGCAGACAGCCCCAGTGGGGTCTTCATCTACTGCAGCCCCAGCCGGCTCGGATCACAGACACACGTGTGCATGTGTGTACCCATGCACAGAGAGACCTCCGGACGTGAACCCAAGGCCTTCTCATGTGCGTTCTGGGTCACAGAACATTACGTAACTGCCACGCCACCAGCTGCCCTGAATTTGGATCGTTCTTGCTACCTTGATGAGTAGAAGATGGTCTATGAGCCTCAAGCACCTTCAGATGCATTATCATGTTTTTATTTTTTTTTTGGGGGGGGAGGGTATGTGCATTTGCCAGAAAGAGAGAAAGTTAGACATCACCTCCCCCAGGGGAGATGGCCAGGACACAATCGCTTCTTCCTTCTCCTGGAATTTTAGGTACACACACACACACACACACACACACACACACACATGCACCTGGCATGATTTTCAAGCCACCAGCTCTGGGACTTGAACTAGATTCTCCATGAAGGATGCAGCACCTGAGCCACCATGTCATCTGCTGGCCCCACACATAATCTTATATTAGTTCCCATTTTCCTTTTCTCCCTTCTGCACCTCTCCTGTCTCTGGTGTTCCTTTCATACGCATCTGTGTTTTCCTTAGTCTGCTACCTGTGGCTTAGAGCTTTTTAAAGACTTGTAGAAACTATTTATGTATTTAATTTTGCCACAGGGTATGCCCCAGAGCTGGGGGGGTAGTGAGAAATCACCCCCACATGGAACTTGGTCACACTGTAACCCCTTCTCCATTTCTCCCTGGAAATCACCCCACATGGAACTTGGTCACACTGTAATCCCTTCTCCATTTCTCCCTGGAAATCACCCCACATGGAACTTGGTCACACTGTAATCCCTTCTCCATTTCTCCCTGGAAATCACTCCCACATGGGACTTGGTCACACTGTAATCCCTTCTCCATTTCTCCCTGGAAATCACCCCACATGGAACTTGGTCACACTGTAATCCCTTCTCCATTTCTCCCTGGAAATCACTCCCACATGGGACTTGGTCACACTGTAATCCCTTCTCCATTTCTCCCTGGAAATCACCCCCACATGGAACTTGGTCACACTGTAATTCCTTCTCCATTTCTCCCTGGAAATTTGGGCATGTACATGCACATCCCCAGTATTTTTAAACTGCCGGGCTTGGGACTCGAACTACACAACACAGTCAGCCATACGGGATCCAGCTGCTTTAATCACCACAGCACGGGCCAGCCCAGAAACAATTTATTTAAGCTCACCTGGCGGCAGCCAATGCTGACACGAATGCTTCGATAGAAACCAGCCACAAGAGCAGAGCATTGCCGCGTGCCGGTACCTTCCTTTCTAGAACCTCAGACAGGATTTGTTTCCTCCCATTTCATAGAGGACTCCTATCGAGGGCTTGGCTTTGCCCGTTAGTCTCTCAGCTCGCATGCTGCAGACCACTTGTCCCTGCTGCTTCAACACCATCATCAGCTGAGACATTCCGGATGTCTCATAGGAGTGGGGTTTCGTGGTGTCTTGTCCCCTCCAACCGCTGTGGCCAATCACCACGAACTTAGTGGCTGAAAACAACAGAAGCTTATTTTCTCACAGTTCTGGAGTCTGGAAGTTTAAAATCTAAGTGTCAGCAGGGTCTGGCTCTCGCCTAAAGCCCAGAGGGCAGGATCCTTTCTTGCCTCTGCGCAGCCTCTGGTGCTGCCACCACTCAGGGCAGTCCTTGCCTGGAGACCTGCCACTCTGCTCTCTGCCTCCACCGTCACTTGGCTGTCTCCCGCATGTCTGGACACTTGGGTCTCCACGTGGTATTCTTCCCTCTACGTGTTTGGGTTCCAACTTTCCAATTCTTTTAGGACACCATTTGTTGGATTGAGGCCCACCCTAATTAAGGCCCAACCTAGTATGACCTTGTTTTAAGTTGATTACATCTTCAAAGACCCTATTTCCAAAAAAAGGTCACATTTACCAGCACGAGAGGTTAAGGCCTGAGTAAATTTACTGAACAATCGACTGGCAGCACGGCAACACTTGCACTCCTTCCTGGAGAGTTTAGTGGGATTGGCCACGGCAGGGCTGACAGCCCAAAGCACAGGCAATTGCTAGTGCACTCGAAGCATTGTGATCTCGGCCTTAGCCGTCTCCAGACAGCGTCAGCCTTGAGCTCCAGGAATGGGCGTCCTTTCAGTTTTCTCCATGACCCATTCCTCTATGACCTCCCATAGTCCACCAGGACTGCAGCAGTTAGATGCCTATGGCAGTGGTCTCGGTGCGTCTGCCGAATACCATCTCTGGCACAGAGTACAACACAGTAGGTCACTCTTACAAGGGCCTGAAAACCTATCCACAGGATAATCAGATAACAGTATGTAAGATACTCTATGTGTATATGCATGTATACACAAAATAGACTAGATATATGATAATTAACATAACAAAGCTTAATATACCGTCGTATATGGTTAGTATATAATAATAATTTAATAATAAGTTTTCATTTACATGACTAATATTATAGTTTTAAATTTCTTTTTCTTGGGGCTGGCAGGTGGCGTGGTGGTTAAGGGCACTGGACTCCCACATGGGCAACCACAGTTCGAGTCTCGGACCTGGTGGCTCGCTCTCCCTCTCTCACCAAATTTAAAAAAAAAAAAAATAAGCAAATAAAATAAATAAAGCTAAATAATTCTTTAAAAAAATTCTTTTTCTTTTTTTTTTTTGGAGAGGTTTTTGCTATAGGGTGCGTACACTCATGAGAAAGACAGAGAGAGACAGAGATACAGAAAGTGAGAAATCACCCCCCAGGGGGGATGGTCACACAGCAATCCCTTCTCCTCTCTGGATCTTGGGCACGCATGCCCAGCATGAATTTAAGCCACCAGGTCTGGGACTCGAACCACGGTCGACTACATGGGAGTCCAGAGATGTAGCCATTATGCCATCTGCTGGTCCCTAGTTTTAAATTTCTTTAAGGCTAAGTAGAGATCTTTGGTGAGTTTACCGATGAAAGAGAATCCTTTATTCCTGAATAAAATTGCAAATTATGAATCAAATTTGTGTCTTAAACATATGTTACTAATAGAATAGACAGCCATTAGCGTTACGTACACTTGAGAAGGCTTTGGGGAATGAAATCCAGTCTCTCCCTGTGATTTAGATGAGTCCAGAGATGATGTGATTGGCCATTTTCAATGAGTACCCTAGGTTTTTGGAATACAATTAAACAGGTGGGAGGGGTTAAAATATGAAGGTTGGCAATCAGGATCCTGAAGTACGTACCATGACAAATGCAACACAATTATGTAGTTTGTGAATGAAAAGGCCAATGCCAAGATAGCCGCAAAAACACAGGGTGGGAGAAAGTGATTTAACAAATGCACCTGTAGAGCTGGGGTTTTAGTTTGACATGACGAAATGTGAGTCTAAACTATGATGTCGTCACAAATAACCACAAAGGTAGCAGCTTAAAATAACGCACCTCTTCACTTCACATGTGAGGAGTGTGGGTTCTCGGGGCTCTTAGGGACCAAGCAGGCTGTGACCACAGTGTGTTGTCACCTGCAGCTCTACATTCTCTTCCAGCCCCATTCAGATGATCGGCAGAATCCAGTTTCCCGGGTTTTAGGACTGCAGCAGCCAGAGGCCACCCCTCTCCATGAGCAGCTCAGGACATGGCTGGCTGCTTCTTCATGGCTAATGGGAAATGTCCCCCAGGGAGAGAGGCCCAAACCATGCTCTATAGCTTTCACCACATCAGGTCAGACCCACCCAGGGTAATTCATTTTTTATTAACTCAGAGCCGACTAGTTTGCGACCTTAATTACACCTGCACAATGTCAGTTTCATCTTTGGCGTAGACCACAATCACTAGAGTGATACTGATCTTGCATTTAGGTCAAGTTGCACCGAGAGACAGGCAAGAGCTGCAAGCTGGGCAAGCTTACGTGGACCAAAAGTTGGTCCCAGACTGCTCTAGGGAATGTTGGCAAACTTGGATGTCCAGCGATGGGGAAGGTGGTGGGGAGAAGTCACAGTGACAAGTGGACAGATGGACTGGGGATATTGCCTAGGAGAAAATAAAGGGGGGTGACAATAGCTGTCTTCAGGTATTCAAAGGGCTGTTACTGGGAAGAGGAACTTGTCCTGTTGACTTTTGCCCTTCAGAGGGGAGGAACGCCAAGATATTGGTAGGCGCTTGGTCCATCCTCGAGTCTCCAGTGTACATCCGCTCTGTGTGTCCAGGCGCTCCCAGCAAGGTCATGTGTCTACACAGAGTTCAGCCCCATCTGTGATCTTGAGGGGGTTGTGGGCATAGCACACCGAGAAGGAGCACTGCTTCATTGGAAGGGTACGCTCCACTTTGAAAAGGTATCTCCCTCCCCTCCCCATTTGTCTTGTGTCGAAAATGGTCATTCAGCAGCAGAAAATCAAGGCACCAGAAGCCCCTAGACGGCTGCAGTATGCAAATCAGGCCACGGTCAGCCTACCCAGAGCAAGGACTCCCTCCCAGGAGTTTCCTGCTTAGTCACATGCAGGATGCATACCAGACTGCAAACTGTGTTACGGCCACATTCGCATCTGGTCTGAGATTTCGGAGCTGACGTTCGCTCGCCTTTCTTCTGCTGCTTTAGTGCGAATCCTTTCAGCTTTGCAGAAAGCCAGGCTCATGCTCCATCGTCTTTGTGTTGTGCGTGCCTGTCCGCCTCTGCCCACTCACCCTCAATCTCCTACCCAGGCATTCCGGGAAGTAGAAAGGAAAGGGTGTGGAGTCTGGGGCTAGACGGGCACTGGCTGGCTTCTACTTGCATGTCTACCCCTGCTCCCCGACCCCTAGGCATTGGTTCCATCTTACTAAGCTTGTTTCCTTGTCTGTTGAAAGGATGTAGTTTCTACCTCTGAAGCGTTCTCATCAAAACCTAACAATGTGGAAAGCGTAGAACACCTGGCTGGTGTTCCTAAATGATATGTCCCCTGCTTTCGGAAAATGACCGATGAAGTAACTGGACACCAGCTCTGAGGATTGGAATTTTTGTTGTAACCACACCATCACATTGCTGACATGGAGTGAAGTGTCCTAAGGCTCATGGCAGAGAGTAAACTGGTACCTAGGGGGTCCCTTCTTTCCACGGTCAGTGCTTGGTATTGGACACATCCCACTGGCAAATTCTCACATTCAGCTTTCCAGAAGCTCATACCAGCCTCAGAGGACATGGTGGCATTGGGGAATTTGAGCTCATGTATATGTATGGGGTTATCAGAAAAGCCATGATGTATTTTTCCATGTCTTTCTATGCAAACATGTGTCATGACTTTTCCAACAACCCAATGTATTTAGTTCTGTGTTTCGCCCACTGAGTAGGCGGTCCTGAGTATGACAACACCGTGATTTAAACTGGAACGTTCCTCTCCCCACACTGTACCTGCTCCCTACAGACCCTCCCCTTCACCTTGTCCATAGTTTAAGATCACCATTAATATGATCAGAATGGCTGGCATTTGTCACCTGCTTACCATGGACCAGCGTTGTGCTGTGGCATGTCGACAGATGATCTAATGTCTGCATTTGTCTCACAATGTCTCTTGCATTTTACTGTTGAGGATAGGGAAGGTCACAGAGCATCAACCGTTTGCCCGGGGTCACAGAGCTCATCAGTAGTCACGGACCTCCAATCGGGGCATCATCTGTCTACTCCGCTTTCAGATAGTGTCTTCTAAGAAGTAATTACAGTTGTGGGAACCAGCAGTTAGTGTAATGGTTATGTTGCTGGACTCCCACGTAGTCGACCGCGGTTCGTGGCCCGGACCCGGTGGCTTAAAAAACTCACGCCAGGCGCGTGTGTGTGCGTGCCCAAGATCCCGAGAGGAGAATGGAGGAGAAGGGATTGCGGCGTGACCATCCCCCCTGGGGGGGGATTTCTCGCTTTCTGTCTCTATGTCTCTCTCTGTCTGTCTGGCGAGCGCACGCGCCCTACAGTGAAAATCTCTCAAAAAAAAAAAAAAAAAAAAAAAAAAAGAAGTAATTACAGTTGTAAGGTTTTTGAAAAAAGTGAGTGACTCAAAAAAAGTGAGATATTACGCTCCTGGGGCGGGGGGCGAGGGGCGGGAAAAAAGCACTGGGAAGATGTATCTTGAGCATGGGAAGAATGAAGCTGTGGCTTTTCTGTGAGCCAATTCTTTCCTGGCAGCATCTCGGAATAAAAGCAGGGACAGCAGATTTCTGTTTGAATAAGAGCTGCCCGGTGGCTTTTTTCTTGCATGCTTTCATCTCTGTCCCCTTTCTTTTGCCTTGTGAATTTTACGCCCTGTCCATGAGGCTCCTGTGCTGCGTGGTCACCCAGGTCTGCAGTGACCACTACTGGCCCCAGGCAGGGCCCTCCCAGGAGCAGAGGTGGCCCCTGCTGTGGGAGCAGGGCCAGCCAGGGCGGCACAGCTGTGATGTGGCAGCAGCTGGCGACCACGGGGAAGGTGGGTGAAACGTCACTTTGCTGACCCAGAAGGGAGGCTTTCTCACTTCTGTGCTCCCTTCTAAGCCCTAAATTACCTCGATGTCTCTGTCCCCCTCTCTCTCCTGTGCCCCCTTTTCCTCTCCCTCACTCGCTCCGTTTCTCCCTGCATGCTTGCATTCTTTGCACACAATACTGTCCGAATATTTCTTTTTACTACTGGCAGGAAATGAGAAGCCCATTTTGTCAGGGCCGTTCAGGAAGTCATCCAGGGTTATAATGGCCCATTATCTAATGGCCAGAGTTTACTTAGGCTTTCACTGCTTCCACTGCCCACTTGAAACAAGGAAAAATATTTTCCCCACCACCATGAGTACGCTATTTAGAGCTGACCACAAGCCGGAGGATGTGAGCGGGCTGCTCCCAGGCTCCGTGGAGCGTGTTCCATCTGAACCCAGAGCTGGCGTGGCTGAGAACGCCGCCCCGCACAGCGCATCTCGCTCACACGGTGTCGTGCTCATCTTTAGAAGTTTCTCAGGTTTCTTAAAAAATAAATCCCGTCCTCAAATCCCTTTATTGAAGCCAGCATTTCTCAGAGAATCAATCAACACTCAAAGGGGCACTTATTAAAAAATGAATGTTCTTGGCCCGGCGTGACACTATGTAGTTAGAATTTGGGGAGTGGGGAGAGTGCCTCAGAATGGTCTTACTCTGTCCACCTGAAAAAGTAACAGCCAGGGGCTGACCCATGGTGCTGTGGTTAAGTGCATTACATTGAAATCCACATGGCCAGCTGCTGTCAGATCCAGCCGGTGGCTTGAAAAATACTCAGGGCACATGTGTGTATGTGCCCCAGATCGTGATGGGCTGGAGAAATGGAGGGAAAAGGATTGCAACATGACTGTAACCCCGGGCGGGAGGGGTGCTAGCCCCACCCCCTCGTATGCCCGCTAGCAATAAAAAAAATTTCTGAAAAACGAAAGAAAAAGGAATACCATGCTGTAATGAGAGGTGGCCTGTGTATAAAATATTTTAAAAGTATGGCAAGATATGTTTGATTGGCATCAAGGATTTCCGATTCTTAGAAGCATCAATAACCAGATCAAACTTTGGTGGAGAAAGAGCCAGCATTTTCTCACCTGCCCCTTGTGATGCTGGGACAGGTTGGAGACTTCTCAATCCAGTTTATCAAGAGCCTGAACACCCGGGCACCCCGTTTGGAGCCAAACCTCACAGGCACACTCCCACCGAACACGCGTAGCACGTCTTGTGAGTGTCCTGATCGTGAGTCAAGGCGAGCAGGAACCCATGCAGGTGAGCTAGGCGTCGCCCAGGCCCAGGGCACACTGGCCTTCCTCCCAACCTCCTCTCCATGTGGCCAGCCATGCCCAGACAGAGACTGACGGGAGTGACCCTGGGCTTTCTTAACCCTTCAGTCAAAGTGGAAAAGGTGTGTGGCGGAAGGTGCTGAGCAGAGGCAGTAGCAGGTGGATATGGCTTCCTTCCTGAAACCCTGAGAGGGTGCAGGCCCAGCTCACCCGCATGCCCTCCTCTCTGCTTCTCACCAGCCTCCGGGCCTTTTCCTCTCCCATCTGGGTAAACAGCCCCCAGAAACTCCTAGTTACCTAAAAAGAACAGGTTGGCCCAGCTTCCAGGGGCCCCTTCAGAGGCCTGAAAAGAAACAATATATTCAGATCTGCATTTTACTTCAATTTTGGCCTGCACCGAAGGTAGGATGAGACTGGGAGGACGCTTTTGCTCAGACGACTCCAGGAAAGAGCGCCAAATCTAGTTCAGGAAACAGATGTAAAGGTTCTTCGTAGGACTTCTTCCTGAAGCGGGGCACGGACTCATCCCACACCTTCCATAGAAATTCAGCTTTGCCTTCCACCGTTTCCCTCTGTGTGCACCTCTCACTTGCCATTCTGGTTCAGATCACACGGGTAGTTTCAGAGTCATTGTGAAGACAACTGCCAGGCACTTGCACTTGCAAATTAAATGCCTGGCGCGTGACTTGTTAAGGTGATAGTTCATTACAATACAAATTACAGGGGACTACCTGTGGGCATGCAATGATGACCTTTGTCTGTCGTCATCTCGTCATCTGGGCATTCCCTGTGATTACCAGGCAAGCGGCCTTCATCTTCCTAATGGGACCTTAGCTGGTTATCAACCCCATTTCTTTCATGCTGACACTGTTTTCTTTTCGGAATGAAAGGCCTTTGCGGATGAAACTAAAGTGTTGAGGCTCACTTCTGTCCCTTTGACTCTGGAAATTGGCCAGCCTGCCTTCCTGTCTTCCATCCTGCCCTCTCTATTTGCTCTCACTCCCTCCATTGGTTGGTTTTTGGTTTTGTCTTATTTATTTATTTACTTATTTGACTGTAATTTCATTGCATGAAACAAAAATACCTTCTCTTTGTAAAAAGTTCAATGGTTATAGGAAAACAGCGAGTAAAAAACAAGGGCCATGCTTTTAGCTTCTCGGGGGGGGGGGGGCCTCCTTCCATCATCAAAAGTTGGGGTAGTATCCTTCCAGAAGTCTTCAGACGCACATACTTACAGAACTCATTCCGATTTTTTCCTACATCCATCCTTCCTTTTCTGAACTATTCTTTTTTTTATTGCCAAAGTGTGTGTGTGCTTGGCGGAGGTGTACAGAGGTGCTCCTCTGTTTCTCCATCTGGTTGGGATTTGGGGCATGCACATGTGCCCCAGGACTCAAAACTACAGTTGGCCATGTGGGGGCCGCTTCCGGACTATTTCAAAGTTAATCGTTTTACATCTAAGAAATAATGTCATTCCACCCTCCATATTTTACATTAAGCATCTCTAAAAACACAGATTTTTCTTCTTGCATAATCACAATGCCGTCATCACACTTAAATTAGCCAATGACCCAGCCCCAGTGGCATGCAGTGCTAATATGCTGTTCTCCATGGGCCACAGGGGAGGCCCAGGTTAGGTTCCAGGTCCAGCCTAAAGGCTGGGTGTGATGAAATTCACCTGGAACCTCAGGAGTTAGGAGGTTGAGGCAGAAGAATCCTGACAGCAAAAACTTATCTAAAAATAAAAACTAGATTAAAAAAAAATCTTTCATGTCACCTAATGACTAATGACCACTCCCATTGACATGTCTCTAATTGTCTTGGAAATATCTTTTTTACTAGTGGTTTATTTAAACCGTGATCAGAAAACTAGGCCCACACCCCATATTTTACTGACTTTTCGGAGCCAGATCCCTGGGCAGCTGTGCTCTAAGAGGTCCCAGGGCCAGACCTCCTCCTCATCTGTGGCTCCATCTTGTTAGGTTGTTAGGTGGATTTCTTCTTCTGTCACCACAGGTGATAAAACATTGCTTAGATTCAAATTCAACTTTCTGGCCAGATTTCTTCCAGATCACCTTCTCAGCTCCATACTGGATGAGAGGTTGCATGCACATTTTTAGATTAGATAATGGCACTTTCTTTTCCTTTTATTTTTTTTTTAAGGTTTTTGCCATGGGGCATGTGCACTCATTGGGGGGGGGGGTAGTGAGAAATTACCCCCCGGAGGGATAATCATGCACAATCCCTTCTCCTCCATTCTTGTCTTCGGATTTGGGGTATGCACACATGCCTGACATCCTCTTCAAACCTCTAGGTCTGGGGCTCAAACTGTGGCTGGCCTTGTAGGAGTCCAGCACCTTAACCACCATGCCATCTTTTTCTCTGACTTATTTATTTATTAGATTTTGCCATAGGGCACATATGCTTACCAGAGAGAGACATGAGAAATCATCCCTTGGGAGGATGACCACACACAATTCCTTCTCCTCTATTCTCCTCTTGGGATTTTTGGGCATGCATGTGTACACACCCAGTGTGAGTTACAAACCACCAGGCCCAGGACTTGAACTGTGGTTGACCAGGTGTGAGTCCAGCACCTTAACCACCACGCCACCTGACTTCAGATAATCTCAGAGCTCCTGAAGGCTGTGAAAAAAGTGGCAGCATATGCAGGGGCTTAACCAGGACAGGCTGTGTAGGCAGAAAACCCCTGTCCCAGCTGAGCTCCTTCCGCCAAAGACTTGACCCTGCCACTACCCCACCCAAATCTTTCTTTCATTATCCTATATAAAAGGACTTCAACAAGTGTGTGGAAAAAATGGTATTAAAGTATGAATTTATTTTGGTGAAAAAAAAATGGAAATCCACACAGTTTTATTTTAACTCCCTTTTCCATGAACTTTTGGAAAGCCCACTCTCTCCTATGTAGCTTTTCTTGAATTGGTCAAAGTTATTTAGACTTCAGCTATGATCACTAAATAGACGATAAAGTGTAACCTAAAGGCATTTAAGAGAGTGGAAAACACATGATTTAGTAAAACTCTCGATCTTCCAACTAGAGAGGTTCAGCTCATTAAAAATACATGTAGTAAGCCCTGAGTGAAATTCAAAACCTAACTCAGATCTGTGGCCCGAGATGCCAAGAAACAGCAAACCTGGTGTGTTGAACAAATAATACGTAAATTTGAATTTCTAAAATCTATTGTATTTTGGAAAAAAAACACCTTTCTTTTAAAGACAACTATCCTGACCTAAGGAATGAGGCTTACGGAGTGCATAAAATATAAAAGACTCCTTGTTGTGAAATAAACCCTCATTTTAACTCAAGAGAACTGAAAAATACATTGATTTTCAAGGACTCACCCTGCACTTGGGTATTTTATAAAATAAAAACACAATTTTGTACGTAAACTTTTTTATTTTTCCAGAGGGCACATGTGCTCTCCAGAGACAGAGAGAAAGAGGAGAAATCACGTGTTTCCTCCTCTGTTTCCCCGTCCTGTCAGGATTTGGGGCACACATGCACATATGCCTGGCACATTTCTTAATCCACAGAGGCCAGGATTTGAACCGTGGTCAGCCATGTGAGATCTGAGTCTCTCAACCACCAGGCCACAGGACTAGCCCCGTATAAGAATTTTTAATGTGATTTTGTTTTCTCAAGCTATATGGCAGGCTTGTAGCTGTGAGGTGTTGCGTTCAGTCCCCACTGCGTTCTCACAGACCTCAGCGACACAGCTAGAGACAGCCTACCCTTCAGAGCTGCAGTTTCCTAATATCACCAGGATGGTAAAAAAAAAATAATAAAGTAGAGCCAATATTTTGATCCCAGTTTCAAATTTAAATACCAATATTCTTTCCACAGTATCTCATTCTAAAGGAAGATGCCTTCGGGTTTGCAAAATAGGCCTTTTTGGTTCAAAGGATCAGCAATGTCGGGGGGCAGGGGGGTGACGATGGAATATGGCGAATGAGTCTTTCATCAGTAATTGTGCATTGCAGGGTAAAAAGTGACAAAAATGACCATGCAAAGGGTGCTGGTGAAAGTAGCTTGCAATGCAGAAGAGGATATGTAGGTGGGGAAGCTGGGACCAGCCAGAGGAGAGAGGAGGTAATGCCTGGGGACAGGCATGTGGCCATCACCACCCCTGCCCCCCCCGCTCCCTGAGAGAGACAGGTGCATCCCCTGCCTGTCACCTGCCTATGCCAGGGGCACTGAGACTAGAACAGACCAAATGCCAAGGCTGTTAGTGGAAAGAGTTCCATTCCTTGACCATACAAGCTCCTACTGCATCTGGAACTCTGGCCCTCACATGGCAGCACACGGGAGCCCAGAGTTGCTTCCTACTCTGTAACAGCTCTCACTTCTTTGGCAGAATTCTTCAGCAGGTGGCAAGACTCACACAGAGGATTTCACAGCAGAAGGAACATTGCAGAGCATCTTATCCAAATGCGTATCTGGCATACACACGTGCACACGCACACACATACACACACGAGTTGAAGTTTGGCAAATAATACATATCCTAATGAAGCCTTACTAATGACTAATCTGCTCTAACATTCCCTAGTTTACTCTGTTTTCTTATAAAAAATAAATTCTGGGGCCAGCCGTGTAACCTAGTGGTTAAGGGAGGCAAATCCCATGTGACCGAACACTATTCAAATCTCAGCACTTGTGGCTTGAAAAACATAGCGGGTGTGTTTGCATGCATGCCCCAAATCCCAACAGGATGGAGAAATGGAGGAGAAGGGTTTGTGACATGGGGCCACACCCCATTTTTTCCTTTCTCTATCTCTGTCTCTCTCTGCAGAATGCATGTGCACTCTAGCAATTAAAAAGAAAATAACAAAATGAAATGAAATAAAATAAATTCTAATAGCAACCCACAAAATTTATTTTGCAGCCCATTGGCAAATAGCAGTCCATATTTTGCAGAGAATTGCATAATGCAGGTCACCTGTGTTGTCAGCCTACCTGTTTCTTGCTATTTAGGAATAGAATGAAGAGGCAAGCTGGGCCTCTAGTGCAGTCAGTGCTGGTGGGCAACATTTTGAAAACCAGTTCCCCCTCTTATTTATTTATTTATTCATTTATTTATTTATTTATTTATTGCAGGTGCTCTGACAATTCAGTTAGATGCCGAGTCGGACAAATATATCTGAGAGCCCAGGAAATGCCCTAGAGGGTGGATGAGGTGGCTCCTTGTCAGGTCGAGCATGTGCCTTAATTACTGCAGCAAGATCAGCATCGGTAGCTAGCACCAGCCTCACTTGGAGCCCTGCATTTAAATGCATCTCATTTAGGCTCCAGTTGCCTCGGTATCCCATAGTGTAGGCCACTTGCAAATCAAAGCTTGGCCGAGAACTCACCATGTTTCTGCTTTCTTTGGCCCAACAAATGCAGCAAATGCAATAAAACAATTCTGTTTTCCATTCCCTAAAACTGTCTTTTCTGTATTTATTGCAGTTCTGTTTTGTCTGGCTTTGAAGAACGTGTTCTAAGTTGGTATCACACGAAAGCATCTCTATGGAATCAGGTTTAGATAGCCTCTTTACCAGTCCAAGGCAAGCTCGTAGCACCAAATGTCACTGAGCACAGTGACAAGCCCATGAGCGTCATTCCATGCAGGGCTGATTACAGCTCTGCCTGTCCTGACGTCAGCCGCTCTGGGCGGGCCAGCTGGTGGTGTGTGACCAGCATGGTATCTCTAGTAATTTGTAGATAATAAAAGTGGTTTTGATGATGTTGCTAGATCTGGCAATTTAGAGGTTGGGTTAGAGATTTAGGGACCTGGAGAGCGTCTAGCACTTCTAGAAATAACTATAGAGAATAGAATATGGAGCTCTAAAGTCTGCAGGCCCACGTGGACACAGTCGATTCATTGGCTGACTTTATGTGTCACAGCCTAACCTGCCCAGCATTTTCACGTGGGTCTTTCTCTATTTTCATTTAAGAAGTCCAAAGTCACTGGTATCTATACAACAGAAGAGGTAGATGGTCTTGTCCAGCATCCATGCCCGCTACTCTCTCACGTTCTGATCAAGCTTTTTTTTAAAAAAAAAGAATTATTTAACTTTATTAATTATTATTATTATTTTAATTTGACCAGAGAGAGACACACAGAAAGAGAGGGAAAGTGAGAAAACAAGCTGCCAGGTCCAGGACTTGAACCACAGTCAACCATGTGGGAGACCAGCAACCCTAACCAAAACACCACCTGCCAGCCCCTCGGACCAAGCTTTGGGCTTCATCTGGTCAGTTGTGCCATGCTATTGCCGATTTTATTTTCTGCTCTTTCGGTTCCGCTTCACATGATTGAAATGATAAAAATCTTTGTTTTTCCCTCCTGCGCTTTTTAATGGACTTGCTTTTGTGTTGGTAGTTTTCAGTTGTTTTTATTCCACTTGCTTTTGGAATTACTGGCCGGCCCATTTGTAGCTAAACATCGGTAACACACGGCTAGTAACACATCACACCCGGGGCTGTGGTAGCAACTTCATGGACTCGTCCACCGCGTCCCCAAGTGTGAGTCCCAGCTAGTGGTAAACAAAACCAGGCTCTTCTGAGTCTGCTCTGCTCATCTCTGTCCCTTCGCGATCTTCTATTCTGGAAGTAGTTATTTCTGTACATATCTGTAGACAGTGAATAGTGGGCAGAGTTTTCCATTTCTGAGGCTAAAACTGCATTTATGCTCATTCCAATTTTGATGGACACTTAGGTTGGGACTAGACTTTTGTTCGGTTGCATTTTTAGAGTGTTCTTTTTTTTTTTTTTTTTTTTGGAGAGATTTTCACTGTAGGGTGCATGCGCTCGCCAGACAGACAGAGAGAGACATAGAGACAGAAAGCAAGAAATCACCCCCCAGGGGAGATGGTCACGCCGCAGTCCCTTCTCCTCCATTCTCCTCTCGGGATCTTGGGCACGCATGCACACGCGCCCGGCGTGAGTTTTAAGCCACCGGGTCCGAGACGCGAACCGCGGTCGATTATGTGGGAGTCCAGCAACATAGCCATTACGCTAACTGCTGGTTCCCATAGAGTGTTCTTAATTCAAGGAGATGACGTTAGCATCTGTCATCCCAAGGCACTTCTTTCCAGTGGGGCAGTCGACTGCCCAGCGTGGGATTCAGGCTATGCCTGGCCAGGGGAGCTGTTTTTCCTGGTTTTGTGGTAACTGTTCTGGTAACTCAGGGATTTGCTGAGGAAGCATGGGAGTGCAGAGGTGCTGACGGACACAAAGCAGTCAGCCTCAGAGCGCAGCAGTTATATTGCAGATGATGGCAAAACCATCAGCCAGCGCCCGGCACGTCCAACATGGAAGCGAATGAAGCCTTTTGTACAGAACCACACGTTGGCCCATTGAAGTCAGGTTTTCCTCATTAAAGGAAAGGTTTTTCCTCAAAGAGGGCTGCTTTACAGTATGGCATCTGGTGATAACATTCATTCATTTGGAAATTAATCTGCGCAAGCAAGTTTCCACTGACTGATGAGAAAAACTTAGCGTAACCCAGCATCCCACTTCTTACCCTCAGGAGAGACAGCCCTTGGTCCCGCCCGAGAGGCAACTGTCTCATGCAAGCCCCGAGTGCGTGAGGTTTGCCTCGTGCCCTCCTGAACAGTGGGCTAACGGGCGACGTGGCCTCACAAGTGCGTTCTCTTCCCGAGGTGTCGTCATCAGTGGACACTGGCCTGTTTTCAAGGACCTAGTACTTGATCAGGTGGTACACCAGTTTCTGGAGAATCCTTAGGTTGGAGGCCACAGGTTACCCCGTAGGAAGAAGTAGGAAGATCTAGGTCGTAGTGTTTTTCTTCTAAGAGTCCATAATGAAAACAGAGAGAGAAATTTAGAGCATTCTAACAGTTTTTTTCTTTAACTGCCAGAGGGTGTGTGTCACACAGAGAGAGACAGAGAGAAGATAGAGAAGGCCCCCTGCAATGGGGAGCCATCTGGCTGCAACCCTTTCTCTTCCATTTCTCCACCCTTTCTAGACTTTTGGCTCACACGTGCACATGCCTGGAATGTTTCTCAAGCCACCGGGGCTGGGATTCTGAGTACCCAGCCATTTGGGATCTGGCTCCCTTAAGCAGAAGGCTATGGGAGCAGCCCCTAGCGATTTCTTTTCTAACTTCATCTTGTGCAAATGCTGTATGCTCTAAGACTGTACTTATGGGGTCATCTCAGATCCATTTTGGGGAGATGACCAGTAAAATGAGGTAAATACATAGTGCATTAGTGTATTCCTATGTATCTTCGTTGCTGTGGGTCCACACTTTTAGTCGTGTTTATTTCACAGACTCTCGACAGACCTGCCCTTTCTAAGTAAAGAAAATAGTAGGTTGTCAGGAAAGCCATGATGTATTTTTCTGGTTTTCTATGCAAAAATGCATCATGACTTTGCCGACCACCTAGTATTCTGGAAGAATTAGAAAGGCTGAAAAGAATTGGACCATTGACCATTTGGCTTTCAGTAATGTAAATTCATTGACTCAGGTTCAGTTAAACCAAAAGAAAAAAATAAATAAATAAAACAGAGTGAGGGGGAAGGAGGAGACTTAGAGACCCCCATACTTGGAAAACTGCTTAGGAGACTTGGAGAGCAAGCCTGGTCAGCCTCTTCTTCTGTGGCTCATTTATTCACTGTTTCTCTATTTAAGGCTTACGGTCCCCGTGACTCTGAATGGCCCGATGTCCTTTTCCAGTTGAAGGCCTTCGAAGCATGGATCAGTGCACTTTATACACACACACGCGACGTCCTGTGCCCCGTGATGGCGTTCTGGTCAATGATGGGCCACGGGGGCCAGCGTAGCTCCATAAGATTGTCATAGGCTTTATCTCATGGCCGAGCTGTGTAGTATGGACAGGTCTAGGTGTGTGAGAGTACAGCCTGACATGTTCACACATGATGAAAGCACCTGATGATGCGTTTCTCAGAACGTACCCTCGTAGTTAAGTGATGCGTGAGTTTACACACACACACAACTCAAGGAATTGTCAAAAACAACTCATGGAAAATGCATGGAAAAAAGCTACACCAAAATAAACCTGTACATTAATTCCACTTTCCCTGAACTTTTTGAAGTCCTCTCACACACACATGCATGGACACACATAATCTCCCCACCTTTATCTGCTTGCTCACACACATGCATCCCTTTGTCATCACCAGTCCTTACCTATCCTTTGCACGTAATTGCCTGCACACTAACGCCATCTCCTTGTTCTTCCGTGACTCACTTCAGTATCCAGACCCAAGGGTCAAGGAGCCTTTGACAAGTGAATGAAGCCACCCATGAAGTTGGTGGCATTGTCTCTCCAGACTCTGAGCCCTCACGAGCTCGCTATGATTCAAAGCTGCATACTTGGGGGACTTGGGGAGATGAATCAGTGACTTTGGGAGCTTGGAATCCTCTCTAGCTACCAAGATCGGGGTACACAGGCTGCCTTTGGTGCGTTGGCAAGTGGACTCACCATGCACCACTCCCTTTGCCTTAGGTCTTGTGACTTTGTCCATTCTTTTACTAAAAAAAGAAGGAATTTAATTGTATTTATTATTATTATTAATTTGCTGTAGGCGTGTGTGCTCATCAGAGAGCGAGAAGGTGAGAAAACAAGTGCCAGGTCTAGGACTAAACTGTGGTTGGCCATGTAGGAGCCTTAACCACCTCACCCCCTGCTGACCCCTTGTCTACTCTTATATAGCAGATGAAGGAAGAATTTCAGGGAGATTTGACTGATAGATATAACAGGGATTAGGCCAGCACTTGGTGTGGTGCTTAAGATACTAGACTTCCACATGGCCAACCACAGTTCAAGTCCCAGAACTGATGGCTTGAAAATCATGCTAGACACGAGTGTGTAGATGTCCAAAATCCCAAGAGAGTGGAAGAGAAGGGCTACCCACTATGGAGGGTGAGTTTCACTTTCCCTTCCCCTGTCTCTCTCCCTCTATCTCTCTGGTGAGTGTGCTTGCTCTACAGCAAAAACCTAAAATGAATAAATAAATTAGATGTCACAGAGAGACACATCTGTGCTTTTTCTCTGAATTTTTAAAATTCATATTTATTTTATTGCCAGAGGGGCATGTATGCTTGCCAGAGAGAGAGAAAACACTCACTCCCCAGTACGGTGTGGACACACTGCACCCTCTTCTCTATCCCTCCTTCCCATCAGGGGTTTGGACACATACACACACATCCCCAGCGTGTTTCTCAAGCCAGCAGGGCCGGGACTCCACCTGTGAAATCCTGCTCCCAATACCCAGCGCTTAACTGCTGAGCTAGAGGGCCAGCCCTGCAACAGCTGTGTTTTAGAGCTAAAAATTGTGTTTTCTTTTGATTATGATTTGGTAAAACGACACAATGTCCTTCGGAGTCATGTCTCAGACTTGAAGGTATTCATTTTCAACTCCCGGTGGCAGAGGTCAGAAACACATTGGAGAGACACGTCTTGCTCCGGTCTCTAAGCTGCCGCTTCTTGCACCTCACTGCTTAGTTCCGGCGTCTGAGGTGTATCTTCCGCTTCTCTGCTGAGATGACTGGTTTTCTTGACAAATTTGGGCTGAATTCCTCACAGGAGAGCCCATTAGCCAGTAAATCCATCTTGGAGAACTCCCTGGAGTCCCGTAAAACACACGACAACCCTGGAGCAAGCATTTCTCCATGGTGCTGAGAGGTGGCCAGTGCAGC